>NC_089510.1:55347300-55657800 GCF_036850995.1 Saccopteryx leptura
GGTGCTGCGGTGATCACCCACATTCCAGCAGCCCACTGCGTGTTGCGGGCACTGTTGTGGCCAGTACGGAACCATGGCGGTGCTCATCATGCTTCTGTCCTTGGTGGCGGCTGTCTTGGGCAGTGAATTTAATGTATTAAGATCACCAGAGTCTGTTGTTTTCCGTGATGGAAATTGGCCTATACCAGGAGAGCGGATCGCAGATGTGGTTGCATTAGCCATGGGCTTCTCTGTGAAGGAAGACCTTCCTTGGCCGGGACTTGCCCTGGGTAACCTGTTCCGTCGTCCTCGGGCCACCGTTATGGTGGTGGTGAAGGGAGTGGGCAAACTCGCTCTACCCCCGGGCAGGCTCATTTCGTACCCTTTGGAGAAGGCAGTTCCTTTTAGTCTTGACAGTGTTGCAGACTCCATTCACTCCTTATTTTCTGAAGAAAATCCTGTAGCTTTGCAGTTAGCTCCCAGTGAGGAAAGAGTGTATATGGTGGGGACGGCAAACTCAGTTTTTGAGGATCTTTCAGTAACATTAGGACAGCTCCACAATCACCTGTTTCAGGAGAACTGTTCTTAGTTCACTTCTCAGTTCTCTGAGGAGTAACAATGAAGTTGATCTGCGCCTTCTTTCTGAACTGCAAGTTCTACATGATATTTCAAGTTTGATGTCTCAACATAAGCTTTTTTTTTTTTTTTACAGAGAGAGAGAGTGTCAGAGAAAGAGATAGATAGGGACAGACAGACAGGAACGAAGAGAGATGAAAAGCATCAATCATCAGTTTTTCGTTGCGACACCTTAATTGTTCATTGATTGCTTTCTCATATGTGTCTTGACCGTTGGGCTACAGCTGACCGAGTAACCCCTTGCTCGAGCCAGCGACCCTGGGCTCAAGCTGGTGAGCTTTTTTTTTTTTTTCTCAAACCAGATGAGCCCGTGCCCAAGCTGGCGACCTCAGGGTCTCGAACGTGGGTCCTCCGCATCCCAGTGCGACACTCTATCCACTGCACCACCACCTGGTCAGGCGCAACATAAGCATCTTGCCAATGATCCTTTTCCTGATTTGTATTCACTGGAGCTGACAGGTTTGGATGAAATTGGGAAACATTATGAAGAATATTCTGAACAATTCAGAGATGCTTCTAAGGTCCTTGTTGATGCTCTACAAAAGTTTGCAGATGACACGTATAGTCTTTACGGTGGGAATGCAGTGTTAGAGCTAGAGACTTTAAGATCATACGACCCATTCCTTGTGAGGAAGACAAGGACTGTCCTTGAGACAAAACAAGAGAAGAATCCACCAAGTCCCTATAACCTTGTATATAAATATAATTTTGAGTATCCAGTGGTTTTCAGTTTGGTACTTGGGACAATGATCGCCTTGGCTTTGGCTGTGATTATCACCTCTTACAATGTTTGGAACATAGATCCTGGATATGAGAGCATCATTTATAGGATGACAAACCAGAAGATTCAAATGTATTGAACTCCCTTATACCAAAGTTACAAAATGGGTTTGGAAATTAACTATTTTGTGAAAATAAATCATTTAGTGTAATTTAAAGTAGATAGTATACTTACATTTTCAAAACAAATTTTGTTCTCTGTGTGTCTGTGAAATTATTTTACAGTAAAGTATAGTATTAACATGAATTGATTTGTGTGATAGATTTTATAATATGCTCAAATATTATAACCATTACATATATCTTCATCCCACTTAGTATTTGAAAATAATCCACTGAAATAAATGTAAAACATTTAGAATAGCTTGTGTTACATTAAGAAAATACACTAAATTTATTTTAGAAGCTGATGAAGGCTTAACTTCCTTACACAGGATAGGTGAAAAGGATATTTGGGTTGTTATATACTGTGAACCATTGTAAATGTCTTAACTTGATGTAAATATATCTGAAATAAGAGAAAAGCTTTTTTTAAAAAAAGATTTTATTCATTTTAGAGAGGAGAGAAGGGGAAAGAGAGAGAGAGAAGGGAGGAGAAGGAAGCTTCAACTCCCATATGTGCCTTGACCGGGCAAGCCCAGGGTTTTGAACCGGGGACCTCAGTGTTCCAGGTCGACGCTTTATCTACTGTGCCACCACAAGTCAGGCTTTTTTTTTTTTTTTTTTTTTTTTTTTTTTTTTTTTTTTTGAGAAAAGCTTTTTAACTTTAGAGCAGCCCTAATTTATGAAAGTATATAGTCACTTAGATTTGGAACTGCATCTGATTGACAGAGCATAGCTGTTTTTTTAACCTCATCTGAAAGTCTGATGATCCAAATAGTCTAGTATGGATATTAAAAATACTACAGCCTGACCAGGCAATGGCACAGTGAGCAAAAGCTCACCAGCTTGGACCCAAGGTTGCTGGCTCAAGCAAGGGGTTACTCGGTCTGCTGTAGCCCCGTGGTCAAGGCACATATGAGAAAGCAATCAATGAACAACTGAGGTCTCGCAACGAAAAACTGATGATTGATGCTTCTCATCTCTCTCCGTTCCTGTCTGTCTGTCCCTATCTCTCTCTCTGACTCTCTCTCTGTCCCTGTAAAAAAAAAAAAAAAATACTGCATTGCTCTAAGAAGAAACTAGCTTTGTGAAGTTATAAATACTTGTAATTACACATATAAAAACAAATATTTGGGGGAATATCTTGGGACATGAATATAAAAATCTTTTTATTTCACTAACTTTTCCCTCTAAGTTATTGTGGTTTGTGTCATAGAACATAAGTGTAAGTAGATGCTTCCTGCTTTTCATGTGGAAGTGGACCAATGTCTATAAAGTGTGACAGAATTAATATGATTTTAAACAAACCCTCCAATACATAAGTTTAGTGAAATTACTTCATATAATTTGTATAGAATATAGTCTGTGTAGCCTGACCAGGCGGTGGCGCAGTGGATAGAGCGTTGGACTGGGACATGGAAGACCCAGGTTCGAGACCCCAAGGTCACCAGCTTGAGCGCGGGCTCATCTGGTTTGAGCAAAGCTCACCAGCTTGAACCCAAGGTCGCTGGCTTGAGCAAGGGGTTACTCGGTCTGCTATAGTCCCCTCCTCCCCCCCCACCCCCCCCACCCCCCGTGGAGGCACATATGAGAAAAAACAATCAATGAACAACTAAGGTGCTGCAACAAAGAATTGATGCTTCTCATCTCTCTCCCTTCCTGGCTATCTGTCCCTATCTGTCCTTCTGTCTGACTCTGTCTGTCACAAAAAAATAAAAGAATATAGTCTGTGTATATTTTGTACAGAATATATTCTTAGTTCTGATTTTATGACATGCAAATTCCTACATTATGAGAATGTAAATTGCTTTCTATATCTAACAGAGAAGAGTCCATATTTATTGACTCAATAATTAAATTTTTCTTTAATTGTCCCTTATTAGTTAAATTTATTATATGTATCATCTGGATTTGTAAAGCTTTTTTTTTTTTTTTTTTGTATTTTTCTAAAGCTGGAAACGGGGAGAGACAGTCAGACAGACTCCCGCATGCGCCCGACCAGGATCCACCCGGCACGCCCACCAGGGGCAACGCTCTGCCCACCAGGGGGCGATGCTCTGCCCCTCCGGGGCGTCGCTCTGTTGTGACCAGAGCCACTCTAGCGCCTGGGGCAGAGGCCAAGGAGCCATCCCCAGCGCCGGGGCCATCTTTGCTCCAATGGAGCCTTGGCTGCGGGAGGGGAAGAGAGAGACAGAGAGGAAGGAGGGGGGGGCGGAGAAGCAAATGGGCACTTCTCCTATGTGCCCTGGCCGGGAATCAAACCCAGGTCCCCCGCACGCCAGGCCGACGCTCTACCGCTGAGCCAACCGGCCAGGGCCTGTAAAGCTTTTTTTAAAGTTTAAACACCTATACAAGATTTGTCTGGCCAGGCAGTGGCGCAGTGGATAGAGCATCGGACTGGGACGTGGAGGACCCAGGTTCGAAACCCCAAGGTCGCCAGCTTGAGCACAGGCTCATCTGGTTTGAGCAAGGCTCACCAGCTTGAGCCCAAGGTCGCTGGCTTGAGCAAGGGGTTACTCTGTCTGCTGTAGCCCCCCGGTCAAGGCACATATGAGAAAGCAATCAATGAACAACTAAGGTGCCGCAACAAAGAATTGATGCTTCTCATCTCTCTCCCTGTCTGTCCCTTTCTGTGTCTCTGTCTCTATCACAAATCAAAAACAAGTTTATACAAGATTTAGCCCTGCTAGTCCTGTGGTGGTACAGTAGATAGAGTGTTTGTTTTTTTTTTAATAATTTTTTTTAAATTCATTTTAGAGAGGAGAGGGAGAGACAGAGAGAGAGAAGGGGGGAGGAGCTGGAAGCATCAATTCCCATATGTGCCTTGACCAGGCAAGCCCAGGGTTTCGAACCGGCGACCTCAGCATTTCCAGGTCAACTCTTTATCCACTGCACCACCACAGGTCAGGCTAGATAGAGTGTTGACACGGAATGCTGAGATCCGCGCTTCAAAACCCTGATCTTGCTGGGTCAAGACACATACAAGCAAGCAACGAAGCAACAATGAGTCGATAACTTCTCTATCTACCCCCGTTGTAAAATCAATAAATAAAATACTTAAAGGAAGAAAAAAAAGATTTAGCCCTGTCCAATTGGTTAGAGCACCATCCTGACATGCCAAGGTTGCCAGTTCAATCCCTGGACAGGGCACATGATGAATAAACCAATGAATGCATAAATAAGTGGAATAACAGATCAATATTTCTCTCCCTCTCTCCTTTCCCTTCTCTCTTTAAAATCAATTTTGAAAAAATGTAAGCCCTGGCCAGTGGCACAGTGGATAGAGCGAGGTCCTGTAATACCAGGGTTGCCAGCTCAACCCTGAGGTCCCTGGTTTTGAGCCCCAGTCAGGGCACATGAGAAGAAATCAATGGGTGCACAACTAAGAGGAGAAGTTGAAGCTTCTCTCTCTATCCCTTCCCCCCACCCCCTTCCTTTCAAAAATGAATGGAAAAATTTTTTTAAGTTTGTATAAGATTTTAATAGAACACTAGATTTGGAGTCAGGAGACCTTTGCAGTTTAGTTGTATGCTATAAGCAATTCATTTCACTTTCTTGGTCTTATTTTTTTCATTTGTAAAATGTGATGGAGATTTAACTAAATGATCCATACGGTATCTTCCATTGCTAACATTCTATGATTTTCGGGACAATTTTACAATGACCTTAATGGGTATTATAGAAATTTAACAACAAATTAATTTCCGTAATACTCTAACTCACTAATTAAGATGGTTAACAAATAGTACAGAAGAGACTAGTGTTTCTTTCCTGTTTATTTTCCCTTCAGTAAGAATGAAAAAAAGAGAAAATACTCTGTTACAAAATGAAGTCTTATAATACTTAAAGTTACTCTCAGGCATAAAAACAGTAAATTGCCATCATAGAGATTGAAGAGAATGAAAACAAGTCACTACTTTTTTTTTTTTTTAACTTTTTGCTAGTTTTTTTTTTAATTTTTTATTTTTATTTTATTTATTCATTTTTAGAGAGGAGAGAGAGAGGGAGAGAGAGAGATAGAGAGGGAGAGAGAGAGGAGGGGGGAGGAGCTGGAAGCATCAACTCCCATATGTGCCTTGACCAGGCAAGCCCAGGGTTTCGAACCGGCGACCTCAGCATTTCCAGGTCGACGCTTTATCCACTGCGCCACCACAGGTCAGGCGTCACTACTTAAATAAAGACAAAACTTTTGCGCTATTCTATTCTGGTTGATAGTAATCTTCATCCACAAAATTTTCTGGCTTAATAAAGGTTCTGCTTATAATTTTATAGAAGTATAAAGAATAAAGGCTTACAATCTTATCTTGATTGAGGACAGCTTACAATCCTCTTTGTCAATGCAAGTTAGTTTTATAATTTTTGAAAATTGTGAATCTCTTAAAATATTTGTTTTCACTGCATAGTATTACGGCTCTAAATCATGAATCTTATTATGCTATTACCCTGTATTGCATAGGATATACATTTTAACACTTTGGTATGTACTTGGATTGTTTTTCTCTTAAGGCTTCACATTGTAGCCTGACCAGGTGGTGGTGCAGCAGATAGAGCTTGGGACTGGGACCTGGAGGACCCAGGTTCAAAAGCCCCGAGGTTGCCAGCTTGAGCGCGCGCTCATCTGGTTTAAGCCCAAGGTCGCTGGCTCAAGTAAGGGGTCACGTGGTCTGCTGTAGCCCCCCCCCCCCCCCATCAAGGCACATTTGAAAAAGCAATCACTGAAAAACTAAGGTGCCGCAACAAAGAATTGATGCTTCTCATCTCTCTCCATTCCTGTCTGTCCCTATCTGTCCCTCTCTCTGACTCTGTCTCTGACACATACATACATACACACACACACACACACAAAGGCTTCACATTGTTTAAACCTTATAGCAACCTTGGGATGAAAAATTAGTTAGCATTATCTCTTTTTTACAGCCTTTTCTATAACTAAAGAAAGCTCCAAGTAGATCATTTGTTAGAATTATGAAATGGAGTGATGAAACTGTACTAATATACTAGACTCTTCAGAAGTGGGAGTAATTGGACGTAGGTTTGGAATGAAACTGCTCACAGGAAATACTGTCTTTTTCATTAGGGTCTAGTCCCTTATACATAGTGTGTGCTATATAAAAATCTTTCAGTGACTAGACTAGATAGAACATTTAGCTAGTTCTTTCAAGTTCTTTCCTAAAAATTCATATTTGTTTCTAATAATCAGTAAATCATTTTGACACATTCGCTGCTTTTTCCAGATGCCCAAGCATAAAGGTGGAGGAGACATGATTAGAGCAATCAGAAAAACAGCTTCCTAAGCCTTATAGATATTTCCCCTGCCTTCCCTAAACAAAAATCCAAAATACTAACCATTCACATATGGAAACTTTTTATGTCCAGATAAGTTCCCATTTAATTGCTGAAATTTTATGGCTTCTAATATCTTTGTAGTCCATCATATCACTTTTAATTTAAAGGAATATTTTAAATTTTAATTCTTATTTAAGACAGCAATTTGTTTTGTTCTTGCCTACAGATGTTTTCTTCAGATCTGAATCTTTGCTTATGGAAGGCCTAGGCTTTGTGTATCAATATGCAGATAAACCTTTCTTCTGTGCACAAGAATATAAGTAATCATAACAAATGCAGAACTTACATAGTTCTGCGTACTGTTCTAAATGCTTAATGTATATTAATTTATTTTACCCTTATAATAATTCTACAAGGGCAGTTACTAGTTTTAGACCTATTTTAAGGGAAAATGAACACATAGGAATGATAGTTACCTAAAGTCAACACAGTTCAGTAAGAAATTCAAAGAAGAAAGTCTTGTTTCCGAGTGCATATACATGATCATGATGTTATGTGGCTTTTCCATAGTTCAAGATTTTAGCCACAGATTAGGTAAGAATCATCAGTCAGCCCAGCATGCAGAAGTCCTGGGTTCAATTCCTGGTCAGGGCACACAGGGCACACTGCTTCTCCACCCCTCCCCATCCCCCTTTACTCTCTCTCCCCCTTTCTCCCTTGCTAAAATCAATCAATAAAAATAAATAAATACATGATTAAGAATTATCAATGAAAATACATGTTTTTCCTATGGTAATGCTTACCCCTTAGTATTTATCTAAAAATTAATTACTCTGGCTTTGCCCCCCATGACCTTCAAAATATACACTACTGAATATACTGTCAACTTCTGCTCTTTGGTATGATTTCATTCTTTAGATCTCAAATTAATATATATTCAGTGAACATTTGCGTCTCTACCCTAGGCATTTTTCTAAGTAATGGAATAATTATAAAGATAGCTACATTTATTTAATACCCAATCTTATACCAGAAAGAATTGAAATGAAACAAGATCTCTAAGACACTTCTCAAGTGTCTTTAAGACACTCTGCTTCTCAAGGAATTTACAATCTGGCCTGACCTGTGGTGACACAGTGGATAAAGCATTGAGCTGGAATGCTGAGATCACCTGTTCGAAACTGTGAGCTTGCCTGGCCAGGGCACATTAGAGAGTTGATGCTTTCTTCTCCACCCGCCACCCTCCCACCTCCCCCCACACACACTTCCTCTCTCTCTTCTCTCTAAAAATGAGTAAAAAAACAAAACAAAACAAAAATACTTCCTAACTGATATGTGTGTATATGTATGTTTAGAATTACAACATGATGAGTGGTTGCTAATAGAGCTATTTCACAGAGAACTTGACCTTTGGCCATAGCCTTCAGGGTTACCAGGTGAGCGGTTGGGGGTGCTTTCTAGAGGCAGGAGGGTGTAAACAGCAGGACACGCGGTTTGGTGTGGCTGGAGAACAGTAATTCTCTTCTAGTATAGAGTACAAGTGGGAGAAAACGAAGCTGGAAAGTGTAGGGAGAGGCCCTCGCTCAGCTTTGTTTCTTTACCCTTTTAAAATCTGTCTTACATAAAACATCATTTATTGTTTTTAGAAGAAGAACAATGAAATGAATTTAGAAGAAAAAAGCTTGGTAGAACCCCCGGAGATCTCAAGAACTTTGAAAAGTGCGGTCTTGCCTCAAGAACAACACAAGTTGCCGGAAATCAGACAAGGAGGCCAATTTGCCAACAAATTTGACAAAATGCAAGATCTTATCCTCAGTAAACCTGCAAGGCAGACCGTAATGACTACAGAGACACTGAAGAAAATTCAGATGGATAGGTGAGGACGGCGAGCATGTTTGGATATGTAGCAATGTGTATATTTTGAGGTGGATAGAGAGTGAGTGAAAGGGTGGCTGGCTGCTCTCCTTTCCTAAGGATTGGTCCTCCCATCCAAAGGGACTGCTGACACTAGGGTTAGCTAGAGCCTGCCTAGACGGAGTGTGGTGCGATTGAAAGTATGAGAGCGTTTAGGATCTTGAGCAAGTATTGAGCCTTTGTTTGGGATTTTAAAAAAATGAGAATGATAGCAACTTTGCAATGTTGGTGTGAGGATTAGAAATAAGGCTTCAAATACCTGGCACAGGCTGGTAGTTATTGTGATGCTTTATCCATTAATAAGAGGCAGCCATCATCAAAGTAGCCAACTTTCAAGCTATATTTTAATCCTGGTGGTTTTTTAAAGGCAGTAGTATACTCACTTGGCACATTTACTAAAACTGGACTGATACCAAGATCAGCATGGCCCCAGCGCAAGGATGACCTGCACACTCGTGAAGCATTCCACTTTTTTTTTTTTTTACAGAGTCAGAGTCAGAGAGAGGAATAGATGGACAGGAACAGAGAGAGATGAGAAGCATCAATCATTAGTTTTTCGTTGCTACACCTTAGTTGTTCATTGATTACTTTCTCATATGTGCCTTGACCGTGGGCCTTCAGCAGACCGAGTAACCCCTTGCTCAAGCCAAAGACCTAGGGCTCAAGCTGGCGACCTCAGGGTCTCAAACCTGGATCCTCCGCATCCCAGTCCAACACTCTATCCACTGTGCCACCACCTGGTCAGGCGCATTCCATATTTTTTAAATAAGCCAGTCAGAGGAAGACATATACTATATGATTTCACTTATATGTGTGCAGATTAATGTACAAAAAATCTAACAAACAAAATAGAAACAGAAGCATAAGTACACAGAACAGACTGATAGCTGTCAGAGAGAAGGGGGGTTGGGTGAAAAAGGTAAAGGGATAAAGCAAAATGTTTAAGAAATAAATAACACGTAAACAGTAGAATAAAAATAAAGGCAGTCTCAATTTCCGTTGTCTCATTATTCAGTTTTTTGTTGTCAACTGGCTGACAGGTTTAAAAGAGGGTACAACAGTATGGTAAGGATTTTTGGTGAGAGCATATGGTAGTTCCCTAGGGCCACTGGCCATCTCTAGCCTGTAGTCTGTTTTTGAAAATACGTTTCACTGGAATGCAGCATTGCACGTTGATTTACATTGTGTCTGTGTTTGCTTTTATGCTGCAGCAGCAAAGCTGAGAGCTGAGGAGCTGGAACAGAGAATTTGTGGCTTGCAAAGCCAAAAATATTTACTGTTTTTCCCTTTACAGAAAAAATTTGCAGACCCCTGCATTAGACATTCACCAGAAGAGTAATTAATGTCTCTTGTTAAAATCAGTCTGGCCCAGATTTGCAGACATGACAGAAAGTTGTCCTACTTATAAACTGCCTGATCTAGTTAACATCCTATTTTTTTTCTTTTTCTTTTTTTTTTAAGATTTTATTTATTGATTTTAGAGATGGGGGGGAGGGGGGAGAAAGGGGGAAGGAGCAGGAAGCATCAACTCACAGTAGTTGCTTTTCATATGGTCCTTGACCTGGCAAGCCAGGTTTCAAACCCGAACCGGTGATGTCAGCATTCCAGGTTGATGCTTTATCCACTTCACCACCACAGGTCAGGCTAGTTAACATCCTTTCCTTCTCAGTGTGAGGCTCATAGCTCTCAAGTCAGTTTCCTGATTTCAGTATACTTTATTAAGAAAAAAAGTTACTGAATCTTTTTATGTGAATTATAATAAATTACTGTGTAACATAGTAAGTGTAGTTCTTGCTCACTCTGTATCAGGACATTAGCCCTGTGAGTAGTACGAACGTTCATGTACGTCCTCGTGCCTCCTGACCATCCAGAGCATTCATTCACTTATTTAATGAAAATAAAAAACTCACTCCCAGGGGTCAGCAAGCATGAAAAGAACTCACTACTCAAAGGGTTAGATTGCAGTGTACATTTTTTTCTACTTAAGAGAATATAAAGAGCAATGGACTATGAGTCAGTAAACCTGGATTATGATTCTAGATTTATCTCAAACTAGTTCTGTGATTTGGGCAAGTCGTTTAACCTTTCTGAATCTGGGTTTACTCATGTTAAAATGTGAGGGTTTTATTAGCTCTTTGTTTTCTTTTATAATTTAAAGTGATTTTAACTTTTTTGAAATTATGAACTATTACAAAAATGAAGAAAACTGGAAAGAATAAAATAATAAATACTTATCTGTATAACCACCAGATCCTAACATTTTACCATGATTGCTTTTGAGCTCTTTTTTTGAGAGAGAGGCAGGGGGAGGGAGAGAGAGACATGAACATTGAGCTGCTCCAGTCTGTGCCCTGACCAGGGAATCGAACCAGCAACCTCTGCGCTCTGGGATCAACCAATCAATCGGAGCTATCTAGCCAGGGCTTAATTTTTATTGATTTTTAGAGAGAGAGAGGAAGAAAGAGAGGGGGGGGGAAGGGAAGCATTCATTTGTTGTTCCACACAGTTGTGCAATCTTTGGCTACTTCCCGTGTGTGCCCTGACCAAGTGTTGAACCCACAGCCTTGTTGTTTCAGGACAACACTCTAAACTGAGCTAGCTGACCAGGGCCTAGCTTTCCATTTTTTTAATAAAATAGCTCCAAATAAAATTGAAGCCTCTAATCCCAGCCCCCCTCATACTTCTCCCAAAGATAAACTCTCTTCTGAATTATTCTTTTGCAAATTGTGACAATTTTATTAGGTCTGTATGTGTGTTATTTATTGATTGATTTTAGACACAGAGGAAGGGAGAGACAGAAACATCAATTTGTTGTTGCATCATTGATTGATTCTTGTATATGCCCTGACTGGGAATCAAACTTGCAACCTTGGCTTATCTGGATGACACTCTATCCAACTGAGCTACCCAGCCTCCCTCCCTCTTTCTCCCTTCCTGTCTCTCTCTCCCTCTCTCTCTCAATATAGTATGTCAAATAAATAAATAAACAAACAAACAAATAAATTTTTTAGCCTGATAGGTGGTGGCACAGTGGATAGAGCATCACCCTGGGATGCTGAGGACTCAAGTTTGAAACCCCAAGGTCATAACCTTGAGCACGGGCTCATCAGCTTGAGTATGAAGATGCGGGCTGAAGTGTAGGATCATAGACTTAATCTCATGGTCGCTGGCTTGAGCAAGAGGTCACTGGCTCATCTGGAGCCCCTCGCTCAAGGCACATATGAGAAGCAATCAATGAACAACTAAAATGGTGCAACTATGAGTTGATGCTTCTCATCTCTCTCCTTTTCTGTCTGTCTGTCTGACTAAAGTAAATAAATAAATAAATAAACAAACTGCTCACAAAAATTAGGGGATATTTTAAAATGAATATGAAATGATAAAGAAGCATTTGATTTTTTAAAAATAAACAAAACCATCAGAAAAACAACAAGTCAAAGAAAGTTGTTTGATTATGCAAATGAGATGCAAAACCAACTTTTATTTCATTGGTGAAAATGCACTATACAAAAAGCTGAAAGTACTGGACTATCTGCACGTTCCCTAATTCCCTAATTTTCGTGAGCAGTGTAAATAAATAAATAAATAAATAACTTTTAAAGTGCTTAGAGACTTTATTTTTTTTAAAGACTTTATTCATTTTAGAGGGCAGAGAGAGAGAGAAAAGGGGGGAGGAGCAGGAAGCATCAACTCCCATATGTGCCTTGACCAGGCAAGCCCAAGGAGTTTTGAACCAGTGACCTAAGTGTTCTAGGTCGATGCTTTATTCACTGTGCCACCACAGGTCAGGTTAAAGTGCTTAGAGACTTTAAAAAGAAGTTGTTGTTTTTTATTTCTAGTATTCTAAGAGTTTTTGTTGTTTGTTTATAAATAATGTATGTTAAATTTTGCCAAATGCCTTTTCTACATTAATTGTAATGATAATGTGGATTTTCTCCTTTTGCCTTTATTAATGTGAAGAATTCTTTAACAGTTTTTTTTTTGTGTGTGTTTCTTTATTGATTGATTTTAGAGAGACAGAGCAAGGGGGAGAGAGAGAAAAAAAGAAGCATTCATTGTTGTTCCACTTAATTGTGCATTCATTAGGCACTTTCCATACATGCCCTGGCTGGGGATCAAACCTGCAACCTTGGTGTTACAGCATGATGCTTTCTTTCTTTTTTCTTTTTTTTTTTCTGTATTTTTCTGAAGCCGGAAATGGGGAGAGACAGTCAAACAGACTCCCGCATGCGCCCGACCGGGATCCACCCAGCACGCCCACCAGGGGGCGATGCTCTGCCCCTCCGGGGCGTCCCTCTGTTGTGACCAGAGCCACTCTAGCGCCTGGGGCAGAGGCCGAGGAGCCATCCCCAGCGCCCGGGCCATCTTTGCTCCAGTGGAGCCTCGGCTGCGGGAGGGGAAGAGAGAGACAGAGAGGAAGGAGAGGGGGAGAGGTGGAGAAGCAGATGGGCGTTTCTCCTGTGTGCCCTGGCCGGGAATCGAACCCGGGACTTCTGCACGCCAGGCCAACGCTCTACCACTGAGCCAACCGGCCAGGGCCACAGCATGATGCTTTAACCAACTGAGCTAACTAGCCACAGCCTTTCATTGATTTTACTAAACTACTCTGACATTCCAGAAATAATTCCAACTTAGTTATGAAGTTCCTTTTGGGTCTTAACTGTGTGATTTCTGCAGCCCTTTGTGAATGTAGACAAATATATATTTTATTAACTTAGGGTTTTTTCTCCTTACAGGCAATTTCTCAGTGATGTGATTACAGATACCATGCAGGAGTTGCAAAATGCAGGCACTTTCACCACTCTCCTGAAATCTTTGAGTGAAGAGAGGGAAAACAAAATGCATTTCTATGACATCATTGCCAGGTCAGAGTAATAGGTTCATTTTCTTTGTTGTCTTTTAAAGTCCTGTAAAACTCTCACTGAAAGTCTTTGATTTCTAAAACAAATAAAATTTGTGCTTCCCAGGGAAGATAACTAGAAGTCAGAAATTTGGGTTCTATTCCTAGTTCTCTTGGGACAATAATTCAGATTTCAGGGCTTCATTGATCTGTATGTACAATGTACAGTGTATCAAGAGTATTCTTCCTATCCCATAGTAATCTTTCTTATGATTGAGTTCACTGAAAATTCCTGTGTGATAATAAAAGCATGCTCAGGGAAGTTTTTTTTTCCAGAGTCTTTTAATTAATTCCAAAGGTTTTCATGCTTTAAGAAATTCAAGCCTGACCAGGTGGTGGTACAGTGGACAGAGTGTCGGACTGGGACACAGAGGACCCATGTTCAAAACCCTGAGGTCACCGGCTTGAGCATGGGCTCACCACCTTAAGCAAGGGGTCGCTGGCTTGAGTGTAGGATCAGAGACATGACCCTATGGTCACTGGCTTGAGCTGGCTTGATCAAAGGGTCACTCGCTCTGCTGTTGCCCCCTGTCAAGGCACATATGAGAAAGCAATCAATGAACAACTAAGGAGCCGCAATGAAGAATTGATGCTTCTCATCTCTCTCCCTTCCTATCTGTCTCTATCTGTCACTCTCTCTGTGTCTCTTGCTGTCTCTGTCACACACACACACAGACACAGAAATTCAACACATACACACACAAAGAATAAAAGAAAAAGAAATTTAACACAATCAAAATGCTTTGGGACCAAGATAAAATTCTCTTTATATGAACCCTGAGTACTCAGAATGAGAAAGTGTAGATCTTGCCTGCATAAGTAGGATTGTTTTTCCTTGAATTTATTACTCTTCCTTTGTACCTTAGTATTGATAATAAATTCTGTACTAGAGTTATTATGAAGAATTGATTCATTTATACATGTAAAGCACTTTGTATTGTTTCTGGCACATATTTAGTGCTTAATAACAATAATAGCTACTATTATGAACTTAACATGCATTGTTGGCAAGCAAGCAAGAAAATGAGCAGTTGTGTATATTGCTGGTGGGAGAATAAACTGGTGTAACTTTCTGAAAAATGGTTTAGGTGTGAAAATGAAAATATATATACCTAATTGTAATTTTATAATATTCACTATTATGTATGTACTATTCTATAATTTATTTAACAATTTCCTGAGTTTGAACATTGAGCTTGTTTCTATGTTTGCTGTAGCAAATAATGTGTCAGTGTACATCTTTGTGCATAAATATATATCAGCAAATGTCTGAATCTGTTATTTTATTAGGTTGAATCACAATATATGGAATTACATTATCAAACAGAGAGTCTATAGTTTAATGGATAATGTTATGAAGCTGTTAAATGTACTGCTTACAAAGTTATAATAGCATGGGGAAACTTTATGTTATAATTTTAAAAGATTTTATTTACTGATTTTACAGAGGTTGGGGAGCGAGAAGTATCAGCCCATAGTCACTTCACTTTAATTGTTCATTGCTTGCTTGTTGTTTGGCCTATGTGCACTGACCAGGCAGGCATAGGGTTTTGAACCAGCAACCTCAGCATTCCAGGTCGAGGTTCTATCCACCATGGACCAGGCTGTTTATGTTATAATTTTTTAAAAGACTTATTTATTGATTTCAGTGAGAGAGGAATGGTGAGAGAGAGACAGGACCATTAAGCTGTTCCTGTATGTGCCCTGATCAGGGATTGAACTGGCAATCTCTGCGCTTCAGGACTATGCTCTAACTAATCAAGCTGTCTAGCCAGGGCTGTTACAATTTTAAATAGAAAAAGAAAGGCTAGAAATAATATAGTGTTATCACATCTGTATAATAAAACTAACAGGCCCCGGAAGGTAATTCAGTTGGTTAGAGTGTCATCCCAATATACTAAGAATGTGGGTTCAATCCCTGGTCAGGGCACATACAAGAATAAACCAGTGAGCCTGACCAGGCGGTGGCGCAGTGGATGGAGCATCGGACTGGGATGCGGATGACCCAGGTTTGGGACCCCGAGATCGCCGGCTTGAGCGTGGGCTCATCTGGTTTGACCAAGGGCTCACCAGCTTGAGCCCAGGGTCACTGGCTCCAGCAAGGGGTTACTCCGTCTGCTGAAGGCCCGCGGTCAAGGCACGTATGGGAGGGCAATCAATGAACAACTAATGTGTTGCAACGTGCAATGAAAAACTAATGATTGATGCTTCTCATCTCTCTCTGTTCCTGTCTGTCCCTGTTTATACCTCTCTCTGACTCACTCTCTGTCTCTGTAAAAAAAAAAAAAAAAAAAGAATAAACCAGTGAATACATAAACAAATGGATCAACAAATCGATGTTTCGTGCGCACGCACTCTCTCTCTCTCCCATCCTCTCTTTAGAATCAATAAATAAAAATTAAAAAATAAATCCTGGGCCCTGGCGGGTTGGCTCAGTGGTAGAGCATAGGCCTGGCATGCGGGAGTCCCGGGTTCGATTCCCGGCCAGGGCACACAGGAGAGGTGCCCATCTGCTTCTCCACCCCTCCCCCTCTCCTTCCTCTCTGTCACTCTCTTCCCCTCCTGCAGCCAAGGCTCCTTGGAGCAAAGTTTGCCAGGGCGTTGAGGATGGCTCCTTGGCCTCTGCCTCAGGTGCTAGAATGGCTCTGATTGCGGCAGAGCGATGCCCCAGATGGGCAAAGCATCGCTCCTGGTGGGCATGCCGGTGGATCCCGATCAGGCGCATGCGGGAGTCTGACTGCCTTCCCATTTCCAGCTTCGGAAAAATACAAAAAAAAAAAAAAAAAAAAGCTAAACAAATGTATATCCCTTTGACCCAGAAGCCCTACTTTTGGAAATCTAGCCTATGGGGGGGGGGGGGGGAATTAGATATATATACATAATATTTACTGTAGCACAGTGGCAAATACCTAGAAATAGCATAAATCTCCTTCAATAGAGGAGTACTTGAATGATTAATTTATAAAATAAAAACATACAGCTATTAGAACAAATGAATAAGAGCTATATGATTGATCTGGAGGAATGTTTCTCGTACATAGCTAAGTGAAAAAAAGTAAGAAAAAAAAAGTACCATTACTTAGGAGGGAGAAAATAGTCTAAAGCTCAATGTAGACAGTTTGCAAGTGATTGATTCTATATATAGGATTATTATAATAATTTCTTCTTTTAATTTTTCTTCCAATTAGGCATCAATCTAGATTTATTTAATTGGAAAATTATATCTAGATTTGGGTAAATCATTGACAAATGGTCTTTAGTATTTTAAGTATGTGACTGGTACTTTTATTTATTTATTTTTTTTTACAGAGACAGAGATAGAGTCAGAGAGAGGGATAGACAGGGACAGACAGACAGGAACAGAGAGATGAGAAGCATCAATCATTAGTTTTTCGTTGCGCGTTGCGACACCTTAGTTTTTCATTGATTGCTTTCTCATATGTGCCTTGACCGCGGGCCTTCAGCAGACCGAGTAACCCCATGCTCGAGCCAGCGACCTTGGGTTCAAGCTGGTGAGCTTTGCTCAAACCAGATGAGCCCACGCTCAAGCTGGCGACCTCGGGGTCTCAAACCTGGGTCTTCCGCATCCCAGTCTGATGCTCTATCCACTGCTCCACTGCCAGGTCAGGCGTGACTGGTACTTTTAAAGTCACATACAGTTTAGTGATGTGTATGAGATAAACAAGATTTTCTATTTGGTTTTGTAAAAAGTTTTACTGAGATACTGTTAAAAGTCTTACTGACACTTGTTAAAATGGCAAGAAGACTTTATTCAGGACTATTGCAATAGGTGTCAAAACTATCACAATAGGAGAAAGATCAGGCTCAGTCCCAGTACAGTAAAGGCTGCTGGGGACTTACAGTCAACAAGAACAGTGAGGGATTTGGTGGATGGATAATTACTAAAAGGAGACATAAAGGGCAGCAGATTCTTGCTAAACTAATTAAACAGAATTCTTGCCCAAGGCAGACCCAGGACTTAGACATCAAGGGTGGGGAATGAGGAATTTGGTCAAATATCCAGGGTGATCAGATAGCAATAGTAGGGATTCTCTCCTAACTGACTTTACAGGATTCTTGCTAAAACTGAGTTGTGCAGGCCAGCAAGGGTGAGGGTGTGGGAAACATCCTTATCCACAGAAGGCTCCTCTGAGGCTCCTTTGCTGCTAGACCTGGACTTTCCCCACCCCACCTCCACTCCTGCAAGAGAAGTTTCATACATAGACGGCTGAGGGATGGAGAGTGCGTGCAAGTGAATTCAGGGGTTCTTTTGGTGGATGATGAAACTGTTATGTAATTAGATAGTGGTGGTGGTTGTACAACTGTGAATGACCAAAAACCACTGAAGTGTACTACTTAGAGGATGAATTGTGTGGTATTGACAAAGACTCTTTCCTTGACCTATGTAATTAGGCTCCTTGATATTTTTGGTATAGCAGCCCCAGCTAAGACAGCTGTTTAGTTTTGTTTATCTTTATATTGTTTTGTTATTTTGATTGTTTTAAATCAAAGTAATGGGATTGCTGGAGATAAACAGAATTCTGTTTCTGAGAGCCAACAGAAACAATAACATGCCTGACCTGTGGTGGTACAGTGGGTAAAGCATCAACCTGGAAACACTGAGGTTGCCGGTTCAAAGCCCTGGGCTTGCCTGGTCAAGGCACATATGGGAGTTGATGCTTCCAGCTCCTCCCCCCTTCTCTCTCTCTGTCTCTCTCTCCTCTCTAAAAATGAATAAATAAAAAATTAAAAAAAAAAAAAAAAAGAAACAATAACATAAAACAGCCTGACCTGTGGGGGCGCGGTGGATTAAGTGTGGACCTGGAACGCTGGGGCCGCCTTGCAAAGCCCCAGGCTCGCCTGGTCAGGACACATGAGAGAGGTGGCTGTGAGCTGCTCTTCTCCGCTTTTCTCTCTCTCTTCTCTCTAAAATAAATCAATAAAATCTTAAAAAATAATAACATAAAGTAGTAAAGTTCTCATTCAAATAGCACTGAGTTTGAATCCTGCTGTGCCATTTACTGTTTGTATGACCGTGGTCAGTGTGTAGGGCTGTGTCTTCTGAGAAGAGATGCCAAAATGAGATTAGTCGTGCAAAGATTTTTCAAACACCTGTGTGAAAGAAAATGGGAGGGAGCTTTCAGACCCCATGTCGACTGGCCCCAAGTGAAGGAGAGGGAACGCTGGGTGGACGAGACTGCCCGGCAGTGCAGAGTGCTGCGGCGAGGCTGTCAGGGGGCCCGTGAGCCGAGTCAGCCCCCGGAGAAGCCCTGCTCTCTCAGGAAGGGCCTGCCATAGTGACCCTGCCACACTCAAAAACGGGCTGTGAGCAGTCAGTGGGATGTGAGGCTTCAGAACACACAGTGAAGGACTCCAGAGCCTCGGGCTAACACCCTTGTTTGCTTTCACTCTGTAGTTGGAGGCCTGCGAGGCACGTTCACATGGCCACCACAGCAAGTTACCTCAGCTCTCTATCTTCCTCATTCTTTTTTTTTTTTTTTTAAGATTTTATCTATTCATTTTAGAGATGGGAGAGAGAGAGAGAAGAGGGGAGGAGCTGGAAGTATCAACTCCCATATGTGCCTTGACCAGGCAAGCCCAGGGATTTGAACCGGCGACCTCAGCATTTCCAGGTTGACTCTTTATCCCCTGCACCACCACAGATCAGGCCATCTTCTTCATTCTTAAAATGAGGCCAACGATAGAGGCTATTTCATAAGGTTATTGTGAGGTAAGAATATGGAAGGGCTCAGAATAGGGAGGATTCTTTTTTCCTCTTCCTGTACCATCTCCTCTTAGTTTTTCTCAGCAGCAGCTATTTACTTTATTTTATTTTATTTTATTAATTTTATTTTATTTTATATGTAGGGGGGAGAAAAAGGGAAGCTTTTTATTTTAAAGCAGAAGAATGCCAGTTCATAAATTTTTAAGGAACAACAGAATTACAAGTCATCATTTTTGCAACTTTTTATAGTGAATAATGATTCAGTCAAGAGTTAGCAATGGTACTAAAAACATTAGGTAAAAAGTGCCTGGAGCCTGACCAGGCAGTGGCGCAGTGGATAGAGCATTGGCGCAGTGGATAGAGCATCGGACTGGGACGCAGAGGACCCAGGTTCGAAACCCTGAGCTCGCCAGCTTGAGCGCAGGCTCATCTGGTTTGAACAAGGCTCACCGTCTTGAGCCCAAGGTCCCTGGTTTGAGCAAGGGGTTACTCGGTCTGCTGTAGCCCCGCCCCCCCCATCAAGACACATATGAGAAAGTAATCAATGGACAACTAAGGAACCACAACGAAGAATTGATGCTTCTCATCTCTCTTCCCTCCTGTCTGTCCCTATCTATCCCTCTCTCTGTCAGGAAAAAAAAAGGTGCGTGGGGAACAAGCTGTTTGCATGGTGCCACAGTAAGAGCCCACAGGTGATTACACAGGGAAAATGTGCCCGTACAGTGAGAGATGCGGGGGTTACCTTTTGCCCAAGAGCTAGAACTTAGCATAAGTAATGCAGCAGCAGCTATTTTCCATACAGCACTGATAAGCCAAACAATCCTCCTTCAATTTACTGAAACAATCAGTCTTTTAAAAAGTGTTACTGAAGGCTTGACTGGTGGTGGCACAGTGGATAGAGCCTAGACCTGGGACAATGAGGTCCCAGGTTCAAAACCCTGAGGTCACAGGCTTGAGCACGGGCTCACCAGCTTGAGTGCGGGGTTGCTGACTTGATCATGGTGTCATCAACATGACCCCATGGTCGCTGCCTTGAGCCCAAGGTTGCTGGCTTGAGAAGGGGTCACTGGCTTGGCCGTAGCTCCCTCCGTCACCCCCCCCCCCCCGCTTCGTTCAAGGCCGTAGCTCCCTCCGTCACCCCCCCCCCCACTTCGTTCAAGGCACATATGAGAAGCAATCAATGAACAGCTAGAGTGATGCAACTATGAGTTGATGCTTCTCATCTCTCTTCCTTCCTGCCTCTCTATCTCTTTCACTCTCTCAAAAGAATAAATTAATTAATAAAAGTGTCACTGAAGGCCCTGGCTAGGTAGCTTAGTTAGTTAGAGCATCCTCCCAATATTCCAGAATTGTGATTTTGATCCCAGTCAGGGCACATACAGGAATCAACCAATGAATTCATAAATAAGTGGAACATCGATGTTTTTCTCTCTTTCTCAAAAAAAAGAAAATTAAAATCATTTCTGAAGAAGTGTCACTGAAAGTGTGCGCCATGGACGAGCACCATGAACATCACCTGGGAACCTGTTAGAGGTGCAAATTCCAGGACCCCATCCCAGACCTACTGAGTCAGCCCAGGAATCTAGTTACTAACCTCCAGGTGGTCCTTATACATACTGAAGTTTGAGAAACACTGCTCAAAACATAAGTCATTCTTATTTCTTCTAGGGAGGAAAATGGAAGAAAACAAATAAAATATCTTCAAAAACAGCTTCTTAATGTCAAAAAAGAATGGCAAGCTGAAGTAGAGGTAAGAATTTCCTGGGCAACACCAAAAGTTACTAAAGCTAAAACAGCAATATCAAAGCCTTTTTTCTTAAGCAAAGAAGAATTGGGTCTGAAAGATTGTTGTTTCTCCTGGGATTTCTTTATTGAAAATATATAGAGAGTAACTAGGGAGTTGGTCTAAGATGTACAAGTATGTGCAGCATAGAACTCTGGGAGAGTTCTTAGTTCTTACCCCTCCCATTTCACCCAACCACACCACCCATTCCTTCCCCACAGGGAACTTATCTCAGACAATCCCTTCCACCCTAGCATTCCAGTGGGAGACTATAGTCCTTGGAGGACAATAAGCACATTACGAACCTTCTCATACATGATGGTTAGGGTTAATAATGTCATTTGTATTGTATTTTAAATACAGTTGGATTTACTGAGTTTTCATGGTTATTAGAACCTAACCTTATATCTAATTTACCTCAGTAAGAAAATGTATCCAAGTTTTAAGCAAACCAATGTTTGGGCTACAACCGAGGTCCTAGGCAGTTAGATGTTAGTTCTATTAAAATGACTAACACTATTAGCGGTTTATTTTGTTTGTTTGTTTTTGTGAGAGATAGACAAACAAGAGAAAAGATGAGAAGCATCAACTTTTAGTTGCAGCACTTTAATTGTTCATTGATTGCTTTTCATATGTGCCTTGACCTGGGGCGGGCTTCAGCTGAGCCAGTGACCCCTTGCTCAAGCCAGCGACCCTGGGCTCAAACCAGTGGCCTTGGGCTCAAGCCAGTGACCTTTACACTCAAGTCAGCGACCATGGGGTCATGTCTGTGATCCCATGTTCAAGCTGGTGAGCCCACGCTCAAGCTGGTGAGCCCATGCTCAAGCCAGGGTTTTGAACCTGGGTCCTCAGCATCCCAGGTTCATGCTCTATCCACTGCACCACCACCTGATCAGGCATAACATAGAGTTGCTTAAAGCAGTTGCCCTTACCTCATCCTACTGCCTTTAGCATGTACAATAAACCTGTCCAGTGCTGGAGCCGCCACTCAGGTATTTAGCATTGGGGAGATAATCGAAACAGGATGCCAAGGAGGAGTTATTTCTCCGTTGGGCCTAAGACTTCTCATTTCCCTTAGGATTTGAGTGCTGGACAATTGGAAAAAAGTTGGCTGATAAAGAAGAGTCCTTCACTTGTTTCAGCTTTGCCATGATTATTGAGGGTAGATGTAGTAACCAAGAGGAGATAAACCCACTCCTGTTCATTTTGAATGGTTATAGAAGGAGTTAAAGGGCACAAAGCTGGATGTCCTGGAACCCTATGAGCTTATTGCAATAGTAAGAGGGATCTTCCCAATGGTGCTCAGTGATTTTGGGTACAAACTTTTGCCCTTTCTTTTTTTTTAACAGAGACAGAGAGATAGACAGGGACAGACAGACAGGAACGGAGAGATGAGAAGCATCAATCATTAGTTTTTCGTTGCGCATTGCGACACCTTAGTTATTCATTGACTGCTCCCTCATATATGCCTTGACCGCGGGCCTTCAGCAGACTGAGTGACCCCTTGCTCGAGCCAGCGACCTTGGGTCCAAGCTGGTGAGCTTTGCTCAAACCAGATGAGCCCGCACTCAAGCTGGCGACCTCGGGGTCTCGAACCTGGGTCCTTCCGGATCCCAGTCCGACGCACCATCTACTGCGCCACCGCCTGGTCAGGCTGCCCTTTGATTCTTATAGTGCCTTACTTGTATTCTCTTGCTGGATGAAGAGCATTTTGTACCTCCTCCTTAATAGGGGCTAGTGAAGGAAATTTTTTTTCTTAGAATTGGCTTCACATGAATGTCTTGACTGTGGGTGGCCCTCAGCCAACTGCAGCATTGCTAATTCCTCACCCTTTGGTTCTTCATTCAGCAATCCCATTGTCCTCCATGGTCATTAGCTGTACTTTGGAAAGCTCAGTGCTGTCCTGGAAGCTCTGCATGTTATCTTAAATCAGGCCTGAATTACTCCATCCTCCAAGCCATACTTTGTTTTTCTCTGGCCACCCTATTACTACTTTGCATGTTATCTGGCTCTTTTCTTCACTCAGGCCCCTTAACTTCTTTCATTCTTTGATGACTCTCATTTCCTTTTGAAGGGGCCAGGCAGAGAGAACCAAAGGAAATAGGTTGAGATGACTGTGATGATCTCTATGGTCCAAAATGCATTAAAGAATTAAATGAAGATATATTGATAGAAAGCATGCTTACTAAATTTGCAAGCAACTCAAAGCTGGTATGAGATAAATAATAGACATTAGAATTGTTTCCAAAAAAGCAATGGTGAAACTAAAGTCCATAGAAGAATTTTTTCTTTTCTTTGTAGTGAAGTAGAGAGAGACAGGAGGGAGAGATGAGAAGCTTCAATTCGTAGTTGTGTCACTTTAGTTGTTCACTGATTGTTCTCATAGATGCCTTGAGTGGGGGGGCTCAAGCCAAGTCAGTGATCACTTGCTCACACCAGTGACCTTGGGCTTCAAGCCAGTGACCTTTGGACTCAAGGCCAGCAACCATGGAATCATGTCGATGACCCCGTGCTCAAGCTGGCAACCTTGCACTCAAGCTAGTGACATCTGGTTTTCAAACCTGGGTTCTCAGTGTCCCAGGTTGATGCTCTATTCACTGAACCACCACTGGTCAGGTTAGAAGAATCTTATAAGTTGAGAGTTGTGAAGAACTAACTTGTCTTCACCAGTTCCATTAGAGGTTTAGCCAGGTCCTAACGTGAATATCTGAGTTTAGCCCTAGGTCTACCACTGGTTGTTGTAACAATGGCATTTTAACAAGGTTTCTTTAAACCTTTTAGAGTCTTCCTTTGATAGTATTTCCTTCTCCTAATGGCTTGTCATCAGAGTCTTAATAATATGACAAAGCCTGACCTGTGGTGGCGCAGTGGATAAAGCATCTAGCTGGAATGCTGAGGTTGCCAGTTTGAAACCCTAGAGTTGCCTGGTCAAGGCACATATGGGAGTCAATGCTTCTTGCTCCTCCCCCCACCTTCTCTCTCTCTCCTCTCTAAAATGAATTAAAAAAAAATAAAACTATATGACAACATATTACCATACATTGTGAAAGCATTCAGAGTACATTCTTTTTAAATTTTTTATTTTTAAGACTTTTATTTTTGTATGGACACTATTTAATGAATACCTAACTATTTAACACTATTCGTCTGTGAAAAAACTATAATTATTTATATGGACTGAGGTTTTCTGGAAATGGTTTTATGGATTTAAGTGGTATATAAACTGGACCTTGAAGAAAGTCTAAATGACTAAACAGGCAAAAGGACTCCAGTCAATGAAGAAGAGAAAGCATCACATTTCACTTTAACTCAAGTCTTCCTAGACATTCAAATGTTATCACTGACTGCCATACAGTCTGGAACTAGAAGAAAGGAGAGAAGAGAAATGGAGAAGAGTGGAGGAAGGGGAGGAGAATGTAGAGAAAGGAAGAAAAAAACTTGAGCCAAAAAAGTCATTTCTTAAAATTTATTTAATAAGTATTTATTGAGCACCTAGGTTGTGCCAGGCACTGGCAGGATTTTACAGATGAGAAAACAGTCTTAGAGAGGTTAAGTAATTTGCCCACAGTCTTACAATTTGTAAAAGCTTATGAAGGGGATTCTAAGATGGTGACAGAGTAGGCGGATGTTGCAGCTGCCACCTCCCAGAACCAAATTGAATTACAACTTAATTTAAGAACGGTCATCTTGCGTGATCAGGCAGTGGCGCAGTGAATAGAGTGTCAGACTGGGACGCAGAGGAATCCCCAAACACTGATTCAAAAGAAGATATGCACCCCAGGACCCAGGTTTGAGACCCCCAAGGTCGCCAGCTTGAGCACGGGTTCATCTGGTTTGAGCAAAGCTCACCAGCTTGGGCCCAAGGTCGCTGGCTGGAGCAAGGGTTACTTGGTCTGCTGTAACCCCTGGTCAAGGCACATATGAGAAAGCAATCAATGAACAACTAAAGTGCCACAATGAAAAATTGATTTTCATCTCTCTCCCTTCCTGTCTGTCTGTCCCTATCTATCACTCTCTCTGACTCTGTAAAAAAAAAAAAGAACAGTCATCTTGAAAAACCAACTTTGCGCTAAATGAGGAGTTCATAACCAAGGATCACAGAAGAAACCACACTGAGACTGGTAGGAAGGGCGGAGATGTGGCGGGGAGAGCCCTGCTCCCAGGAGCGAGCAGTGCTGCAGTGTCCGGAGGGACTCTCACTGCAGGGAGGGTTGCCCTGAGAGGGAAGGTCCTCAGCCCCAGGCTTGGAGCCCCAACATAGAGCCCCAGAGCCTAGAAGAAGTGCCCACACAGCATATGGCGGTGAAAAGAGCTGAGGTGTCTGTCTGTGAGAAACAGATGGAGCTCTCAGAGATGCAGGCTCCCTTTTAAAGGGCCAGCACAGAAAAATCTCGTTCACAGCCACTTACCCAGGGCTCCGATGGAGGGAGGGCTGAGAGGACTAGAGTTGCATGAAGAGTGTGAAGTTGGTGGCCAAGGGAGAGACACCATGGGGGATGGCCACTAGAACCCCTGTGCTGAGTCATTCTACAATACTTCAGTCACCATCTTTCTTGGGTGAAATAGTCCCCTCTGAGCAGCATCAGCCTGGGGAAAAGCATCTGCCCCGCCCTCGGTAGTCTCCTGTGCCCCACCCTATGAAGACTGGGCTGTTCTGAGAAGTCAGCCAGGAAGCAGGGAGCACATCAGTGACTCAGTTTTCTAGTGTTGAGGCCCCCCAGTCAAGGCATATATGAGGGCACAATCAATGAAAAACTAAGGAGCCGCAATAAAGAATTGATGCTTCTCATCTCTCTCCCTTCCTGTCTGTCTGTTCCTATTGGTCCCTCTCTCTGTCTGTTTCTGTCACACACACAAAAAAAGAAAGGACAAAATTAACAAATAGGACTATATCAAACTAAAAAGCTTTTGCACTGCAGAAGATATCATTAACAAATTAAAAAGACAACCCACACAATGCGAGAATATATCCATCAATATGTCTGATAAGGGGTTAATAACCAAAATTTATAAAGTTAAACATCCAATAGAAAGTTAAACAATCCAATTTAAAAATGAGCTTAAGAACTGAATAGATTCTTCTCCAAAGAGGACACACATGGTCAATAGGTATA
This sequence comes from Saccopteryx leptura, assembly GCF_036850995.1. Classification (NCBI taxonomy): domain Eukaryota; kingdom Metazoa; phylum Chordata; class Mammalia; order Chiroptera; family Emballonuridae; genus Saccopteryx; species Saccopteryx leptura. The sequence goes on from NC_089510.1 coordinate 55,373,520, forward strand.
TGAAAAAATGTTCAATGTCATTAATCATCAGAGAAATGCAAATTAAAACCACAATGAGGCCTGACCTGTGGTGGCGCAGTGGGATAAAGCGTCGACCTGGAACACTGAGGTTGCTGGTTCGAAACCCTGGGCTTGCCTGGTCAAGGCACATATGGGAGTTGATGCTTCCTGCTCCTCCCCCTTCTCTCTCTCTATTTCTCTCTCTCTCCCCTCTCTCTAGAAATCAATAAATAAAATATTAAAAAATCAAAAACAAAACAAACCACAATGAGATACACTTCACACCTGTCAGAACCATGCTCATTAACAAATCAACAAACAACAAGTGCTAGCGAGGTTGTGGAGAAAATTCCACTGCTGGTGGAATGCAGAGTTGTGGAAACCAGTATGGCGTTTCCCCCCAAAATTAAAAATGGAACTGCCTTGGCCCAGCTATCCCACTTTTAGGAATATATCCTAAAAATCCCCAAACACTGATTCAAAAGAAGGTATGCACCCCCATGTTTATTGCTGCATTATTTACAATAGCTAAGATCTGGAAACAGCCCAAGTGTCTGTCAGTGGATGAGTGGATTAAAAAGTTGTGGTACAGCCTGACCTGAGGTGGCACAATGGGTAAAGTGTCAACCTGGAATGCTGAGGTTGCTGGTTCAAAACCCCAGGCTTGCCTGGTCAAGGCACATATGGGAGTTGATGCGTCCTGGTCCTCCCCTCTTCTCTCTGTCTGTCTCTCTCTCTCTGTCTTCTCACTCTAAAATGAATTAAAAAAATCTAAAAAAAAAAAAGTTGATAAAAGTTGTAGTACAGGTCCTGGCTGGTTGGCTCAGTGGTAGGGCATTGGCCCAGCGTGTGGAAGTCCCGGGTTCGATTCCTGGCCAGGGCACATAAGAGAAGCACCCATCTGCTTCTCCACCCTTCCTCCTCTCCTTTCTCTCTATCTCTTTCTTCCCCTCCCACAGCCAAAGCTCCATTGGAGCAGAGTTGACCCTAGCACTGAGGATGTTCCATGGCCTCTGCCTCAGGTGCTAGAATGGCTCCAGTGCCAATGGAGCAATACCCCTGGTGGGCATGCCGGGTGGATCCTGGTTGGGCGCATGCGGGAGTTTGTCTGACTGCTCCCCATTTCTGACTTCAGAAAAATACAAAAATACACACACACACACAAAAGTTGTGGTTCATATAAACCATGGAATACTATGTGGCCATGAAAAAGAAGGAAATCTTACCTTTTGTGATGGCATGGATGGGCCTGGAGATTATTGTGCTAAGTGAAATAAGCCAGGCAGAGAAAGACAAATATCATATGATCTCTCTTATATGTGGAATCTAATGAACACATTCCTCAAATAAGGAATGAAATAGAAGCAGAGGCAGCGTCACAGGGAACAGAGGGACAGCAGTCAGAGAGGGATGGAGGATGAGGGGACGATATCAGAGAAGGTGAAGGGATTGGTGAAATTATATATACATACTATGTACACAGATACTGATGACAAGACAGCAAATCCCAGAGGGAATGGGGGGAGGGAGTTGGGGGAAAGGGGTAAAGGGGTGTGTTGGGGGCACATTGTTGGGGGTGAGGGTGTTATATTGAGCGGGCCATTTGAATCCATGTCAACAGAATAAATTTTAAAAATTAATAATTTAAAAAAAGCTTATGAAGTACTATAAGATGTGTTATCATCTGGGCTTTTAGCATATTCCCTACCAGATGCACTCAGCTGTTTGCAATGGATCTGACACACTTGGAATAATTGGTATACAGTTGGAATGATTCCACAGTTACACCAAGAAGTTAGGTGTAACTTCAAGAATTCCTTTCTGATGCATTTTAGGGTTTTATGATTCTTTTTTTTTTTTTTTTTTTTTTTTGTATTTTTCTGAAGTTGGAAACAGGGAGGCAGTCAGACAGACTCCCGCATGTGCCCGACCGGGATCCACCCGGCATGCCCACCAGGGGGTGATGCTCTGCCCATCTGGGCGTTGCTCTGTTGCAACCAGAGCCATTCTAGCACCTGAGGCAGAGGCCACAGAGCCATCCCCAGTGCTCGGGCCAACTTTGCTCCAATGGAGCCTTGGCTGCGGGAGGGGAAGAGAGAGACAGAGAAGAAGGAGAGGGGAGGGGTGGAGAAGCAGATGGGCGCTTCTCCTGTGTGCCCTGGCCAGGAATCGAACCCAGGATTCCTGCATGCCAGGCCGACGCTCTACCACTGAACCAACCAGCCAGGGCCTTATGACTCTTTAAACTGGGTTTGCTTTTCATTATGGATTATCTTGACCAATTTCTGCATTGTTTCTTTCAAAACTAATATAGAACCAACTCTGCCCAGTTTATATGGTAAGATTAAAGTTGGTTGATATTTGGAGAAACATGATCAGTCATTAAAGCTGTGCATTTTTGTTATTAGTTGTGTGCTTGCTTGTTGTGCTGTCAACTAACTCTGTGAAATTACTCATATTTTGTCTCTAATTCTTTTTAAAAAATCAGATGTTACCACCCTGAGTAAAACTCTTAACAAGGCTTCCAATGGCATTTAATAGTGCCTCTGTGTTCTGATGTTTCCTTCTTACCTACCTCTGCTACCTCATCTTCTCCCACTGTCAACCCTCAGCAGACTAGTGCCTCCAGAGCTGTCTTTCAGTCTTGGAACATAATCAGGTATTTGCTGCCTCAGGACGTTAATACAGGTATTTCCTTTTCCCTAGAATTCTCCTTGAACCCTTTTCATGTGACAGGCATACTATCCTGTAGGTGTCAGATTTAGTATTTCTTAGAATCCTTTTTAGACCATCTGGGTATTCCAGAGGGTAAAGAAACTAGTCTTGTTAGTGACTCCATAGCTATTTGCCCTATTATTTCATAGCACTTCACACCTTTAAAAATAGTTTACACATATTTGTTTCCTTTTAACCAGTTGTCTACCACTAGATTGACAAACTTTATAGGGTCAAGAACTATGTCTAGTTAGATCTCTATTATTTACCTATTATGGTGCTGAATAAATATTTTAAAAATAAACATTGAGGCCCTGGCCAGTTGGCTCAGTGGTAGAGCATCAGCCTGGAGTGCAGGAGTCCCAGATTCGATTCCCGGCCAGGGCACACAGGAGAAGCGCACATCTGTTTCTCCACCCCTCCCCCTCTCCTTCCTCTCTGTCTCTCTCTTCCCCTCCCGCAGCTGAGGCTCCATTGGAGCAAAGTTGGCCCAGGCGCTGAGGATGGCTCCATGGCCTCTGCCTCACATGCTAGAATGGCTCTGGTCGCAACAGAGCAACACCCCAGATGGGCAGAGCATCGCCCCTGGTGGGCATGCTGGGTGGATCCCGGTTGAGTGCATGCGGGAGTCTATCTGACTGCCTCCCCATTTCCAACTTCAGAAAAATATAAAAACAAACAAACAAACAAATAAACAAACATTGATACCTTATAATTGTTAACTGCTTTGTAACCTGTGAAGTTATCACACATAATCTCAATTCCTTATAATCACTTCCTGTGATATTTCAGGCAGAGTAGATATTAATTTTTATTTATTTATTTATTTATTTATTTTTACAGAGACAGAGAGTCAGAGAGAGGGATAGACAGGGTTAGACAGACAGAAACAGAGAGGTGAGAAGCATCAATCATTAGTTTTTTGTTGTGCATTGCAACACCTTAGTTGTTCATTGATTGCTTTCTCATATGTGCTTTGACCGCGGGCCTTAAGCAGACCGAGTAACCCCTTGCTCAAGCCAGCAACCTTGGGTCCAAGCTGGTGAGCTTTTGCTCAAACCAGATGAGCCCGTGCTCAAGCTGGCAACCTCGGGGTCTCGAACCTGGGTCTTTGGCATCCCAGTCCAATGCTCTACCCACTGCGCCACCACCTGGTCAGGCAGGCAGGGTAGATATTAATTTTGTATTTTACAGAAGGTAAGACTTAGAGATTTTAACTGAGTTGGCCAAGTTCACACAGCTGGTGGGTCTTTGGTGGGAAGTGTCAGGTCTTTTGATCATTAGACTAGTGCTCTTTCTACCAAAAAGAGGTAGCGGACTGACCTGTGGTGGCGCAGTGGATAAAGCATCGACCTGGAAATGCTGAGGTCGCCGGTTCGAAACCCTGGGCTTGCCTGGTCAAGGCACATATGGGAGTTGATGCTTCCAGCTCCTCCCCCCTTCTCTCTCTCTGTCTCTCCTCTCTCTGTCTCTCCCTCTCCTCTGTAAAAAAAAAAAAAAAAAAAAAAAAAAAAGAGGTAGCAATGGGCCCTCTTGTAGATACCAAGTACACAAATAGTGTGCCTAAGAAACAGTTTCACAGTCCTGGTGCTTAGAAGGACTTACCTTTCATTTTCATTTATACTATTCATGATTACTGGATAAATTTCCCATAGCATGATGGCAGAAAAACATATGCAATTCCTTATTGATAAATTTATACAAAAGGTAAGCTTAAACCACTGGCTGGACTGAATGGAGGTAGAATGTATTTTTATTTAGAGACCTGGCCTTACCTCTACAGAACCGGAATACATATATTGCTCGCCTCAAGGACCAGCTGCAAGAGCTGAAGGCCAAGACTGACATGGAGAATCACTATATGAAGAGAAACACTGAGCTGCAGATTTCCCAGACCCAGAAAAAATGTAACAAAACAGAGGAGCTCTTGCTGGAAGAGACTGAGGTAATCACTGCTGCATTAGGAATGGGCCAGTCGATCGCGTGCGAGCTTCACTCCTGGTACTGCCTCAGCCAAGGAGGGAGAGGGAGAATTCCATCTTTGTTTTCTCTCACCCGCAGCCCTAACATCTGAGGTTAAAAATTAGAATGGTGGCCCTGGCCGGTTGGCTCAGCGGTAGAGCGTCAGCCTGGCGTGTGGGGGACCCAGGTTCGATTCCCGGCCAGGGTACATAGGAGAAGCGCCCATTTGCTTCTCCACCCCCCCACCCCCCCTCCTTCCTCTCTGTCTCTCTCTTCCCCTCCCGCAGCCAAGGCTCCATTGGAGCAAAGATGGCCCGGGCGCTGGGGATGGCTCCTTGGCCTCTGCCCCAGGCGCTAGAGTGGTTCTGGTCGCAACAGAGTGACGCCCCGGAGGGGCAGAGCATCGCCCCGTGGTGGGCAGAGCATCGCCCTTGGTGGGCATGCCGGGTGGATCCTGGTTGGGCGCATGCGGGAGTCTGTCTGACTGTCTCTCCCTGTTTCCAGCTTCAGAAAAATACACAAAAAAAATTAGAATGGAAGGAAGATTTGCACATCTGCAAGCAGAGATTCTGATGGGCTGTAGAGCCTGCATCTCCTGTTTTTTAGTAATGACTGAAAATTGGTTGCACTTTCTAAACTTGGTCACTTTATTTTATAAAACCACTTGGGAATTACAGGAAGAGAGCAAAACAAAACAATGTAGAAACTACAGGATTGTGCTGCTTTCTTTGCCCGACCAGTACCTTTAATCCTTCCACAAAGAGATACAAAATCTAGAGTGCTGAACTTCACTCAAACCTAAATTTATAAAGATGAGGTCACAGTGAAAAATATCGGGAGAAAGAAACAAGGGTTAGACTTTCATTAGAGGAGAAAAGCTAAATGGCTAACAATAGGTCGGCGACAAGGAGCAAACTCAGTAGAGTGTGTCCTTGCGGGACCCCTCTGAGCTCCCTGCTTATTTGAAGCTCATGCCCAGGTGTGGTTTAAGACTGAGCAAACTTTTGCTTGCACCCCGGAATTTCCTCTTGTAGGCCTAAGAATCTGTGTCCTTGAAGCACTGTTTCTCTCCTTAAATTAACATCACTTTCCAGGCAACAGCATTGGGTCCTTCTGTTCTGGGCACTTGCATGTACCCAGTACGTTACCGCCGCAGGGCTCAGCACTGTGGGTGACACCAACCGCGCAGTAGGGAACTGAACTGCATGCAGCTCTGGAGTGACAGCACGGAGCTCTGGGGAGGCCCGTTGAGCAAGACAACCTGAGCCGCTGTCACAGCTACACCTGTAGTCGTGAGTCTCATTTCCATCCCACTGGGCAGAATTCCTGAGGTCGGTTCATTGTTCTCACAGAAACTGAGATTGAAAATAGAAGAAGAGAACCAGATTCACACGCAGATTGAAGTATTCCTTCGAAGGGAGCAGCAGGTGAGTCACCAAAACTTTATCCTCTGACATGTTTGTGTTCCACTTACAAAATACCAGACAGTAAAATCATTTTTAATTTTTTTTATTTAGAAATTAAATTTAGGCCCTGGCCGGTTGGCTCAGCGGTAGAGCGTCGGCCTGGTGTGCGGGGGACCCGGGTTCAATTCCCGGCCAGGGCACATAGGAGAAGCGCCCATTTGCTTCTCCACCCCCCCCCCCTCCTTCCTCTCTGTCTCTCTCTTCCCCTCCTGCAGCCAAGGCTCCATTGGAGCAAAGATGGCGGGCGCTGGGGATGGCTCCTAGGCCTCTGCCCCAGGCGCTAGAGTGGCTCTGGTCACAACAGTGCGACGCCCCGGAGGGGCAGAGCATCGCCCCCTGGTGGGCAGAGCATCGCCCCTGGTGGGCGTGCCAGGTGGATCCAGGTCGGGGGTGAATGCGGGAGTCTGACTGTCTCTCCCCGTTTCCAGCTTCAGAAAAAAAAAAAAAAAAAAGTTAAGAAATTAAATTTAATCAGGTGACATTGATCAATTAGAGAACATAGATTTCAGGTGAGCATTTCAATAGCATTTGAACTGTGTGTCAAATCATTTTGTCACCTTATATTTGTCCCTCTTTATTCCCTTCCACCCACCCCTCCCCTTTGTAACTTCACTTTTATCTAGGTGCATGAGTCTCAGTTTTATATCCCACCTAGGTGTGACATCATAGTTCTTAGCTTTTACTCAGTATAATGTTCTCAAGGCCCATCCAAGTTGTCATAAATGGCACCATGTCATTATTTCTTATGGCTGAGCAGTATTCCATTATATATATGTACCACATCTTCTCTAGAGGGACACTTTGGTTGCTTCCATGTCTTGCCCACTGTGCATAATGCTGTGATGAGTATGAGGGTGCATGTCTTTATGTACCAGTGTTTTCAAGTTTTTGGGGTAGTTACCCAGTGAGGGATTGCTGTGTAGCAGAAACATTTTTTTCTTATATATATATATTAAGATTTTATTTATTTGGTTTTTAGAGAAGGAGGGGGAGAAATGGGGGGTAGGAGCAGGAAGCATCAATTCCCGTATGTGCCTTGACCAGGCAAACCCAGAGTTTTGAAGCAGCGATGTCAATATTCCAGGTCGACGCTTTATCCACTGTGTCACCACAGGTCAGGTGCAAAAACATTTTTTTAAGGAAAGAAAAATCAATCTTCGTTCTACCAGCCTAATGAATGAGTTGTAGCCCATGTTTTCTTTTAAAGTTTATCATCTGAATAATTCTTATCCTTTTTTTGTGTGTGTGACAGAGACAGAGAGAGGGACAGATAGGGACAAAGATGAGAAACATCAATTCTTCGTTGCGGGACATTAGTTGTTTATTTATTGCTTTCTCATATGTACCTTGACCGGGGGGCTACAGAAGAGCAAGTGACCTCTTGCTCAAGCCAGTGACGTTGGACTTAAAGCCAGTGACCTTGGACTTCAAGCCAGTGATGATGGGGTCATATCTATGATCCCACTCACAAGACAGTGACCCCATGCTCAAGCTGGTGAGCCTGCGCTCAAGCCAGTGACCTCGGGGTTTTGAACCTGGGTCCTCCGCTTCCCAGTCTGATGCTCTATCCAATGCGCCACAGCTTGGCCAGGCTGAATAATTATTTTCTAAAGCTGTAATTTGAATACAGATACAATATTGTCTTCTGCCATTATCATTTAGCATTATATAAGAAACTGTTTTATTTCTATATTGCTTCATTACCATAATTTTTTTCACCATAAAATAACTCTTGGTTGAGGGAAGATTTAAAAAACATTTTTTTAGAGAGAGAAAGAGAGGAAGAGAGAGAGATATGAGAAGCATTAACTTAAAGTTGTGGCATTTTATTGATTGCTTCTCAAATGTGCTTTGACTGGGGGGCTGCAGCTGAGCCAGTGACCCCTTGCTCAAGCTGGTGACTCCATGCTCAAGCTAGTCAACTCATGCTCAAACTGGGGACCACAAGGTTTTGAACCTGGGACGTCAGTGTCCCAGGTTAATGTTCTATCCACTGTATCACAGATTTTTACATTGTATATATCTAATTTTGTATCATGGATTTTTCACTATATCACAGGATTTTGTAGTACATAGGTATATTTATATATCAATATTTATTATTTTAATTATTTTGTGGCAAAATAAGCATTTTCTAACTTAAAAAAATTGACAATATAAAGATATTAACTAAAACATATTAGAAGAATATTAAATCGAAATAAAACCTTAAAATATATATAAATAATAAAAGAAATATAAGGTCGCTACTTCACGGATTTTGCCTATGGTGGGAGTTCTGGAATTTGACCCAGCGATAGACGAGGGGCCACTGTAGTGTTATCAACGAGATGTCTGATGCCATTCCTTAGCCTTCAGAATTTTCTACCAACCCTTTAGGTCTTGTCTCTTCATTGCAACTTCTTATCCAGACACTGAAAAGGCCTTCTTCCCCATTTTTTTTTTTTTTTTTTTACAGAGGCAGAGATAGACAGGGACAGACAGACAGGAATGGAGAGAGATGAGAAGCATCAATCATTAGTTTTTCGTTGCGCGTTGCGACTTCTTAGTTGTTCATTGATTGCTTTCTCATTTGTGCTTTGACTGCGGGCCTTCAGCAGACCGAGTAACCCCTCGCTGGAGCCAGCAACCTTGGGTCCAAGCTGGTGAGCTTTTTGCTCAAGCCAGATGAGCCCGCGCTCAAGCTGGCGACCTCGGGGTCTCGAACCTGGGTCCTTCCACATCCCAGTCCGACGCTCTATCCACTGCGCCACCACCTGGTCAGGCTCCCCATTTTTTTTTTTACAGAGACAGTCAGAGAGAGGGACAGACAGACAGGAACGGAGAGAGATGAGAAGCATCAATCATCAGTTTTTCATTGCGACACCTTAGTTCATTGATTGCTTTCTCATATGTGCCTTGACCGTGGGCCTTCAGCAGACCGAGTAACCCCTTGCTCGAGCCAGCGACCTTGGGTCCAAGCTGGTGAGCTTTGCTCAAACCAGATGATCCTGCACTCAAGCTGGCGACTTCGGGGTCTTGAACCTGGGTCCTCCGCATCCCAGTTCGATGCTCTATCCACTGCGCCACCACCTGGTCAGGTTCTTCCCCATTTTTAAATTGAGTAATAACTTAAGAACAATATCAAGCATATACTTTGATGAGTATTTATGTATATATGCTCCTGTAACCAGCACCCAGATACAGGAAACATTTACAGCATACCAAAAGTCTCCCTCATGCCCCATTACCAGTCAATAAACCAGGGGTTGGGAACCAATGGCTCGTGAGCCAGATGTGGCTCTTTTGATGGCTGCATCTGGCTCGCAGACAAATCTTTAATAAAAAAAATAACAATGTTAAAAATATAAAACATTCTCATGCATTACAATCCATTCATTTCCTACCGCTCATGTTCATGGTTGCGGGTGGCTGGAGCCAATCACAGCTGTCCTCCGGGACAACACCAAATTTTTATTGGATAATGCATAATGTACATGGGTCGTTGTATGGCTCTCCCGGAATTACATTTTAAAATATGTGGCGTTTATGGCTCTCTTAGCCAAAAAGGTTCCCGACCCCTGCAACAAACCAACCCTCCCTCCAGAAGTAGCCATGATTCTGATTTCTGTCGCTATAGAAAAATTTTGCTTGTTCTTGAGTTTTATAAACAATTTTATACAGTATTTACTGTTTTGTTTCTGGGAGAAGACATTTTAATATTGTTTTCAAATAGAAACTTGAAGAGAAGCTTGAGTTCTGGATGGAGAAATTTGATAAGGACACAGAAATGAAACAGAATGAACTGGATGTTCTTGAATCTGCTAAGGCCAGTGACTTGGCACACCTTCGAGACCTTGCAAGAATGGTAAGGACGCAGAGTTTCAACAGTGTAAGGCTGAGCACTGAGTAGTGGGTGGCAGCTGAGCTACGGTAGCTGGGTAACGCTATTTCTGGTGACAAGGTGGAGATGTGCTTGTAAACCAGTGGGATTCTTTTTCGATGACCATGACGATAATGATGTTGATGATGGGGACAGTAATAGCAGTAGCCAACACTTAGGTAGTGCTTACTCTGTCCCAGGCACTTTACAAGTATTTCACAGATATAACTTATTTGACCCTCACAACAACCTCTTGAGATAGGTACTAATATTTTTACTTTATGGTTTTAGAAGACAATTATTAGTAAATTCTGATTTCCAAAATGCTTCTGATTACGGCTTCATCACTCAATACAGAACTCCCCAAATTTCTCTTTAAAAGATGGCTATTTTTGGCCTGACCAGGCGGTGGCGCAGTAGATAGAGCATCGGACTGGGATGCAGAGGACCCAGGTTCGAGACCCCAAGGTCACCAGCTTGAGTGCGGGCTCATCTGGTTTGAGCAAAAAGCTCACCAGCTTAAACCCAAGGTCACTCGCTTAAGCAAGGGATTGCTTGGTCTGCTGTAGCCCCACGGTCAAGGCACGTATGAGAAAGCAATCAATGAACAACTGAGGTGTTGCAATGAAAAACCAATGATTGATGCTTCTCATCTCTCTCCGTTTCCTGTCTGTCTGTTCCTATCTATCCCTCTCTCTGACTCTCTCTCTGTCCCTGTAAAAAAAAAAAAAAAAAAAAAAAAAGGCTATTTTTTTTTTTTTTGCATTTTTCTGAAGCTGGAAACAGGGAGAGACAGTCAGACAGACTCCCGCATGCGCCTGACCGGGATCCACCCAGCACGCCCACCATGGGGCGTCGCTCTGCCCACCAGGGGGCAATGCTCTGCCCATCCTGGGCGTCGCCATGTTGCGACCAGAGCCACTCTAGCGCCTGAGGCAGAGGCCACAGAGCCATCCCCAGCGCCTGGGCCATCTTTGCTCCAATGGAGCCTTGGCTGCAGGAGGGGAAGAGAGAGACAGGGAGGAAGGCGCGGCGGAGGGGTGGAGAAGCAAATGGGTGCTTCTCCTTGTGCCCTGGCTGGGAATCGAACCCGGGTCCTCCGCACGCTAGGCTGACGCTCTACCGCTGAGCCAACCGGCCAGGGCAAGATGGCTATTTTTATGTGCACATTTTATCACAGCTTTTTAAAAACTTACATTATTTTGAGGTCATTAATTATATTGTATTTACTTTTTATGAACTATTTTACAGCAAATTTGAATTATTCAAGAGGTTTGAAAACAATTACAAAGTTAATACATGAATATTTATAATATGTATAAGAATCCAGCAAGCTTTTTCTCTTTGGCTTATCTTTAGATTTGGCATGCTTTATTTTAAAATTTTTAATTAAAAATTGCAGGGCTGGCTGAACCACAGCTTAGCCAAGAGAGTCCTATACCATGAATAATGTCTACTTTTGCAGGTAAGGGAGTATGAACAGGTCATCACTGAAGATCGTATAGAAAAGGAGAAGATCAAGAGGAAGGTAGAACAGTCTACACTGGAATTAAAGAGCATCATAAAGGTAGAAAGCAGTAATCCCATGAAGGGGTTTCTGGGGGCCCCTTCAGCTCCTTAGCTGGCCTAACACTGAGGAATACAAAGTCCATCTTGATTATTATCAAGCACAGAGCAGATCTGTGAGGCAACATGGCCTTTGTTATTATTAGAATTTGAAAACACAGCTGTGGTGCAGGGATAACAGTTAACAGGAAAGGACATGCCCCCAACTCTTATCCAGGGAAAAGGAGGTGGCTAGCAGTGGAAGCAAAACCTAAAATTTGTGTCCAGAGGTTAAATTTAAGGATACTATTTCTAACCAAACAGGACTTAAAAATTTATTTCCCCATTGACTTAAAATTTTATTTCCCCATGGAGAGATAAGGAGGAGAGAGTAGGGAAGAAAGAGAAGCACTGACTTGCTGTTCCAGTTAGTTATTCATTCCATTTAGTTGTGTACTCATTGCTTCTCCTTCATGCCCTAACTGGGAATCGAACCTGTGACCTCCGTGTGCAGGGACTATACTTTATTCACTGAGCAACCCAGCCAGGGACCCAAAACAGCTCTTGAGGGGGTTCTAATATCTTACTGCTTCTGAAATCCTGTTTATTGATTTTAGCAAGAGAAGAAGGTGGGGATGGAGGGAGGGAGACAGACAGGAACATCAAGCTGTTCCTTTATGTGCCCTCACCAGGGACTGAACTAGCAACCTCTTTGTTTTGGGATGATGCTCTACCCAACTGAGCTATCTGGCCAGGGCTGAAAATCCTATTTTTAAGTTAGCCCAGGCTATCTGGTAGACTTTGATAAGAGCCGTTTTCAATAAAGATACAGGGGGCCTGACCTGTGGTGGTGCAGTGGATAAAGCATCGACCTGGGATGCTGAGGTTGCTGGTTTGAAACCGTGGGCATGCCCGGTACATAAGGGAGTTGATGCTTCCTGCTCCTCCCCCCCTTCTCACTCTCTTTTTCTCTTGCTTTCTATCTCCTCTCTAAAATGAATAAAAATCTAAAAAGAAAAAGAAACACATACAGACTTATCTTTAAAAAAAAGGTACAGGGGATAACCTAGAAAAAAAGAGAAGTTTTAGTTTTACATTCTGTATATTAGTGATGATTTAACTGGCAGGTCAGAGTCTGGGAAATACCAAGCAAAAATAACATTAGCTGGACTGAAACTGTTGTGCTGAGGATTGCCCTTTTCTCTAAAGAGGAGTTTCTGCTGAGACGAGCAGTATGTAGACTGCAGTTTGGGATGTATATTTGGGGGTGGATTAAGAGAGTAAGCTTTCAAGTACACTCAGGATGAGGTATCCAAATCCAAACTTGAGCATTCCATGAGGAGAGGTCAGATGTACAGTTAGCAGGCATTTATAGAGCTCCTGTGTTTTGTCAGGATACCTAGACTGAGCAAAAATCTAAGAGCTAGCTGAAGACTGCCTTTGTTTTCTTTTCACTAGTGGATCTGCTTCCAGTCTTTAGGACTTAGTTGATTTTCAAGTAACCCAGACTGTATTCAGAACAGTTGTGTCTAATGACAATGATACTCAAGGGAGTGATCTAAAGCTTACTTTTTGAAAGTTAAGAGGAGTATCGATCCTTTTAGTTAATCATTAAAGATATGAAATGTGGCCCTGGCCTGGTGGCTCAATGGTAGAGCGTTGGCCTGGCATGTGGATGTCCCAGGTTTGATTCCCAGTCAGAGCACACAGGAGAAGCGACCATCTGCTTCTCCACCTCCCTTCTTCCCCCTTCTCTTTCTGCTCCTCCCACAGCCATGGCTTGATTGGTTTGGGCACATTGGCCCTGGGTGTTGAGGATGGCTCCCTGGATCCTCTGCCTCAGATGCTAAAAATAGCTTGGTTGCAAACATGGCCCCAGATGGGCAGAGCATTGGCCCCAGAAGGGCACTGCTGGGTAGATTCTGGTTGGAGTGATGCAGGAGTCTATCTCTCCTCCTCTCACTTGGAAAAGAAAGATATGAAATGCACCAGGAAGTCTATTGAAGTCATTTAGATTATCTGCACATGCTTGACTGAGTGTTTGCTTTTTGTGGCCCAGGTAACTAACACCCATCCTGGGCCAAAGGGTTGTTAAGTATGAGAAAGGATGTTCATAAAGAACAGCAGTACAGCCTGATCTGTGGTGGCACAGTGGATAAAGCATCGACCTGGATGGCTGAGGTCGCCGGTTCAAAACCCTGGGCTTGCCTGGTCAAGGCACATATGGGAGTTGATGCTTCCTGCTCCTCCCCCCCCCTTCTCTCTCTCTCCTCTCTAAAATGAATAAAATCTTTAAAAAACCCAAAAAACAAAAAGACTCCCAGCAGTACAAGCGTGTCAGGTTTCAGAGTGATCAGGTTTCCTTTTCTTGAGAATTTGAGAGTCCATGGCTTAAGCACTGGGTCCTGCATAGCTGGGGAGCACTGCTCTCGAGAGAGCATGCTCGGCCACTCACTCCATTCTTCATACAGAAGTTTTTAATCAAAACCAATCCCCTGGCCCTGGCCGGTTGACTCAGCGGTAGAGCGTCAGCCTGGCGTGCGGGGGACCCGGGTTTGATTCTCGGCCAGGGCACATAGGAGAAGCGCCCATTTGCTTCTCCACCCCCCCCTCCTTCCTCTCTGTCTCTCTCTTCCCCTCCCGCAGCCAAGGCTCCATTGGAGCAAAGATGGGCCGGGCGCTGGGGATGGCTCCTTGGCCTCTGCCCCAGGCGCTAGAGTGGCTCTGGTCGTGGCAGAGCGATGCCCCCGGAGGGCCCTGGTGGGCGTGCCGGGTGGATCCCGGTTGGGCGCATGCGGGAGTCTGTCTGACTGTCTCTCCCCGTTTCCAGCTTCAGAAAAATACAAAAAAAAACCCACAAAAAAACAAACAAACAAAAAAAACCAATCCCCTTACATGGAAAGAACGCAGCTTGTCAAGCATACTTATACATCGTATTCACTCCTCTTCTCTTTCAGCTCCAGGCCTGGTGGCGAGGCACTATGGTACGAAATGAAATTGGTGGTTTCAAAATGCCTAAGCAGGACAAAGAGGACAAAGATTCCAAAGGTAAACAGAAGGGCAAGCGGAGAGGCAAGAAATAGTGACCACGCATCTTCTATCTTTTCCTGTTACTCTGGAAATGAGAAGGCCTTGAAGGGAATAAGAAACATTTATTACCTCCGATGACTCATCTACAGGTTCTTTCCTATTATGGACATTCCCAGGGGCTGCCTGGTTATTTCACTTTGCCGGCTACATTAGTTTTCAAATCCTGAAGGAGGATTATACCATTGATTTAGGGCTTCTTCGTATTTTGAAAAAAATTTGCTGGGAAGAAATATTTCCAAGAGCCTTGTGAAGATTCCTCTTGCTTTTTCTTACCAGAAGGAAGTTCATGGGCTTAGTTACAGTGATGCATTAAAACTGCAGTAATTCCTGCAATACGTTTGATTCTGACTTTATTCAATTGGTTGATAGTGAAAAAACTCTTATGAGCATAAGTGTTCAGTAGGAATTACAAGATGATGTTTAAAGTGTCCAGCATAAAATACATATATAGTGAAATTTTATTAGAGGTTGGTTGGTTCCTACCTTTTAGATGATCACTTTAGTCTTTTTATTGGGGGTTGGTGGCATGGAATACAGACCTTATTATAAGCTGCTTTAGCTCCTTTTCTTTCTTTAGAAAATGTATTCCTTTTAGAGAGAGAAAAAGGGAAAGACAGAAACATTGATCTGTTTCTGTATGTGCCCTGGCCGGGGACCAAACCGGCAACCTTTGCTTATCAGTATGATGCTCTAACCACCTGTGCTTTAGTTCCTTTTTCTGGGAAATAGGTAGGGATACAAATTATATAAGGTCTACCGGAAAGTTCTGTCCGTTTCTATCACAAGTTTCGACACGTAAGCACGTTTATTTGGCGCATGTGTGTCTCTCTATTTTTATCACTTAATGTATACATACTGATATAGCAAATTAACTAAAACAAAGTTGATTCACGTTAGTCTTATGTGTGAAGCGATAGTGTACCCATGGCTACTGATAAAGTTCATTTACGCCACTGTAATTTTTACGAATTTCAACAAGGAAGAAATGCTACAGAAGTATGTCTGTCGCATCCACCATATTCCCTGGACTTAGCACCCTCCGACTATCACTTGTTTTTGTCCTTACAAAAAAATTTTTAAAATTTATTTTAATGGGGTGACATCAATAAATCGGGGTACATATATTCAAAGAAAACATGTCTAGGTTATCTTGTCATTCAACCATGTTGCATACCTATCACCCAAAGTCAGACTGTCCTCCGTCACCTTCCATCTAGTTTTCTCCGTGCCCCTCCCCCTCCCCCACAAAATTTTTTGAAGGGCAAAAAATTCAAAAAGAAATCAAACAAGCACGGTTCAGTTTTTCGCATCAAAAGATAAAACATTTTTCAAAAATGGGATATACAAATTGCCCTCACGCTGGCAAGAAATCATTAATAATAATGGCAATTATATTATTATTTTTTTAATTAAATTTAATGCAGTGACATTGATAAATCAGGGTACATATGTTGAGAGAAAATATCTCTAGATTATTTTGACATTTGATTGTGCTGTATACCCCTCCCCCAAAGTTAAATTGTCTTCTGTCACCTTCTATCTGGTTTTCTTTGTGCCCCTCCCCTCCCCTAACCCCTCTCTCCTTCTTCACCCCCTCCCCCCCTCCCCCAACCTCCCGCCCCTGTTGCCATCACATTCTTGTTCATGTCTCTGAGTCTTAGTTTTATCAATTATATTATTTAATAAAGTTTATTGATGGTAAGAAAAATTTGTATTTTGTTTTATTCCAAAACCGGACAGAACTTTCCGGCAGACCTTATAAATACAAGATAGAAATACGTTAGGATAACCCACACATGGTAAAGACGGGGAACACAGGGCCGCTGGAAGACTAGTTAGGAGATAGTTTGGATAAGAGATACTAGTGTCTATACCTACTTTACTTACCCAAAAATTCTCGCCTTATTTTAAGACTAAAAGACATAAAGTATGTGAATATATCCAACCTGTACCTGGAACATAAAGCTGACTGTTGGTTATTTCTTCTCTTCCCCTAAAAAAGAATGAGTGCATTTGGCTGGGTCACTCTTGCTTGCTAAATCAAAACAGAATGTCTTGGGGTGCTAAAGCTTTTCCGATGGTACCACTGGTAGTTTCTGAGAGAAAAACGGTTCAAAAGCATCACACACATTTCATGTATTTTAAGCCTTATACCTAATTCCAAATACAGGGCACTATTGATGATTCTACTTCCTTTAAAAAGCACATTTTGATCTCAAGGGCCTATTATGAGGACCCAGCTTCTTCTGATCCAATACTCCTTCAGGGAATTAGATACCTATTCATTTCGCCAGGAAAACCATGCTTTAGGTAGGAACATTTTCAAATCAGCTTGTTTCATGCTATTGAAGTGTTGGCTTTTATTCTGATGTCAAAGTGTAAGGTGTCATACAGGCAATTTAAAATAACATACATGATATTGACATATTTATACTTAGAATTTAAGCATCATATTTACAGACATACAAAATATAGGGCAATGTTTCACAAAATCTTTTACTAATTACATGTTTACACTTTCAGAAATAAAATGAAATCTGCTGTGAACCATCTCATTGCCATATATGTATATAAAAAAGTTCTAAATATCCATGTTTTCCTTCATTTCTATAACCATTTAAGTGCTTAGTTTTTAAAAAATTCATCACACTCATCAGCATAGTCACACATCATTAGTCACTGCTGAGCTATAGCAAGTAAGAGAAATCAGACTCCTTAATTAGCTGTAAGGCTGTATTTTAAAAAGCTACTAAAGGAACTGACCTACTAATGACCCTCCTACTCTATTCCAGCCAACTACAAAAGCCCTTCCTCCCATGAGTTGTTTCCAGAGAAAACTGTTTGGAGTGCTAAGCATGGATGAGCCTGGATAACTGATGACTTACAATCTTGTAGCTGGGGGTGGGCACACAGCCTTTTCTTTATCACACTTCGCTCTGGGAAGGTTGCTGCTTCAGTAGGGAGCTCAAGAATGAATGGGTAGGTGGAACTGTCACCAAGTCATCTTCATCTTACACTGGAGTCTAGCAGGGCTAAATGTTCAACCTTCTTTTCAGTTAAAAAACCCCCAAAGGTACAACTTAAAGAATTGCACATTACTAAAAACAACTGAATTTTGTGACATGTAAATTATACCTCAGTAAAGCTTTAAAAAAAAAAGGGAACCCTCCCACAAAAAACATACATACAAAAACAGTGAATACAAAAAAATTTCCAACAAAAACATCATGATTTGTTTTCGTATCTTGACATAGAAAAGAAATCCAATATATTTGATATTTTCCTTTATCAACCAAAACTGTACATAAATTTTTTCTAGTTCAAATGTAAATCTGAATTAGTTTGATAAAAATACATTAATATGGTTTTATGCTGTAAAATTTGAAATAAGCTGAAATTTCCACTTATTCCTCTGAGAAAATTAGTTGCAAATGTTCTGAATGTTGCATTATGTATGTTTTCTGGGATTATTCCTTGTGTAATATGTAACAAGGAGTCCTGTCCTTTGCTGAGTTTCATTCAAATGGCTCTCTATAATTTGGAGATTGTACTGAGCTTTAATGTTCACTAGAAGGAAAACTACTTCTAGTTGAAAAATGCACACAGCTAAATTCTAAACAAGTCATAGGATTGGTGGATGTGTTTGGAACTGCAAATAGAATGGGTCTGGCTCTAAGCCCTAAGAGACACTTTACTTTTTGTTCTGTGAGGGTCCTGAAGCATTGGGATATGAGTGTAGATGTTTTTTGTTATATAATTTTAAACTTGGGAAAAACGGTAATGTTCTGATGGATTTGTTTCCTTGTGAGAACAAGGAGAAAACATTTGGACCTGATATTCAACATAATTTTATCCAAAGTTACTTTTAGATGCTGCATTTATGCTAAAAAGAGTGAGAACACTATGCTCAAATGCATGCACTGGTAAAGAAAATTCAGAAGAGTTACCAACAAAAAAACCCCTTAGATTTCACCTACTGGGTTTATAAAGGTAGTGAATACCAAACATCACTAACTACTAAAAGGGGTACAAAATGGGGCAAAAAAGATCCAAGTGGCTTAATCCCCCCCCCCCCCCCACAGTGGCTTGGATAAAGGCTCCTGGCTTTCTGGCTTTGTGTTGTGGGAGACCTTGGGCCCCACACTCCACCCACAACGAGTGAACAGGCACTAGTGGTGGAGCTAGGTGAAAAGAAAGCAAGCTATTTTTAAGATGCCATAAGTGCTTTAATTTAGCCATGGGAACTGGCAGTTACCTGACAGGACGGTAAGACTCTCGGCTTTTCCTTTATTCCTTTTGTTTTGTTTTTTTTAAAAATCTTCCATTAGGGAGCTGGATGTATACTCCTGTGACGGGGGGGGGGGGGGGGGGGGGGGGGGTTGGCAGGTCCACAGGTCCAGGTGTCCTGGGAGCGCATGGAGGAAGAGGGTTGGGGCTTAATAACGTCAATGCAAACGATGCTGAGTAGTGCCTGTTCCTGGCTGGCCCAGGGATTTGGAACCCTCCTCTAAGTGGTGGTAGACAGGAGTTAGGGGGAGGCCTAGGACACTACGCAAAATCTAGACCTTCTATATTGTTTTTGTTGTGCCTTGGACAAGGTTTTTTTTTTGTCTAAAAATCCCATCCCAGTTCTATGTTATTTTTGTTTTGTCTTGGACAGAAGAGTCCAAGTAGTCATGGTATATAGCTTTTGATTTTAAATGTAGCTGAAAAACACAGTGGAATCATTACTCCCCAGAATCATATAAATATCTGGCCTGGAATAGTGGTCTCCGTGACATGAAATTCCTGGAATGCTTGTGGAAAATGCCGATACCCAGGCTTCACTGGACTTGACTAAATGAGAACCTGTATTTTAACAAGTGCGCCAGGAGAGTTCTACTGAATAACCAAATTTAGAAACCAGTGGAATCTAGAGGTCTTGGAAACAGGTAAGGATAAGAGCATGACTGTGCCTTTAAGAGAGTTCAGTGTCCTTCTGAGAAATGTCCTTTCTGGTATGTGGAAAAAAGCCAACTCTCTAGGAAAGCACAGCCAGCTTAGGCTTCAGTGCTCGGGTCTCAGTAATGACAGGACTAAGTTTCATTTGTGAAAACCACCCATGTCTTCAAAAGCAATTCAGTGGAAATGGGTATAACCTCCCCTAAAATGGAGAAATGAAGCAAAATATTCCTGTTAGGAATCATGGAAACAGTCCCTTTTAAGAACATGTAAGAGCTCTGGTAAGCGGACGGCTGGCAGCAGCAATCACGTTGTCCCGTTCTGCTTGGCCAGGCCAGCGCCCGCTGGGCAGGGGTCCTCACACAGCAGACAGGTGCTGCTGCTGCTGCTTGGGCGGGGCAAGTTCCAGGAGAGCCTGGACCGTCACTGCAACCTGGCTCAAACCTTTCTCTTCTAAAATGTGGAGAGGCAAACATAATTGCTCCTAAAATGGGATAATGTGACATAAAAACAAAACAAGAGAAAACAGGATGAACATCACAGCACTGAAAAGAAAAAAATAAGCATCTCTATCCCTCATAATAATTAACTGGGATATGAAAAGTCAGCCCCCAGGACTCTGACCTCTGTTTAAGAGTCACGGTGAGGGTATCTGACACTATCACTTTATTAACACAACTGAAAGGACATGGAGATCACTTTTAAAACTGGAAAATGGACAAGTTACATACTTATACATACAACCGAAGATAAACAGAAGACTGTGGAGCAAAAGTGACATCCTTCATCCCTGACAATCTGATAATAAAAGAGCAATCTAGATGAGTAAAAGGAGGCGTGTGAAAACAGAAAAAGTTACAAGTTACACCGGGTGGGTCCAGCCTGGAAGATGGACACCACTCTGAAATACATGCTCTAGGAATGCAAGGCTGTGTCCTGCCATCGCTCGGACTGCACTGGACGGGGCGCCTGTTCTGCATTATCATCCTGACCGTGAAACCAGGACTCTCCCCTGCTGTTCTGATACCAGGCGGGAGTCATCGGAAGAAACTGGAGTATATCCTTGAAATTTGGATATATTTGAGAAACTTTGGGTGATTCACAGAAGGTCCAGTTTGAACTAGTTAAAAAATCTGAATCAGTATATAAAAAAAACAAAACTGTATTTGAAAAAATAAAATATTTCATATCCTCCTGGCATTTAATAGATTAAATTATGCTGGAAAATATGAGTTTAGTCAAGAATAAATCACCATATATTTTAAAACTACATATTTGCTTAAGGAAGTTAAATACTTCTGTCTTCTTTGCCTCATTCATTTGTTAATTCTTTCTTGCAAGAGAAAAAGGCATATGATAAGAATAGCACCTATCGCTGGTTTTTCTTTTAAGACTAAATATTCAGAAAGAGGCTGCTCTCACAAAGGACAGAAAGTGGAATTCTGGTTTAAATTCTTGTTTAAAAAACCCCAAAACTATATATATTTATTAAAGAACATAACGGGACTTTTCTCAGCTTTTCATTGGCACTACATTATTAGGAAGTTTGTGATTACAAAATTAGTTGCAATAAAAAATACAGCAAGTATTTATTTTGAGCACTTACTGGTCCTCATGCTTCCTTTTTAAAAAATACTTATCTGATAAAACAAGGTAACTACAATCTTTTGCTCTTATAAAACTACCACCTTTGTAGAAATACTTTGAGTACAACTTCAAGTATAGGTTAACTGGTCTTGAAATGCACTTTCTGGTGTTCTGTTCTCCAGAGAGATGTGTTTTCTCTGAGGCCCGTTCCCTGACCTCAGCAGCGCCTCTGTGGTCCCTGACAGGCCCTGGCCTCAGAGGCTCCGCTTTCCAGACACACAATTACCTTCTAGCTGGTTACGAAGGAACCCGTGTGTCCTGGAAATAATGCACAATTACTCCCCTAAAACCACATACAAGACATGTTTTTTATCAGGTGTTTTTTTAAAGGAACAAAACTCCACAAAACAGAATGATTTCTGACTCAGAAACATCTTAAAACTACCCCTCACCCCCGACTTTGGAAGGCACTACTACTGTATAAAACTAAAGTTTTCAACACTGTTCAATCTTTCTGCATTAACAGTAAACAGTGTTTAATGGAGTAAGTAACTGTCTTATTTAATATGGAAGAAAACAGAAGCAATCAGAACTTCAGGCTGACTTCTGCAACAGGATGTTTTGTTCCTTGCAATCTCCCTTCATATGTGAATTCAGTTGTCTAATTTTGTTAACAGAGCTCAGGAGATTCCTGAATGTTCAGAAACACTACTTATGAGAACTAGAATCTGCAATTATAAAGTTGTTTCAAGCACTGACCCATTTATGCCTCACGTCCCATTACTGGAATGGTAGTGACGTGGGAGTTATTTACATCTTAAGGCACAAGGTCATCACCGAGGTCTGATTTTTCTCACACGTCTGCTCCTGAGGATACATGTTCTCACGTGGTGCACAGTCAGTCACTGCTGCAGATACTGGCGTGCTGGCAGCTTGTCAAAAAGTGATGTGAATTTTCGGAAAATTTTTGAACTGAATTTCAAAAATTTCAGCCTCTGGCAGAAAGGGGTAAGGCTAGAGCAGCAAATATACCAACAAGCACTCTGAAAGCAACGGCTTCACTGCCTTGGATACAGACCAGAGACTGCTGCCTAACACTTTACCTGCTACTGTTCAGATGGAATCTCAACAGCCTATAAAAGATGAGTTCACCTATTAAGATGGTTCAAATGTACTGGGAATTAAATAAATTCCAGTTTTAAATTCACAGTAGGATTCTAGAAGTGAAGCTCAAATAAAGATTAACACAGTGAATCTACACAGGCGCCACAAAATCACTCCAAATCATTTTCTTGCTGTGTGCTTTTTAAAATACACATAGTGGGCGCAGAATAGCAATCTAGAGAACCTACATGATCTTTGGACTGAACATGCTGATCAAATTAAAATCACTAAGATGCCCAGACAACCAAAAGGGAGATTTCAGGGCATAGTTCAATGCAGAGATTTAAGTGATCACGTGCCCCCTAAACCAGAAAGGGTACAACTATCTTCTTTATGAGCAGTTCTTAAAGAAGTTCAACAATTTACAATCTCAACACTTAAGTTGTGTTCAGGCATGGAAAAATGACCCAGTGGGGTCTTATGTCATTTGGAGATAAAGTTTAGTCATATTCTAAGAACAGACTCCAGGATTGTGTTAGTAGAAACACTTCAGCACTTACCAGAAACAAGGCCACTGGCCAGGTGAATGGATGAGTGACCAGGAGGAAAAATAATTGGTCTTTTATTCTTTGTTAGTCCCCATAAATGCTTACTAACTAATGTGACGGGCTGCTTGCTTATCTGCATATATAAGAAAAGGATTTATCTACTTTATTGGTTAGATCTTTGATGACCAGGAAAAGACAGCACATATATAAATATTTCTGGACAAGAAACAAACCTCCTTCACCAAGCACAGGAATGAAGGGAAAAACACTGGGATGCAACCTCTCTGCTAGAGGGGGAAGATCCAGGAATAAAGCATACAGAGAGTTAACATTAAAGTACAATAAAATGTGACAAAACCCAAAAGCTGGATAGACAGAGAGATAAAACTTGATTCTTCTGAATGTGCCCCAAGAGAAAGTAGGGTTTCAACAGTTCTTTTAACGCTGAGGTTTAGCTGAAGAATGTCAGAAGGGGAACATAGATTGTCCTGTCCAAAGTGTGAGCAGGAAAGGAAAACAGAAAAACAAAGTCAGTGGATCAGAAATACAGATTAGAATATAGAATTCATCTCAATCATATTCAAAGAAACACATATTGCAACATTTTTTACTCTGATGAATGAAAATAAAAGGCTGAAAAATTAAACTACAAAGAATCCTGTGTGCTGAGCTTGGTTTTATTAAAAAATAGCAGAATAAAATTGTCTGGTTGTGACTAGCATGAACATTCAGGACACAACAGACAACTGGACGCTGGCTGAGGGTTGTGTGAGGCCCGAGTGGTGAGATCTGCAGGAGGAAGCCTCTTTCTCGACTCTCCTTCCTTATTAACAGAACAAGAATAGGTCAGAAAGCAAGGACAAAACTTGGGTGCAGGCGGAGGTGAGCGAAGTTTTCAGAGAAAGCCAGGTAAATCCAGAAGGTTCAAAAAGGGAAGAAAGCCTAATCATCAGAGAACTTTACTAGCTGGAAGTCAGGCGCACTGGATGTTTTGCTGTTCCTCTAAACACCCAGGGCAAGGCTATCTTCACCAAATCCAGTTCATTAATATGTACAAAATGAGTCTACCACCATAAGGGGCCTTAGAGATCATCCAAACTCTCCAGTTCACAGACTAAGAAACCAAATAAATAAATATACTATTGGACTTGAAAATGGGAAAATATTTAACACATAACAGATAAGTTTAGGACACAAAATACAGAACTCACATAGAAATTTTTATCACCTACTATAATTTTTCAAATATAACATATATTTAATAAAAGCATTTAATAATAGACTATTACATGCTCAGGCTTATCAGAGGTTTTTAGTAGTTACTTATTCTTTTTTTTTTTTTTTTTTTTTGTATTTTTCTGAAGCTGGAAACAGGGAGAGACAGCCAGACAGACTCCCGCATGCGCCCGACCAGGATCCACCCGGCACGCCCACCAGGGGGCGAAGCTCTGCCCACCAGGGGGCGATGCTCTGCCCCTCCGGGGCGTCACTCTGTTGTGACCAGAGCCACTCTAGCGCCTGGGGCAGAGGCCAAGGAGCCATCCCCAGTGCCCGGGCCATCTTTGCTCCAATGGAGCCTCGGCTGCGGGAGGGGAAGAGAGAGACAGAGAGGAAGGAGAGGGGGAGGGGTGGAGAAGCACATGGGCGCTTCTCCTGTGTGCCCTGGCCGGGAATCGAACCCGGGACTTCTGCACGCCAGGCCGACGCTCTACCACTGAGCCAACCGGCCAGGGCCTAGTTACCTTATTCTTTAACGTTTCATTTATAATTTACCTTATAAACACTTTGAAAGTGTTATGAGGAGGGAAATTGTTTGCTTCAATGCATGGAATATGACGTTAATATTTACAATATTAGATTTCACATACCACTTCAAAAGTGACCATTTCTACATCCCTGACTCCCTTTACGAGGCACACAGAGGAGTGGGCACGTTTGGGCAGTTCAGAACGCCCAGAGCAGGGGGGACAAAGGAAGAAGAGGGGGCACAGATTTCTCTTTCCTCCTGTAGCAGAGGGACCTGAGAAGGCTAGTTTGAACCTACAAGTTTGTGTATTTATTCATTTCCCTTCACTTTGTTCTATGCAAATAACTAATTTTTAGCAGAAGTAGCAGCATAACAGGAACCCATCTAAAAGTGGTGGTGGTGGCGGCGGTAGAGACAAGAGTGGAAGGCCAAAGGAGAGGAAGAGGTGGGCTATGTGGAATGTCCACTTCCCCTTTCTGGTGGAAAGAGGGAAAAGGAGGAAGGATGTCTCAGGAACCCCCATCTAACCAATGAATCTTTTAAAACTGTATTTTTTTTCTGTCTCCTGCTCTGACAGGAACAGGAGCAAGCTGGCTCACAGTAAATACTGTTGACCATTGCTTAGCAAATGCTTAATTAATGCATGCTTTAAGGCACTGTTTTGTATTTTGCTGACTGATGGCAGGTACACTCTGAAACAGTCTCAGTGTATACACTTTACATCTGACACAGTAAAGCCCAGAGCACAGGTACTATGACGAGAAACACTAGCAAACAGTACTTTTTTTTTAAATTTTTTAAATTTTATTTATTCATTTTAGAGAGGAGAGAGGAGAGACAGAGAGGGAGAGAGAGGAGAGAGAGACAGAGAGAGAGAAGGGGGGAGAAGCTGGAAGCATCAACTCCCATATGTGCCTTGACCAGGCAAGCCCAGGGTTTCGAACCGGCAACCTCAGCATTTCCAGGTCGACGCTTTATCCACTGTGCCACCACAGGTCAGGCGCAAACAGTACATTTAACAGGTCTGACATAGGCTAATTCTGCTACCACATCTTCCTGTTCGGTGCTGTTTCAGCCCTCTCCCCTCTATGTATGCAGCGACTCTCTTTAATCACTTGTATCTTTTCCCTGGCTGCACTCCCAGCACCAGTCCATGCCACATTCTTTTAAGAACTGTGCTATGGACCTGGGGCAGGTGCTGGGCATGCCTGTGTACTGTGCTGACCAGGTAGGAACATCTTCAGGGATGGAAGGGAAGCACTGGATGTTAATGTGTACATATGAGTATTAGAACCTGCTATTAATATGGAGAAAATACATGCTATTTGTTTATAAAATTTATTAATATTCTTAATATGTTTAAAAATGGTTTGTTCTAAAAAAGACGATGAGCCTTTAGAAATTTGTATTACATAAAATGAGAAAAATTTTTTATTTTATTTATTTATTCATTTGAGAGAGGAGAGGGAGAGACAGAGAGAGAGAGAAAGAGAGAGAGAGAGAGAGAAGAGAGACAGAGAGAGAGAGAAGGGGAGGAGGAGCTGGAAGCATCAACTCCCATATGTGCCTTGACCAGGCAAGCCAAGGGTTTTGAACTGGCGACCTCAGCATTCCAGGTCAACGCTTTATCCACTGCGCCACCACAGGTCAGGCTTCTTTTATTTATTTATTTATTTATTTATTTATTTATTTATTTATTTATTTTAGAGAGGAGAGGGAGAGACAGAGAGAAAATGAGAAAATTTTTAAAAAATTTGTTCAGAGAAATAATAAAGGTCCTTGCTAACCTCCACTAAATGTAAATTTCAATTCTTTCATAATTCAGCTTTTTAAAAAACCACAAAAGAAAAAAGTGAAAAATAAAATAGTAGCCTTGGCCAGCTGGGTTTCTAAAAAGGAGATAGAAGAATCATGTTTTTCTCTTTGAAGGTTAGATAAAATATGATGACAGGCACCATAATGATTGTGACTAATGAAAAAAAAGTATTAAATGTCACCAAGTTGTTTATTTCTTTAAATTTAATTTTATTAAATATATTATTTCTTAAGAGCACCATGCTTAGTTGGTTTAACAAAACTTTTTTAAAAGGGTAAATGAAGGACCTGTCTGGTTGGCTCAGTGGTAGAGTTTGGCCTGGCGTGTGGAAGTCCTGGGTTCAATTCCCGGTTATGGCACACTGGAGAAGTGCCCATCTGCTTCTCCACTCTTCCCCCTCTCCTTCCTCTCTCTCCCTCCCTTCCGCAGCCATGGCTTGATTGGAATAAGTTGGCCCGGAGTACTGAGGACTGCTCCATGGCCTTGCCTCAGGTGCTAAAAGAGCTTGGTTGCCAAACAACAGATCAACGGCCCCTGAGGGGCAGAGCATTGCCCTATAGGGGGTTGCCGGGTGGATCCTAATCGGGGTACATGTGGGAGTATGTCTCTCTGCCTCTCTGCTTCTCACTTAAGAAAAAAAAGGGTAAATGAATAAAAAGTGATAGTATCAAGTTCATGTCCCTAATCACATCTATAAAGTTTAACATTTTTGTACTATTAAAAAAAAAAGTTTATTTTATTGACTTTTGAGAGAGGAAGGGAGAGAGCAGGGCCGAGACAGAAACATCTGTTCCTGTATGTGTCCTGACTGGGGGTTGAACCAGTAACCTCTGTGCTTCAACACAATGTTCTAACCAACTGAGCAATACAGCCAGGGCCTAATTTTTTTGTACTAGTAAAGGACAATAAAGCTTTAACTGAAGAAGCTAGAGGCAATAAACCTCAATAGCAGAACTAATACCTAGAAATGGCCTCTTGGGTGCTTAATTCCAAAGTATTAGAGTTTGGTGGAAAAACGGGGGAAATCTGACCGTGTTTAGGTGAGATAACAGCACTGTCCCAGTGTTTGTTAGTTTGGATGATAACTATACAGGCGTTAACAACAGAGGAATTGGGTGAAGGGTACATAGTAACTCTGTGATACTTTTGTAACATTTCTCTAGGTCTAAAATTATTTTAAAATAAACGT
This sequence comes from Saccopteryx leptura, assembly GCF_036850995.1. Taxonomy (NCBI): domain Eukaryota; kingdom Metazoa; phylum Chordata; class Mammalia; order Chiroptera; family Emballonuridae; genus Saccopteryx; species Saccopteryx leptura. The sequence goes on from NC_089510.1 coordinate 55,401,092, forward strand.
AAAAAAAGTATTACAGCAAGTGTTAAAAAACCTGAAACCAGTTGAAGCATTCTCAATGAGATGCACTTATTTTGAAGCACAGACTCTATTGTGTATGAAGATGTAATACAAGTCAAAGAGCAAATGAGAACCTTTAGGAAAAAAGAGTTAGTAGTTTTGATTATTTAGCATTAATTACTATGATAAATTTATATGTATATAATCTCTTGGGTTGGTCCTTAGAAATAATTAAGAAAAACTGCTCAAAAGTACTTACACCGACTGACTCTAGTCACACAGAATCATGTTAGTAATTACCAACTTAAGTTTGGAGTCCCATAAAGAGTAAAGATTCTGGCATTTCTGAACAATTTTAGGAAAATAATACCCAAGTCTATTTAGGCAACATAAAATATGATGTTTATTACCTGAGGTACACCAATTTTTCTGCAAGCTTCTAGGAAATTCTCCACATTTCGCCTGCATTTTGCCATTGTTAATTTAGGCTGCAAAGGAAGAAAAATGTGATATTAGCAAAGTTTAAAAAAATTTTGCTAACTTAAAAAATATTCTTGCTAATTGCTTTAAAAACGTAATGGTTTAGATCAGAGAGTCAGCAAACTTTTTCTTAAAGGACCAGATAACAAATGTGTTAGTCTTAAGGGCCATTATAATTTGTTGCAACTACTCGATTCTGCTAAGAGCAGGAAGCAATATAGACAGTATATAAACAAATAAATGGGACTGTGTTCCAATACAGCTTTACAAACATCGGTGCTGGCCTCTGGCTCATCTCTCCAGCTCTACCTCCTGCCATCTGTACCCACACCTTGTGCATGATCTATTCTGAACTTTAAAATTCCTTGAATGTGCCATGATCTTCCTTATCTTTCAAGTCTAGGAAAACTATGCAAAAACTCCTATAATTTTACCTCTTCTGGGAAAGCTTTCCTGAGATCTCCAAGGCAGAATTAAGTGCTCCATTTTTTGTATTCCTATAGTAGGCCTTTTATACACCTCTCTCCTGACACACATCACACTGCTCTAAGTCACTGTATATATGTCTATTTTCTCCTTAGAAGAAGTGAAGGGAAGGTAGGGACTGCGCTATTTATATCTGGACCTCAAGCATTATGCACAGTGCTTTCCACTGTACTTAATAACTGTCTGATGAAAAGTCAACATTTAACATTATAAACTTACTACAGCTGGTGAGGGAACGTGAATACTCGGGACAGATCGAGGCCACACATGATTGGCCAAATGGCAAAGAACAACACCATCGGTTAGAGCTGCTCCGAGATCACAAGGCAGAGATACTTTTAACCGGTACTCAATATGCTGAAAGAACAGGAAAATATGTAATATTATTAACTGAAGAGTGGCTGACACATAGTACAATAATGGAGTTACAATGGGATATATTTAATCAGAATACAAGATAAAATGCAAATAACTTCCTAACCCCTACTTCATCCTTCTATGGTAAGTCAAGGTAAGGAGGTCAATTACACACGTACGGCAGTCAGGCCACAGTGAACAAAATACAGGAGAAATTCACTTACTGTTTTCTGATTAAAAAAACATCACCACTAGATTCTCTTTCAAAGCCAAAATAAAAAAATAAACACTATATACGATGTGTTATGCATATGAGTACATGCATATAAATTATTATTACTTTTTTTTTTTTTTTTGTATTTTTCTGAAGCTGGAAACGGGGAGAGACAGTCAGACAGACTCCAGCATGCGCCCGACTGGGATCCACCTGGCACGCCCACCAAGGGGCGATGCTCTGCCCCTCCAGGGCATCGCTCTATTGCGACCAGAGCCACTCTAGCGCCTGGGGCAGAGGCCAAGGAACCATCCCCAGCGCCCAGGCCATCTTTGCTCCAATGGAGCCTTGGCTGTGGGAGGGGAAGAGAGAGACAGAGAGGAAGGAGAGGGGGTGGGGGTGGAGAAGCAGATGGGCGCTTCTCCTGTGTGCCCTGGCCAGGAATCGAACCTGGGACCCCCGCATGCCAGGCCGACGCTCTACCACTGAGCCAACCGGCCAGGGCTATTATTACTCTTATAAGATTTCTTTACATGAGGCAGAAGAAATTTTAAAGTGGGTAAGGTGAATGATCAAGCTTTACAGAATAACCCATCTCATTTTCCAATTTCCTTAACAAGAAAATTTCTTTTACTTTTATTACACAATTTTAAGTCACATAAACAAGTGATTGCAGGATTAAAAGTTATAAGTCATGTGCCTGACCAGGCAGTGGTGCAGTGGATAGAGAGTCAGACTGGGACGCAGAGGACCCAGGTTCAAAACTCCAGGTCACAGGCTTGAGCATGGGATCATAGACATGACCTCATAGTCGCTGGCTTGAGCCCAAAGGTCAATGGCTTGAAGCCCAAGGTCACTCGCTTACACAAGAGATCACTATCTTGCACTCTGCTGGAGCCCTCTGGTCAAGGCACATATGAGAAAACAATTCAATGAACTACTAAGGAGTCCCAACAAAGAATTAATGCTTCTCATTTCTCTCCCTTCCTGTCTGTCTCTGTCACACACACAAAAAAGTGTAAGTTATGTAAATAAGTGATTGCAGGATTATAGGCTATACCAATATCAATGAAAAAGTGTAATTTAAAGCTAATGTACGCACTTTCCGGAGCAGATCTATTGATTCCAGTTCTTCATCTCTCTTCCTTGAATTCTGCCCTGTTATGGGATCTGCAGAATCAGTGGTAGATGCAGAAGATGAAGGAAGGGGTGAGGCATGACCTAAACAAATATTAATAGGTAAGACGGAAAGGTGATTTGACAGTGCTTTAATACTCTGACCCACCTGATCAGTTTCCTTCCAAGTATAGCACTTACTATTCTGGATTAACTCTTTTACATAGATAAAAGTGAAGAAGTCACGGGGGAGAAGGTTGGGGGTGAGGAAAGAGGGACAAATATACAGTGACAGAAAATGACTTGAGTTTGGGTGATGGGCACACAATGCAATCAACAGTTCAAATGCTATAGAGATTTTCACATGAAACCTATATATTTTTATTGATCAATGTCACCTGATTAAATTTAATTTTCTAAATAAAATTTTAAAAAGTTATTATATTAATTTTCAAATATATAAAATTAAAGTGAGAATAGTATAAAAACCAACAAATGTCCATTACCCATTTGGCTCAATTACTTTTGTTGGGTTATATCCACTACATAATGTTTTTATTGAAAAACAGCACACATACAGAAAATTACACACAAATTATAAGCAAATAGCACAATAAATTATCTTCACAAAGTGGAAACATCTAGGTCAATAAATGCAACATTACCAACACCCAGAAGCTTCTCTCAAGCTCCCTACCCATCAGAACCCAAAGGTTCCTTCTAACACCAGGTTCTAACAATGGACCTCCTGACTTCTAACACCAGATTAGTTTTTAAACATTTTTGAACTTTCTATAAATAAAAAACATGTTTATGTATATATACTTTTGTGTCTGTCTTCTTTTGATCAACATTATGTTTCTAAGATTTACCCCATGCTGTGTACATTAATTTGTGCATCGCTTATGTGACACCCCACTGTATAAACACGCCACAATTTTTTATCTGTTCTGCAACTGACAGACATTCAGTTTGGGGCTACTATGAATAATGTTACTATGAATATTTTTACACATCTCTTTTGGTATACATGTGTACATATTTCAGAGAGCAAAACTGCTAGTAACAGGATATACAAATGTTCAACATTAGTAGATAATGTACGTAAACAGTTTTCCATACTACTTTAGAATCCTATCAGTAGTATGTCTCCAGCTTCATTTTAAATCTCACTGCAAGTGCATCTATCAGTTACAGTAAAAGTAGTTTTGGACTTGAAATCTTTTTAATTCCATGTAATTTCTTTCTGGACCAGGCAGAAATTTGTCATATTAATTTAAAAAAATGATACTAAGTCATTTAAAAAAATCACTGATTCATTTCTTTAAGAACTCAGAAAATAGCTTTTATAAACAGAAAAATCTGATAAAGAGCTCATTACAGAGAAGAGGAACATTCTCTAAAGCCCTGAATGAATATTTTATTTGTTCTAACACTATGATCTGCTTTTAGGTGGTACAGAGACTTTCTTTTTAATTTATTTATTTATTATTATTTTTTTTTGTATTTTTCTGAAGTTGGAAACGGGGAGGCAGACAGACTTCCGCATGCGCCCGAAGAGACTTTCTAATTAAAACAAATTCAAACAAGATTCACCTGCTTTAAGGTCTGTGAGATTACAGATAAATGCAGTTTAGAAATTTTGCCAAGGTGACATCTCAGGGCAGAAGGTGAGAAGCATGTAACAGTTAACATTGTCATATAAGGCCTCCTGCTCCTCCCAATTTAGTCACTCCCTCCTACCTTTATTTATTTCTGCCCTGACAGCTGCTCGGAAAAGGAAACTCTCGGGGCGCTGGGGCTGGTTTCTCTGGACAGCAGCAGGAAAATATGCAGGGGAGTGAACTAAATTGGCACAAAAAGCAAAACAGATGAAAAGAGATGGAAAATCATTAAATATGAAACAGACATACATGCCACAAAAGTTCAATAAATGGGAAATGAAATTAAACATGGTAATGATATAAAAGGATTATAATTTTGTTAATACAAATCTAGTAGAACCCTGACAGCAGTAAGGCTGCTTGTATATATTTCTAATTGTCATGTTATTTTTGGTATCTCAATAAAGGCAGAATGAATGTTAATATATTAAAAATAGTCTCTTGCAAACTTACAGCACTGGTAGCTCATGATCATTTTTCAAATCAAATGGCTGAACAGTTGAACAACCATTTGAATTACAAAATTGAAAATGTGCAGAAAGTTCCCAATTTTGTGTCTGATTTCTCATCTCAGCAAAGGAAGCCACAGTTTTCTAAGAGGTAATTTATCAGCCAGGTGGGTACTTGAAATATTGAGAGGAGGACATCCCTTTGTCTAACTACTATGCTGTACACTTGAGTACAAAATAATATTGAATGTAAACTGTAACTGAAAAAAAATAGTGAGGCCCTGGTCAGTTGGCTCAGTGGTAGAGCATTGGCCCAGAGTGTGGATGTCCCAGGTTTGATTCCTGATAAGGGCACACAGGAGAAGCAACTATCTGCTTTTCCACCCCTGCCCCTGCCCCTGCCCCTCTCTTCCTTCTCCCACTGCCATGGCTTGACTGATTCAAGTGCATCAGCCCTGGGCAGTGAGGATGGCTCCAAGGAGCCTCAGCCTTAGGTGCTAAAAAATGAAAAAAAAGCTTGGTTGTGAGCACAGCCCCAGATGGGCAGAGCATTGGCCCCAGACAGGGGTTGCCAGGTGGATCCTGGTTAGGGTGATGTGGGAGCCTGTCTATCTCCCCTCCTCTCACTTAGAAAAAAAGTATCAGGAAAATCCTGGTAAAGAATTATAATTCTGATGTGGTGAATGAACTGCACCTTTGTGTCTATTACCTGTTTCTGTTGTAGGTGAACTTGATACAGTATTGGCTCGGTCATCATTCTGTGGAGAAACAGAGATACATAAATATTATTCAAGTAGAGGTACTCTCCACATTTATGAACACTTTGGGATAACAAAAGAAAAAAACTATGCAACTCTCCTTCAAAATTAAGTCTAGAAATGAGAATTTGGTCTAATAAATTTTTTAATGTTTACTTTTTTTATTTTAGAGAGAAAGGGGAAGAGAGAGAGAGAGAGAGAGAGAGAGAGAGAGAGAGGAACATTAATCTGTTCCTGTATGTGCCCTGACTAGGGACTGAGCCAGTAACCTCTGCTCTTTTGGATGATGCTCTACCCAACCAAGCTATCTGATCAGGGCTCTAATAAATTAATTTGATCTGTCAAGGACAAATTTTTAATTGAATTATATCGAATACAAGGTTTATGTATTGCATTCTTTAAAGACACTCCTATTATATGATAGGCCGTTACTAAGATTGTAGAAAAAAAATTACCAGTATCCTAAGGCAGAAAACTTTATTGGCAATGTACAGAAAAGAATAATTTTTATTTATTTATTTTATTACAGAGACAGAGAGTGTCAGAGAGAGGGACAGATAGGGACAGATAGACAGGAACGGAGAGAGATGAGAAGCATCAATCATTAGTTTTTTGTTGCGACACCTTAGTTCATTGATTGCTTTCTCGTATGTGCCTTGACCATGGGCCTTCAGCAGACCGAGTAACCCCTTGCTTGAGCCAGTGACCTTGGGTCCAAGCTGGTGAGCTTTTCTCAAACCAGATGAGCCCGCACTCAAGCTGGCAACCTTGGGGTCTCGAACCTGGGTCCTCGGCATCCCAGTTTGATGCTCTATCTACTGCACCACCACTTGGTCAGGCATGAATAAAATTTTATAAAAGTATTTTTCTTGTATAGTTTCTAAAATATTTCCCCCTCTCTTCTGGGGGATAAAATTTAATGTGTTAAGAAAGAATGATGAAGGTTTCTTCATTTCAGTTAGGAAATAAGGTGTTTAAATATTACAGAGAGCTGTACTTCCAGACTAGTACTTGAGTCCATGATGTTCTTAATTCATTGAACAAAGGAACTACAAATAGGAGGAAGAGCTAGTTTATCTAAAAAAAAAAATGTAAATGTAAAATGTAGTTAAGCTCATTTAAAAGACGTGCCGGTTAGCTGGGTTAAAGATGTTAAAGACTTGGCAGGGGAATAGACTCAAAAAAGCTGGATTAACAATTTTTCAGGTCTTGACATCTAAATATATCAAATAATTTAAATATGACTTTATGATAACTAAGACACATTTCTGAACTAAAAGAATGACTTTAAAACATACACACATCTGCTCCCATGTTTTATCTCCTTTCTGGTTTCAATTATTTTCAGAAATCTCTTATTTCTAATTGGAGTTAGGTCAGATGAAATTGATGATGGAATTTTGACTGCAAAAATAAATAAATAAAAGCCATGCTGTTGAGTAAACTCTTGGTCTGACCTGGAGGCCCATTTTGTGAGAACTATTCCTTGGTTTGATACTTTTAGCTTGAGAATTAAGTCTTGGAAAAGCAAAGTGCATTTTTTTATTTTTTGCAAGGTGTATTTTTTATTTTATTATTATTATTTTTTTAGGTGAGAAGAGGAAAGATAGTGCAGCAGACTCTGACATGCACCCTGACCCCCGGGATCCACCCAGCAACCCCACCTGGGGCCAATGCTCAAGTACCAAGTTATTTTTAGTGCCTGAGGCTGATGCGCTCCATTGGAACTATCCTCAGCGCCCAGGGCCACACTTGAACCAATCAAGCCACTGGCTACAGGAGGGGAAGAGGAAGAGGAAGGGAAGATGGAGGGGGAAAGAAACAGATGGTTGCTTTTCCTGTGTGCCCTAACTAAAAATCGACCCAGCATGTCCATACACCAGGCCAGTACTCTATCCACTGAGCCACTGGCCAGGGCCACAAAGTGCACTCTTGAGGGAAGTAATGTAATACACCTTCATTAGTGAAAAAGACAACATTAGTGAAATGGCAATATACTAAATTTAGAATGTTGAGGAGAAACAGAAATTTAAATGAATTTATGGGTTTTTTCTTTTTAATTATTCATTTTAGAGAGAAGAGACAGAGAGAGAAGGTAGGGAAGAGCAGGAAGCATCAACTCCTGTATGTGCCTTGACCAGGCAAGCCCAGAGTTTCGAACTGGCGACCTCAGCATTCCAGGTCAATGCTTTAGCGACTGCAACACCACAAGTCAGGCTAAACAAATTTGATTTAAAATAACAGGAAGAAGTAAAAGAAATGAAGATGCAAATGAGGCACAAACTGGATATCTTAATAAGGAAACAAAAGACTATCCTTATTCAAAGAAAATGAGATAGGAGAAAAGGAGAAAACTAGTAGGCTAAACAAAGATATGTTCACAGACTAATGGCATAAGCAGAAAAGTGAAAAAAGTAGAGATTACTCCAGATATACAGGAAAAATAGTTTTAAAAAATTTAAAAAGACTTATTAGTAGGAGTTACACTAAGGAACAAAATGATAAGGTTAATAAGCAACTCTATTAGATGATAGAAGAACTGAAAAAAATTCCATTGAATGGCAAAAAATATTCTCTACCACCCAAAACACCAAGACACTACACAGTTGGGTATAATGAAGAACACAGCTAAAACAGAGGAAACCTGTAAAATTATGGGGGTTTTTTTGTGACAGAGAAAGAGGAGGGGGCAGATAGGAAGGAAAGGAGAGAGATGAGAAGCATCAATTCTTTGTTGCAGTTCCTTAGTTGTTCATTGATTATTTTCTCATATGTGCCTTGACAGGGGAGAAGGCGGCTCCAGCAGAACAGAGTGACATTTGCTCAAGCCAGCAACCTTGGGATCATGTCTACGATACCATGCTCAAGGGAGTGGCCCCGTGCTTAAGCTGGTGACCCCGTGCTCCAGCTGGTCACCTTGGGGTTTCAAACCTGGGTCCTCTGCATCCCCACCTGAAGCTCTATCCATTGCACCAACGCTTGCTGAGGCTAAAATGCTGATTTTTAAAATGTACTTTTATTAAAACTATAAATCTAAGTAATTTGCATTATAAAATACTAAAATAATTAGTTCAACTCATTTATAAGCCACTGATGAAATTTGAGAATTTTTGAAGAACTGAAGGGCAAAAAAATAAATAAAAACATGCCTAAATAGAGTGCATACCTGCTGTAAAGTAATTGAATGTCAAAAAATAAATCACCTGACCAGGTGGTGGTACAGTGGATAGAGCGTTGGCCTGGGACACTGAGGACCCAGGTTCGAAACCCCGAGGTCACCAGCTTGAGTGTGGGATCATAGACATGACCCCATGGTATCTGGCTTGAAGCCCAAGGTCGCTGGCTTGAGTTCAACGTTACTGGCTTGAGCAAGGGATCACTCGCTCTGCTATTCCCCCAGCCTCCAGTCAAGGCACATATGAGAAGATAATCAATGAACAACTAAGTGCCTCAGCTATGAGTTGATGCTTCTTATTTCTCTCCCTTCCAGTCTGTCTGTCCCTGTCTGCCTCTCTCTTTCTTGAAAAGAAAAATAAAATCTTTTTCAATTAATCAATGACAGTGCTCCGGGTCTTTCATAAAGTTAGATTTATCACACAATTTTTTGACATACTTACATCTGGCTTTTTTCAACTATGGTCCTTGGTAGAATAAGTCCCAATGCCCTAAGTTATTGAGTATAACGAATTAATTTCTCTCCTCTACTACTAGAATGGTACTAGTTATATACCTTCTTTGAGAGAATTCTGAAAACCGTTCCTCAAATAATTTTTGGGGGGTATTCTTCCGAAGTTAGAAGCAGGGAGGCAGTCAGACAGACTCCCACATGCACCCGACTGGGATCCACCCGGCATGCCCACCAGGGGGTAATCATCTGCCCATTGTCTGTTGCTCCATTGCAACCAGAGCCATTCTAATGCCCGAGGCAGAGGCCATGGAGCCATCCTCAGCACCTGAGCCAACTCTGCTCCAATGGAGCCTTGGCTGTGGGAGGGGAAGAGAGAGATAGAGAGGAAGGAGAGGGGAAAGGGTGAAGCAGATGGGCACTTCTCCTGTGTGCCCCAGCTGGGAATTGAACCCAGGACTTCCACATTCCAGGCTGACGCTCCACAGCTGAGCCAACTGGCCAGGGCTCTTTTTATTTTTTAAAAGATTTTTGTGTATTTTTTTTTTTTGTATTTTTCTGAAGTTGGAAACGGGGAGGCAGACAGACTCCCGCATGTGCCCGACCGGGATCCACCTGGCATGCCCATCAGGGGGCGATGCTCTGCCCATCTGGGGCGTTGCTCTGTTGCAACCAGGGCCATTCTAGTGCCTGAGGCAGAAGCCATGGAGCCATCCTCAGCGCCCGGGCCAACTTTGCTCCAATGGAGCCTTGGCTGCGGGAGGGGAAGAGAGAAGCAGAGAGGAAGGAGAGGGGGAGGGGTGGAGAAGCAGATGGGCGCTTCTCCTGTGTGCCCTGGCCAGGAATTGAACCCGGGACTCCTGCACGCCAGGCCGACACTCTACCACTGAGCTAACTGGCAGGGCCTAAAATATTTTATTGATTTTACAGAGAGAAGAGAGAGAGGGGTGGGGAATGAGAAGAATCAGCCCATAGTTGCCTCACTTTAGTTGTTCATTGCTTGTCTACGTGCCTTGACTGGGAAAGCCCAGGGTTTTGAACTGGTGACCTCAGCATTCCAGGTCAAAGTTCTATCCACTACACCTCCACAGGCCAGTTTCAAATAGTTTTCTGTGTTGCTGTTCAAATAAGGAACCTAGCTGAGAAAGGCTAGCAAAGAGTTAACACAGAAGAGAATTATAGTTTTCTCATAAGTCATTCAGGTACCTATAACATCAGAAAAAAAAGTTAACAGGCTTACAGATGTTATAAAGCTGGGGTCAGCATTTAGAAAGACATGATGTAAGAATTTGAAAGTACTCTGATAAAACAGAGAAGTAAAAATGTTCAAAAAAGCAAAAGTATTTTGGAAAACAAACATACAAGATGCCCAAATTATCACTTAGGAGTAGAACTAAACATATGAGAATAGTAGATACCAAGCAAAATCATTATCAAAATGGAAAAAACCTAATGCTCAGTAAGACACGTGAAAAACCCCTGCTTTATGCTCAACACTGGGCCAGCTCTAAGGAGAAAGATATTTGTAGTTGAGGACTGTGGGGCCAAAATGGAAAGCAGAAAACTTGTAAAAGCTCCTAAAGACTGCCAGGCTGGGAAAGGCATTGTTGGTCAAATAAGTTTATAAAATATGATTTTTATGTTTGCTTATAGTTTGCATTGGGGGCTGGACAGTTCCTGGTATATGTGGTTTCTGAAGTTACAAAATTACCTTCCTGCTTGGGAAGGGTCATTGTTTTGCTAATGTTTGTTGGAGGAGAGGTTATTGCCTCAGAAAGTTTTGAAAAGAGAAGAGAAGAAGGCGAAGAGGCAGAAAGAAGCCATGTTTGCAGAGTGAGAGCAGAGAGAATGCAGACTGCTGAAGAAGCAGCCATGCTGGCAGGGAAAGAGAAGGTGTGCAGACGGGGAACCAGAGCTGAGGGGCTTTGGGAGCCCTACTGAGCCTGGTGGGCCTGTGATTCTAGGAGAAACCAGAGAAGATTCTCCTGGTTGTGGAACTGGAGAATGTGTCAGGGCTTTGGGAACCCTGTGTGTTTGCTCATCCATAGGTGCGAGACTTGTATAAGGAATGGCCCACCATTTTTTGGCTCCACTGTTTCTTTACCGCCTGCCCGAATTCAATGAGAACCTGCATGTATAAGGCAACGACAGCGGTGGCCTCTGGCCATACAGGCATGTAAAAGGATCAGTTCATTTAGGGAGAAGACAAGGATGGCATCATAATAGTTTTCAAATATAAAGATTGCTATTTACTAGACAATCTCCACTCTGTAAAGAAGAAATAAGTGTAAATCACAGGAGGACAGCCTGACCAGGTGGTGGTGCAGTGGATAGAGCATCGGACTAGGATGCGGAAGGACCCAGGTTCGAGACCCCGAGGTCACCAGCTTGAGTGCGGGCTCATCTGGCTTGAGCAAAAAGCTCACCAGCTTGGACCCAAGGTTGCTGGCTTGAGCAAGGGGTTACTCAGTCTGCTGAAGGCCCGCGGTCAAGGCACATATGAGAAAGCAATCAAGAACAACTAAGGTGTCACAATACGCAACGAAAATCTAATGATTGCTGCTTCTCATCTCTCTCTGTTCCTGTCTGTCTGTCCCTGTAAAAAAAAAAAAAAAAAAAAAAAAAAAAAAAGGTCTTCTTGACAATGATGATTAATCATTTATGTATCACATGATAGCAAATATAGAATTACTATCCCTAAAGGTCTTAAAAAATGAATATACTACAGGTTCTTATTCTTCCAGGCCATATAATCTCTGTCACAACTATTGCAACTCTGCTGCTAAACAGAAAAGCAGCCACAGACAATACATAAGCAAACAGGAGTGGCTATGTACCAGTAAAACTTGACCAAAACAGACATCTAGGCCCATAGCTTATTCACCCTGACTATAGAGGGTTTTGGCAATAACAACTTCGGGGACTGGAACACAAATTGTTTTGCACATACATTAGACATTAGAGTAAATTTGATATTATATATTAGCCAAAAAGAAAAGAATAACTCATGACAAAAGAATAACCACTAATAAGAAAATGAGAATGACATTTCAATCAGAATCTGAATGTAAAGAATTAACACAGGCTTTATGACATTCTGACATGATAAAACTTAAAAAAAAAATTCAAGTGAAATGAGTGTTGAACTCAAGGAGTTTTATGCGCTTTAAGTACATTTCAGCAACTCTAGATTCAGATTGCTTGCTGTTAGACCAATCCATGGAAAAGACCTCTGCTAACACACCCTCCCCTAAGTTCCTGGAGAGTTACAGTAACAAAAGATACCTTAACAGGAGTGAAGGCAGAAGAATGAAGCAGGGGAGCAGCACAGTCCACTTGATTCAACCCTGACAGCAACTAAATTTCAAGAGAAAGAGAAGAAATAGAAAGCAGGATTAAGTTAGCAAAATGTCAGGCTGGCAGGCAGGCAGGCAAGCAGATCTGGTCAGTAAAATTAGAAAAGAAAAGGTCACTGACAAACTTGCAAATGGCTTCCTAAGATATTGGTAGTGAAGAAACCAATATCTGGGGGGAACCCCACAATTTATAAATGTTTTCCACCTGTATAATTCAAACTAATTCAATACCTCATACCATATCAAGAAATGAAAGGCATGATTAAAAAACAATTCTATTAAGAAATAAAACTGAGAACATCTTTTTTTTTAAAGTAAAGTAGGCTTGAAACTATGAGTATCAAGTTCATTTTAACTGAGCAGAACCAGCATGAAGAAGAGTAATATTGTTTTCAGTATTAATCCAAATCAGATATAATTTAATAGCGCTAATGTGAGAAGACAGGATACGAGAGGTCTGCATCACACCTTAAGGGTGAACCAGCATTTCATTCTGCCTGAGAAAGTCCAAATGTCCAATAAGACATTAAGTACAATTTTCCTCTTTTTCTAAATCCTTTATCCATTCACCAAGCTACATACAACTAGTTCACTATATTAGAGACAGTATTAGTATTTACTGTATACAATTTTGATTACAGATAAAAGCTGCTCAAAACATGACAGTATTTTCTTTTGATGGAGAACGGGAATCAGAGAAGATAGGACTTTGACAAAGGGTGTTGGACACAATTGTATCTATTAAAACAACAAAATGCCAACAGCTTAAAAACATTAAAGGCTTTATTAGTTAAATTTTAAGAAATTTAAATTAGTATCACAAACATCTGAATCATGAAGTAGATGAACATGAACATATATGATGTTCAGAAAAAAAGGTGTGTAGGCATTTAATAAATACAACTATTTTTATTTATTTATTTATTTATTTATTTATTTATTTTCAGAGACAGAGCTAGAGTCAGAGAGAGGGATAGATACGGACAGACAGGCAGGAACAGAGAGATGAGAAGCATTAATCATCAGTTTTTTTGTTGCAACACCTTAGTTGTTCATTGATTGCTTTCTTATATGTGCCTTGACCGTGGGCCTTCAGCAGACTGAGTAACCTCTTACTCAAGTCAGTGACCTTGGGTCCAAACTGGTGAGCTTTTTGCTCATACCAGATGAGCCCGCGCTCAAGCTGGTGACATCGGGGTCTTGAACCTGGGTCCTCTACATCCCAGTCCGATGCTCTATCCACTGCGCCACCTCCAGGTCAGGCTAAATACAACTATTTTTTTTTTTAATTTTTTTTTTTTTTTTTTGTATTTTTCTGAAGCTGGAAACGGGGAGAGACAGTCAGACAGACTCCCGCATGCGCCCGACCGGGATCCACCCGGCACGCCCACTAGGGGCGACGCTCTGCCCACCAGGGGGCGATGCTCTGCCCCTCCGGGGCGTTGCTCTGCCGCGACCAAAGCCACTCTAGCACCTGGGGCAGAGGCCAAGGAGCCATTCCTAGCGCCCGAGCCATCTTTGCTCCAATGGAGCCTTGGCTGCAGGAGGGGAAGAGAGAGACAGAGAGGAAGGAGGGGGAGTGGAGAAGCAAATGGGCGCTTCTCCTGTGTGCCCTGGCCGGGAATCGAACCCGGGTCCCCCCGTACGCCAGGCCGACGCTCTACCGCTGAGCCAACAGGCCAGGGCCTAAATACAACTATTTTTAATGACAGTTGAGAGATAGCAAATCTCCCTACCCCCGAAATCACATAACATACAGTGTAATATTCTCTTTTCATTTTTTCTTTTTTTCTATTTTTCTCAAGTGAGAAGTGGGGAGGCAGAGAGACAGACTCCCGCACACGCTGGACTAGGGTCTACCCAGCAAGCCCACTAGGGGGTGATGCTTTGCCCATCTGGGGCGTTGTTCTATTGCAGGGGTCCCCAAACGTTTTACACAGAGGGCCAGTTCACTCTCCCTCAGACCGTTGGAGGGCCGGACTAAAAAAAACTATGAACAAATCCCTATGCACACTGCACATATTTTAAAGAAAACAAAACGGGAACAAATACAATGTTTAAAATAAAGAACAAGTAAATTTAAATCAACAAATTGACCAGTATTTCAATGGGAACTATGGGCCTGCTTCTGGCTAATGAGATGGTCCATGTCCGGTTCCATATTTTTCACTGCTAGCCGTAACAAGTGATATGACATGCTTCCGGAGCCATGATGCTGCATCCTGTATCACCGGAAGTAGTACTGTACGTGAGCGACGCCGTGCTTTGTAGCACTGCCACATACAGTACTCCAGGAGCACATTGGTCGTCTCACTGACCAATGAAAGAGGTGCCCCTTCAGGAAGTGCAGTGGGGGTGGATAAATGGCCTCAGGACTGGAGCCATTCTAGCACCTGAGGCGGAGGCCATGGAGCTATCCTTAGCGCCCTGAGCCTACTTTGCTCCAATCGAGCCTTGGCTGCGGAGGGGAAGAGAGAGACAGAGAGGAAGGAGAGGGAGGAAGGGTGGAGAAGCAGATGGGCACTTGTGCCCTGGGCCAGGAATCAAACCTGAAACTTCCCCATGCCAGGCCGACACTCCACCACTGTGCCAACTGGCCAGGCCCCAAAGCAACATTATCTTAAGGCAGAAAAAAATAAAATAATATACTTGTTCTTTGGTACATTTCTTCATTTTTAAAAAATTTATTCATTTTAGAGAGAGAGAGAGAGAGAGCAGGGGAGGAGCAGGAAGCATCACCTCCCATATGTGCCTTGACCGGGCAAGCCTGGGGTTTCAAAGCAGCAACTTCAGGGTTCCAGGTGGACACTTTATCCACTGTGTCACCACAGCTCAGGCCATTACTTCCTTTTTTTTCTGCCTTAAAATAGACTAGTATAACTAATATTAAATATTATTAATACTTATTTCAAATTCTGTATTTCAAGTTAAGTTAAATTTAACATTTACCTTGCTATACCATAACTTCTCATTATGAAACAATTTAATGAGCATTATTAGATGCACAGCATTTATGGGTTGATTCAGGAAATATTTACTGAGTACCTAATATATCCTAGGAACTATGACAGGGACTGAGTACACATACATAAATGCAACAGAGACTATCTCAGGGCCCACAAAGTTTACAGTCTAGTAGTCTAATAAAGGAGAGATATAAAATAATAAACTCCTACCTAAAAGCACTATGAAAAAAAATTGCCAACAGAGACCTAACCTTGATTTGGGAGTGGAGAGTTACAGAAAAGCCATTTTTAAAGGTGTGACATTTGAGCTGATACCAGATTGAGTAGAAATGAACAAACGGGTATTTGCTGGGAGGGAGAGGCTTTCCACACAGAGGGAACAGCATCTGCAAAGGTCCTAGGTAGGCAAAGGGTTTGCCGGATTTGAAAAGCTAAAAACTGCTGGTCATGAAGATGGTCAGAGATGAGACAGACGGTAGCCAGAATATGCAGAGCTTATAGGATATGCTAGGAAGCTCACATTTAATTCTAAGGATCTAAAAGACAATGTTAAGAAATATGGACTTAATTTTTTTCCCATATGAAGGCACTGTAGAGTAGTTTTAGGAAGATCAAAGCTAGGATTTAAAACATGATTTTTGCAGTGTTGGACACTATCTGGCATACAAAAATATGCGAGACATGGCCCCTGCCATTTTTTATTTCTTAAGAGAACAAATCCATTTTATTTATTTGCTTTTCAGTAAGTTTAAAGTCTAGACGCATACAGCATTACACGGATTCTGTGTCCAGTGGCCTTAACAGGAAGGTTGCTTTGGAATTCAGCACAAACCACTGTTGCAATGATCACGAGTTACCTTTCTCCAGATTATTCTGGTTTGGTTTGGTTTGCCACCAGGAGTCACTGTGTTGTTCTTGCCTTGTACACATAAGCACATCTCTTGCCTAGATAGAATTCAGTTTCATCTCAGCATAAACACTTTCATACTAGTTGTTACAGAAGTCCTGTTCCCAGCAGCTCAAGATGGCGGGCGGAAAGAGTCAAGGCCATCTAATTTAGGTGAGACATGAATACTGATAACTAAAACTCAAATGTATGTGTTTTGAAATGACTGAAGCCCATTTCAAATTTCATGCTAAGGGGATTTTGTTCTTTTTCAAATTCCACTTTTTCCTTGACAAAAAGTCTGGGCACTCAGATATATATCACTTACTATATGTGTTATTAAACCTCATTTTGGTTTCCTACATTGTTTTCAATTATAGTATAGGAGGCAATAAAGCATGGTGCTTAACACAGGTTCTCAAGTCACCCAGATCGAGATTTAAACTCAGCATGGCACTTACTAGCTATGTGACCTTGGACAAGTCACATTCTGGACAAGACATTCTATGCCTCAGCAATCATTTGTAAAATAAGCTAAACCTTAAGGCTGCTGTGAGGAGTAAATGAGATCATTCTGGCACAGTGTATGAATCATCACAGGCTCTCAATATTTTTCTGCATTAATTTAAATGATTAGTTGCTTCTCATGCCAATTAACTTCCTGTAAAACTCCAACAGTTGGTGATTATATTTATCTATAAGACTGCCCAGTTAAAATGTGTTTTATCCATCTTAAAATGAGGATTGCAGAACACACAGAAATTTGAATAGAAAATGGAAGTTTACATAATAGGAATCTCATGTTGAAGTATGCAGTTCATGTACTAGTATGCATGATGATGGCAGTTACTAGCACATAAGACAGCAGCCAAAATGGGCAGCAGACTTTTGAACTGCTAGTTTTCAATACTACTGTGAAAAAATAACATAAAACATGATGGGAAAAGCAATTAAATAAATGGTTAGAATTATTTTTCAAGGTTGATAAAAGTAAAATTTTCAATAAAGTTCTGTTATACTGATTTTCAGTTGATGAAATAGTCAATAAGAGTATACCAGTGGTAAAAATGGTCAGTAGATAACATTCCAAGTTAATGTTTCCCTGAGTTTAAAAATGAGCATGAAGGGATAATTTTGAGATATAAGCATTCTTTTTTTTTTTTAAGGGAAGAGGAAAGGAGATATTGTGGCACTCCCACATGCGCCCAGACCAGGATCCACCTGGCAACCCCATCTGAGGCTGATGCTCGAGTATCGAGCTATTTTTATCACCTGAGACTGATGTGCTCGAACAGAGATATCCTTAGCTCCTAGGGCCATGTTCAAACCAATCAAGCCACTGGCTATGGGAGGGAAAGAGGGAGAGAAGGGAAAGAAAGAGGGAGCAGGGAGAAGCAGATGGTCACCTTTCCTGTGTGTCCTGCTCAGGAATCAAGACTGTGATATTCATACGCTGGGCTGACACTCTATCTACTGAGCCACTGGCCAGGGCCAGAGATGTAAGCAATTTTTTAAAGTTTGGGATTTTCAGTAGCTTAAAACAGATGACAACATAAGATGCCAAATACACAGGTGTATAATTAGCATCAGAGTAAAAAAAACCCATTTAACTCACAGGTGATTAATAAAATAAGTGCTCCTGGAATTAGAAATGACAATTAAAAAACTCCTAACATGTATACAAAGCCAACATGGTTCTCAATGCAAATGTTTTACTTTTGAAAACATTAACAAAGGTATTTTAGCTGCAGACCACTGGCACTAGGTACATCATGAATAGTAATATAGGAAAACAGTTCTAGCTATTTTGCAAAGCATTTAGTAATGATGCCCATCATGTTTCATGATATTATATCATTTCTGAATGAAAAATACAATAGGTATTTTCCAATCTTGAGACACAGCAATTTAAAACTCTATTTTGTGCAAGGCTCTTACCACTAACAAGGCACTATCATCAGTGTGCTGAGACCTTCTGGATGGGAAGAAACACTGGAGAGGTGGAGAAAATGAAGCAATGTCAAAAACAAACTGTGCACACACGTGACATTTCACAAATACACAAGCAAAGAGACATATTAAGACATACTTGTGAAGATGCTAACGTACAGGACCACATACATTATCATTTGGAATTCATATACCATAATAGCTAATAAGTTGGTTCTGAGTAATGATTTTTGTCCAAAGAGCTTAAACAACTTCAAATATGATCTTACTGCCTAAAAACTTCCTAAAGCAAAGCGGGAACAGGGATTAATTATTCTTTGTTCACAGAAGAGAAAGCTGAAGTATAGAAGAAGCAATAACATAAGGAATTTGTCATCTAGTAAGCTAGTGACAAATAAAAACTGAAGAGTCATGATTTCTAGTCTAGGCATCACTTTATTACTTTTCTCAGACAAAACAAGAGTGTAACTGGAAATTTTAGAAACTATTTTCCTGAGAAGACTTAATATTTTTATTTATAATTTATTTTTTAAAAGATTTTTATTTATTGAGTTTTTTATAGAGAAGAGAGGAGAGAGAGGGGGTGGGGTGAGGAGGAGCAGGAAGCATTAACTCATAGTAGTTGCTTCTCATATATGCCTTGACCGGGCAAGGTGGGGGTTTCGAACTGGTGACCTCAGCATTCCAGGTTGACACTTTATCCACTGCACCACCACAGGCCAGGTGAGAAGCTTTAATTTTTAGATAATAAAGTCCCCAGAATGCTCATCAAGAAGGAGATGTGGGGTAAAAAAGGAAGAATGCATTAATTAATGTATACAAGTATGGTCAATAACATACACACTTAGGAAATGAGCAATGAAGTTGAAAATTGAGTCTTTCTGTTTAATACTGACACTACTCGGCTTTGCCAGATACCCCTTCAGGACTACCTCTCACCACATGATATGCTTCAAAATGGATGAGAAAGATGATACCTCTGGTGGGGGTCGGCAGGAAAAGAACGACTCTCCAGATACAGGTACAGTTTCATTTATTTTTATTTTTTTACAGAGAGAGAGAGAGGGACATACAGGGACAGAAAGACAGGAACGGAGAGAGATGAGAAGCATCAATCATCAGTTTTTCGTTGCGACACCTTAGTTGTTCATTGATTGCTTTCTCACATGTGCCTTGACCGTGGGCCTTCAGCAGACCGAGTAACTCTTTGCTCAAGCCAGCGACCTTGGGTCCAAGCTGGTGAGCTTTGCTTAAACCAGATGAGCCCACGCTCAAGCTGGTGACCTCGGGGTCTCGAACCTGGGTCCTCCGCATCCCAGTCCGACACTCTACCCACTGCGCCACTGCCTGGTCAGGCCATAGTTTTTAAAAATTTTTTGATATGTATTGTTTAAATAAACCCCGATCTATAGATTCTGATAAACTCCCTGGCCTGTGTCTTTTCCGCCCAATAAATAAAATTTGTGAGAAGAGAAAATGGCAATAATTTGATCACTGAAAACACATAATAATCACATGCCAAACGTTTCATTCCCTTCGCAAAAAAAAATTCCCAAGTAAAGGTGATTATAAAGGCTTACCTCGCCATCTAAGGAGGCGTGTTGTTTCTGTGGACTGTGTGATGCTTTTTGCTACAGACCCCAGATCCCCCCAAAAAAGGAAGTTGATTAGAATTTGACACACTCAAAATGATAAAGTCTATTTACTAAAATTTCTGTATCATTTTTTTTAAGTGAGAGGAAGGGAGATAGTGAGACAGATTCCCGCATGTGCCCTGATTGGGATCCACCCCGCAACCTTTGTCTGGGGCCGATGCTCGAATCAACCAAGCTAGTTTTTGCACCTGCACCTGATGCGCTCAGACCAACTAAGCTATCCTCAATGCTGGGCCTGATGCTCGAACTAGTAGAGCCACTGGCTATGGGAGGGGAAGTGTTGGAGAAGGGGGTGAGGGAGTGGGAGAGAACAGATGGTTGCTTCTCTTGTGTGTCCTGATTGGAAATTGAACCCAGTATGTCCATATGCCAGGCTGATGCTCTATGTAGTGAGCCAACCAGCCAGGGTCTCTGTATTTCTTGTGTATAACATTTTTCAAGATTAGAAGTTATTTTTCTTTCCTTTAAATAGCTTACAATTGGAATGAGAAAGTCAATAAAATGACAAATAGTATTTTCATGTCTAAAGGCATCTATAAGTAGAAAATTTAAAAATATTTTTATATATACATGCAAACAAACACATTCACATAATATTGATTTCTTATTATATATTCTCTCAATGACATCATTCTCTTTCTCCAATGGCTTCAAATATCACTCTAATGCTAACAGCTTTAGTTCTCATCTATCAGCCAGATTTCACACTTGCACTTCAACTGCCTGGACACTTGACTCTCACCTTGTGTTCAACAAATCCAAAAACTCACAATTTTCCAAACCAATTGGCTCTTTTCCCCAATTTGCTAATTTGTTATTATGTCAAATAACAGTATTATAACATCTGTATAGTCACTAATTTATGATGTGTTCTTATATACAGTATCAAGTGATTCTTCTTCTTACTCCATGAAATAAACATAATCATTTAAAGATGAGAAAATTGAGGTTATGTGATACACACAAAGTTGCAAAGTTGATAAGCAGCATAACTGAGATTTGTACCTATGTCTTCTGACTCCAAATCCACAATGCTAGACTCCTATTAAATACATTTTTGCCTGACCTGTGGTGGTGCAGTTGGTAAGTGTCGATCTGGAATGCTAAGGTCACTGGTTCAAAAACCCTTGCTTACCTGGTCAAGGCACATATGAGAAGCAACTGTAAGTTGATGCTTCCCACTCCTCCCTCAGCCTTTCACTCTCTATACTCTCTCTAAAATCAATAAATAAAATGTTAAAACCAAAAACATTTTTTTAAGCCTCAAAACCTTGCTTTGCTACTTCCCACCCCACCTGTCTTCAATGATTTACAGCATTCACTACACGTCTATGTATATACAAGACATAATGATGCTTGCTTCTCCTGAAATTTCTCTTATAATTTTTAAAATCCACTGTGGTGGTAGGGTGAGCACCAGTCACCATACCAGAAAAGGTATTAGATGTATCTGTAATAATTCTGAAATACTTAATATTTGACAGTTAAATTACACAAAAAGATACAGAATGGTTCAGTAACTTCTTTTTTAAAAATTTTTATTTTTTTTTGAGGCAGAGACAGACAGAGTCAGAGAGAGGAACAGATAGGGACAGACAGAGAGGAAAGGAGAGATGAGAAACATCAATTCTTCATTGTGCCTCCTTAGTTGTTCATTGATTGATTTTTCATATGTGCCTTGCCAGGGTTTGGGGGGGGGGGGCTACAGCAGACTGAGTAACCCCTTGGTCGAGCCAGCGACCTTAGGCTCAAACTAGTGAGCCTTGATCAAATCAGATGAGCCCATGCTCAAGTTGGTGACCTCAGGGTCTCAAACCTGGGTCCTCCACATCCCAGTCCGACACTCTACCCACTGCACCACCGCCTGGTCAGGCTGGTTCAGTAACTTTTCAAAAGTCAATCTGAATTCAAATTCAGGTATTCTCACTGTAAGCTCTTCCTACTATGCAACACTGCTTCTCCTCAGTAAATCTTAGAAATCATCTAGTATGATGCCTTTATTCACACGCTAGTCCAGGGGTCGGGAACCTTTTTGGCTGAGAGAGCCATGAACGCCATATATTTTAAAATGCAATTCCATGAGAGCCATACAACGACCCATGTACGTTAAGCATTACCCAATAAAAATTTGGTGTTGTCCTGGAGGACAGCTGTGATTGGCTCCAGCCAACTGCAACCATGAACATGAGCAGTAGGAAATGAATGGATTGTAATACATGAGAATGTTTTATATTTTTAATGTTATTATTATTTTTATTAAAGATTTGTCTGCAAGCCAGATGCAGCCATCAAAAGAGCCACATCTGGCTCACAAGCCATAGGTTCCCGACCCCTGCCCTAGTCTAATTATTGCAATTATTCTCCATTGCAATTTCCTCTTTCTTAGTCTCTTTCTAACATATTCAACACCAACATATTAGTTTTTCAGACTTATCCTTCCCCTCATGTTTTTCTTCTGCTTAAGAACTTACAATTATTCTCTTCTGCTCAACAGATCAAGATCAAACTCTAATTTGACATTTAATCAAGACTGTCTACAATGTGATTATGTCTTACTGGCTATGTACTTCTTCAGAAGGCAAGCTAAATGAGTTAATTTATATAAAATGCATAGAACAGCACTTAGGACATAGTATGAGTTAGCCATTATTATTTATGCAGAGTCAGTATAGCACTGTGGTCACTGAGTAAGGTTTGGAGTCAGCTTGTCTTTTTTTTTAAGCAACCGTTTCTTTCCCATCAACCTTATTTCCATTTTCTATTCAGCCTGTCTTGATAAGAATCCTTGCTCTGCCAAATACTGATTATTTAACCTCAGGTAAACTATCACCCTCTTTCAGCATCAGAGAGCCATCACCACCACAGGTGGATACATTTGGAAATAAAAAAAATTTATCATGTGTCTGATTCTTAAAAAAATATATATTTATTGATTGATTTTCAAGAGAGAAAAAGCAGAGAGGGAAGAGAGGGGGTAAAGGGGATTGAAAAAGAAGGGGGTAGGGGAGAAGGGGAGGGGCGAGAGGAGCAGAATAATTTTGTTGTTCCATTTATTTATGCAGTCATTGATTGATTGTTCTATGTGCCCTGACCAGGGGTTGAAGCTGCAACCTTAAAATGGTATATCAGGATGATGCTCTAACCAACTGAACTACCTGCCCAGGGCCTCATGTATTTGGTACTTAAAGAAGATGGTCTTTGGCTAGACTTAAACACAGGAGAGAAAGAAAGCATTTGGAGGACACAGGTGATTCATTCATTCAATCATTCATTTAACAAACATCTACTGAGCTTTACTATTGGTTAAGAATTGCTAAGATCTAGGGATATAGCAGTGAATAAGTAAGATGGACATGATCTCTGTCTTTATGGAATTTACATATTAATGAGAGTGTCAGATATCAAACAAACATACAAATAATTATGTATTTATGAATAAAAAATTCCAAGGTGATTTTAGAACAGAAAGACTGAAGCAATACAGGCCAAAAAAAGAAAAGAAAAAAGAGAACAAGATTTAGAAGCAACTATAGAGGCTATAAAATGTTTAAAAAAAAAAAAAGAAAGAAAGAAGTATTAACAGGAGTTGTTAACTGAGTAGGTATGGAGACAACAGAAAAGGAAGAATCAGAGATGACTCTAAATCGGCCCATGAGTCTCACAAATTTTTGGTATTCAGTAGATGTGAGGAAGTTACAGGTTAGATAACAGTTTATAATTGCATAACACTTTCACTTTTATAATATTACTGATCTTTATTAATGCAATAGAGATCAAGGAAATGGCAGGTGGACAGTAAAGTGATTACTAATTAAGAGGAAGAGACTACTGTCCTAAGAGAAAGGTCATCACTTCAAATTGCCTTCAGGCCTACCTACATGACAACAATTAATAAAATCAGAAGTAGCAGACAGTGACACTATTTACTCAAGATTCCCTCAATGAGGAGAAAAAAAGCTGACATTTTAATTAAGACAAGAAAAACTGACAGCCTCTGCAAAATAAATAAGCATTTCTAAGAAACTTGAGGGATATCATTAAAATTTTTTTAAAATTGTATTTATTGGGATGACATTGGTTAAAAAATTATACAGGTTTCAGGTGTACAATTTTATAATACAGTGTGTCTATAAAGTCATGGTGCACTTTTGACCGGTCACAGGAAAGCAACAAAAGACGATAGAAATGTGAACTCTGCACCAAATAAAAGGGAAACTCTCCCAGTTTCATACCCATTCAGTGCAGTTCGATGTGGGCTCATGCACAAATTTTTTAGGGCTCCTTAGGTAGCTATCCCATATAGCCTCTACAGACTCATCACTGACTGATGGCCTACCAGAACGGGGTTTCTCCACCAAACTGCTGGTTTCCTTCAACTGCTTATCCCACCGAGTAATGTTATTCCTATGTGGTGGCGCTTCGTTATAAATGCGCCGATATTCACGTTGCACTTTGGTCACGGATTCGAATTTAGCGAGCCACAGAACACACTGAACTTTCCTCTGTACCGTCCACATCTTGATTGGCATGGCCGTGGGCTGCTCCACTTTATACACAGTGTTACGTCATCATCTCCGCGTGCGCACATGCTGCCACATCATCCTACAGAAGCTGGGAGGGTTTTCCTTTTATTTGGTGCAGATTTCACATTTCTATCGTCTTTTGTTGCTTTCCTGTGACCAGTCAAAAGTGCACCATGACTTTACGGACACACTGTACATCATCTGTACAGTGTACTGTGTGTTCACCACGCCAAGTCCAGTCTCCTTCCATCACCATTTATTGCCCTTTACCCTCATCTACCTCCCTAGGAGTATCATTAAACGAATTCAAAGGATTCACCTTAACAAAGTCCAGGACAGCATCTCTCTGAATCTGCTTGGTCCTTATTTTCTCCTCCTCATACTGGAGGGCAGCGAGCTGTGCCTCCCTCCGTGTGCGCTCCACCAGTTGCTCCCTTCTCCGATGCAGTTCTAAGTCTGTCTGTGACAGCTGAAACACAAGTCAGTTTGCATATGCAAGTGGGTCAAAGATCAACTTAACAATATAGGGAACTGCTACTGACCCAGCAGTCACTTAGCACTTCTTTAAATGTGTTTATTGCTGATTTTTTCTCATTTCTGAACTCTGTTCTTTTATGTACTATAAAACCATCATGTAGGTAAAGATTTATTTTCTGTCCAGTGTCTAAAAACACTGTTGGCGAGTATCAGGTGTATGTGTTATATTAACTGCATGACTGAGGAGAGAAGTAGGGAAATATACAGAAATCTGGCAATTAATAGTTTATTCAAGTATTATAAAAAAAAGAAAACCATCGTAGTTAAAAAAAAAAAAAAAAAGGTCAAAGCTAGAACAAAACTTTTTTTACCTGATTGTGACTTGGTGGTGGTGACGAGAAAGATGGCTCAGCTGGAACCCTGACCCAGAAGAGAAAAAAGATGCCTTGATAAGAGAAACAGGTATATAAAAGACTAGTGAAACTTCATTGTGAGTGCAGCTTTCTGTTAATCAATAGGCAAACTGTCTAGTCGGCACTGAAAGACTAAATAAATTTTGTAAACTTGAGCCTAAGTCATTAAATTAAGCTACAGGGACACCTGATGTCTCCAACTCACATTTCACATGATATCACTGATCAAGCCAGACAGCTAACAACTGTCTGTGATCAACTAGGGCTAACGATACAATTACTTGAGATCACTTTTCAAACAGCATGATTTCTTTATAGTACAATATTTTCTTTACCACCAGAACTGAAACAAGATACACATAAATGGAGATTGTTTCATATACAGTCATTTATCAACAAAAATCTGGACTACTACAGAACCTGGTACTGTCCTTGTAAAGCCTCCTACTCTCACCTTCAATTGACCAAGCAATTTTAATAGCAAAAGTATAGATTCTGTTGGTTTTTATTTTTAAGAAAATAATAAAACCTGATTTCATGCTTAAAAAATTGTAAAACTTGTCTCTTTTATCAGTGTTAATCCTTCCAGTTTGGTATTTATCTTTTTCCTGAACTAGATTTAGAGTTTCAAGTCTCTGTTACTCATCTGTGTCTTTAAAATGAACAATGTTACAACAGTGACTGACATTCAGTACCTGAAATTTTAAACTATGATTATTAGCCATATGTTGTTTGTTGTTGTTTTTTAACAGAGACAGAGAGAGGGATAAACAGGGACAGACAGACAGGAATGGAGAGATGAGAAGCATCAACCATTAGTTTTTTGTTGCGTGTTGCAACACCTTAATTGTTCATTGATTGCTTTCTCATACGTGCCTTGACCGCGGGCCTTCAGCAGACCGAGTAACCCCTTGCTGGAGCCAGCGACCTTGGGCTCAAGCTGGTGAGCTTTTTTGCTCAAACCAGATGAGCCCTCACTCAAGCTGGTGACCTCGGGGTCTTGAACCTGGGTCTTCCACATTCCAGTCCGACGCTCTATCCACTGCACCTCCGCCTGGTCAGACTAGCCAAATGTTTTTTAATTCTATGTTCTAATAGAAATAAACCTGACAAGACCCAGCTTGATACTATTTATCTTTCCTGAACTAAAATGCCATTCAGATTATAAGTAAATCTGTGTTAAAAATGATATAGATTGACCAGGTGGTGGTGCAGTGGATAGAGCGTCAGACTGGGATGCAGAGGACCCAAGTTCGAGACCCCGAGGTCACCAGCTTGAGAGCGGGCTCATCTGGTTTGAGCAAAGCTCACCAGCTAGGACCCAAGGTCGCTGGCTTGAGCAAGGGGTTACTCGGTCTGCTGAAGGCCCACGGTTAAGGCACATATGAAAATGCAATCAGGCCCTGGCCGGTTGGCTCAGCAGTAGAGTGTAGGCCTGGCATGCGGGGGACCCGGGTTCGATTCCCGGCCAGGGCACATAGGAGAAGCGCCCATTTGCTTCTCCACCCCCCGCTCCTTCCTCTCTGTCTCTCTCTTCCCCTCCCGCAGCCAAGGCTCCATTGGAGCAAAGATGGCCCGGGCGCTGGGGATGGCTCCTTGGCCTCTGCCCCAGGCGCTAGAGTGGCTCTGGTCGTGGCAGAGCGACCCCCCCGGAGAGGCAGAGCTTCGCCCCTGGTGGGCGTGCCGGGTGGATCCCAGTCGGGCGCATGCAGGAGTCTGTCTGACTGTTTCTCCCTGTTTCCAGCTTCAGAAAAATAAAAAAAAAAAAAAAAAAAAAAAAAAAAAAAGAAAATGCAATCAATGAACAACTAAGGTGTCGCAACAAAAATCTGACGATTGATGCTTCTCATCTCTCTCCATTCCTGTCTGTTCCTATCTATCCCTCTCTCTGACTCTCTCTGTCCCTGTAAAAAAAAAAAAAAGATATAAAATTTTGTTAGTTTTAACTTTGTATTTATTTAATCCATCTTGGCAAATAAGTATAAAATACCATAATTTGTCCCCCTACCTTTATTATACCCCAGGCAGGTAGTGACTGTGTGTGTGTGGGAGGGGTAGACGGGAAGCAATGTAGACCTGGGGTGAAGAGAGGGAAGGAGAACTGGAAAGAAAAAATAAGCAACTTTCTTTTCAGTGGTGACTAAGTACTAAGTAACAGTAAACTGACTCAATTCCTTTGAGTCTTTGCAACTGAAGGGCTAATAAATTTTTTTGGTTAGGACAGGTCTTGGTTGCCTACGAGTTGCCAGTCATTTTGAGGTGGTTTTGCTTTTCTAGGTTCTAAATAATAATTCCACTTGAATATAAGTTCTAGGAAGATGGGAACTTTGACTTAAGCTTACAGCTATTTCTCAAACCTAGAAATGTAGTTGGCACATAGAAATGGCACAGAGATACTGAGCAAATATCTAACTAAACAAATGAAGTATACAGTTGTGTAAGGCAGGTCCACAATGGATTCGGGCAGATGGTAGAAAAACTGCAGGGCTGGAAAGCATTGGGCCGTTACTATCTAATACAGTCTCACAACAGCAGTCTAGCAAACAGACGGGAAAAACCTCTTCTCAGGGCGGCAGGCAAACGAACAGGAAAACGACCCCTCACAGTAGTGGGCAGGCAATCTACAATCCACCATCACAATCGGCACTGAGCACAAGCACCCACAGCCTTACACAGACTATACACATGGCACTGCCACATGTTCACACACTAATTGAGCATAATGCTTGTAGCTGGTAAACCAGCAAGCAAGCCTAACACAGCTGTTTTCCTAATAATTTGACACTTAATGTGGGGGTTAGGAACATCAAACCCTCTTCCTTGCAGTAAAAAATCTGTGTATAACTTTTCACATCCCTAAAACTTAGTTGTCCCTAGGTATGGTGGGCAACTGGTTCCGATCCCCTGCCCCAGCAGATACCAATCTCCACAGATGCTCATGTCACTTATACAAAATGGCATAGATCAACGCATGAAGTTGGTCCTCCATATCTGTGGACTCCCAACTGTGATTAAAAACAGTACAGGTATTTATTTTTTTTAAATCCATGTACAGGTGGACTCATGCACTTCAACCCTGTGTTTTTCAAGGGTGAACTGTATGCATTGATCTGAGAGCTTAACTGGTTATTTGGATAAAATACTGAGCTCTTATCCAAACACTGTAATAAGGTCTAGGGATTTGAAACACCCAAGTAAAAATAGAGTTGGCCTTCTGTATCTGCGGGCTCCACAACAGGATTCAACCAACATTTTCAATCCATGATTAGTTGAATTCCCTGATAGGAACCTGGAGGTAAAGAGGGCCAACTAAGATTGCACATTTTGGAGTCAAAAGTGGTCCTGGGACCAATCCCCTGTGGATAATGAGAATGACTGTAACCATGGCTTCAGTTTCTAGCGCTGTGGCAGATTAGACACTCTAAATGACTCTTTGCTCAAGTGCCATGAAAATAAAGAATTCACAGATTCTAAAAACAAGTAAATACAGGAACTCTGAATTATGGTGTTGTGATATGCAGATAGTTGGCCCCTATGATCTACACACCTGGTGTTACTCTAATGATCACATTACATGTCAAAAGAACTTTACAGATGACATTAAAGTTATTCATCAGCTGACCTTAAAATGAGGAGATTATCCAGGTGGATCTAATATAATCACATGGGCCCTTAAAAGAAAAGAGGAAGGCAAGAGAGTTTGTGAAATGGCAGTCAGTGTAAAAGGAAATTAGATTCAAAATGTGAGAAGGATTTAGCCCACCACTGCTGGCTTAAAATAGAAGAAGACATGAACAAAGAAATGTAGGTGGACTCTAGGAGCTGAAAATGACTCCCAGCTAATAGCCAAGACGGTAACAGGGACCTAGGTCTGTAATTACATGCACCAGAATTCTGCTAACAACCTGTATAAAGCCCGGAAATGGATTCTTTCCCAAAGTCTCCAGATAAGAATCCAGGCAAGCCTGACTGGTGGTGCTGCAGTAGACAGAGAGTCGACTTGGGACATTGTCCCAGGTTCAATACCCTGAGGTTGCTGGCTTGAGCAAGGGGTCACTGCCTAGGCTTGAGCACCCCCCAGTCAAGGCACATATGAGAAGTGATCAATGAACAACTAAAGAGATGCAACTACAAGCTGATGCTTCTCCAACCCTTCTTGCTAAAAAAAAAAAAGAATCCAGGCCAGCCAACATGTTTACTTCGGCCTTGCAAGACTCTAAGCAGAGAACCACAGAAATCTTGTTCAGATTTTTTTTTCTTTTTTTTAAAAATTCCTTTATTCCTTCTGAAGCTGGAAACCAGGAGAGACAGCCAGACAGACTCCCGCATGCGCCCCACCGGGATCCACCCGGCACGCCCACCAGGGGCGATGCTCTGCCCACCAGGGGGCGACGCCCTGCCTCGACCAGAGCCACTCCAGCGCCTGGGGCAGAGGCCAAGGAGCCATCCCCAGCACCCGGGCCATCCCTGCTCCAATGGAGCCCTGGCCGCAGGAGGGGAAGAGAGAGACAGAGAGGAAGGAGGGGGGATGGAGAAGCAAATGGGCGCCTCTCCTATGTGCCCTGGCCGGGAATCGAACCTGGGTCCCCCGCACGCCAGGCCGATGCTCTACCGCTGAGCCAACAGGCCAGGGCCTTGTTCAGATTTCTATTCAGCAGAATTGTGATATATAAAATGGATGGGTTTTAAGCTGCTAAATAAATTGCTCACAAAAATTAGGGGATATTTCAAAATGAATATGAAGCAACAAAATATCTCCCAATTTTTTGTGAGTAGTATAGGCGATCATTTGATGTTAAATAAGCATTAGAAAATGAATATATAAAGCAACTGAGCAAAAAGCTGGCTTTTACCTTGAAGGTTTCTACTAAATTCTGAAGATCTTGAGCTTTGCTTATGAGGAATGTAGGAAAATGGACAGAAGATAGAACCTAGGTCCACCCAAAGTGGGAAAATGTAACAGACTCTCCATGAAACTGGAATCTCGGCTGGCCTATGGTGGCACAGTAGACGAAGCGTAGACCTGGAACGCTGATGTCACTGGTTCAATACCGGGGCTTGCCTGGTGAAGGCATGTATGGGAGTTGATGTGTCCTGCTCCTCCCCCCTTCTCTCTCTCTTCTCTAAAATAAATATATAAAATCTCTATAAAAAACAAAATTGAATCTCAGAAGACCACACTGTCAGTATAAATTAGAAATGGCAACTAAAAAGCCATTTTGAGATAAATTTCAAAGATATAAAATTTAACTAAAGTCCTATGAACTGACTGGTAAAACTATAAAAGGCCAAGTTTTGAATTTCTTTGATTATTCTCCCCATTTTCTTCTTTATCTATATTTTTGTCTCCTAAACAACTGTAACACCCTATCAAGTATAAGTAAAGGACTATATATGTACTTCTAAACTGTAAATTTACCAATGTTTAAGAGTAGGCATGTCAAGCAAATTTTTTTGTGTGTGTGAGGGAGAAAGAGAGAGAGAGAGAGAGAGAGAGAGAGAGAGAGAGAGAAAGAGACAGGGACAGGGACAGACAGGAAGGGAGGGAGATTAAGAAGCATCGACTCATAGTTGCAGCACCTTAGTTGTTCATTGATTGCTTTCTCATATGTGCCTTGATTGGGGGGCTCCAGCCTAGCCAGTGACCCCTTGCCTAAGCCAGCGACCTTGGGCTTCAAGCTAGCAACCTCAGGGCTCAAGCCAGTGACCATAGGGTCATGTTTATGACAGCATGCTCAAACTGGTGACCCCGCGCTAAAGCTAGATGAGCTCGTGCTCAAACCAGTGACCTTGGGGTTTCAAACCTGGGTCCTCAGCATCCCAGGCTAATGCTCTAACCACTGCACCATCACCTGATCAGGCGGCATGTCAAGCTTATTATTTTACGAATTCATAAAAATGCCTGACCAGGTGGTGGAGCAGTGGATAGAGAGTCGGATTGGGATGTGGAGGACCCAGGTTCGAGACCCTGAGGTCGCCAGCTTGAGCACGGGCTCATCTATTTGAGCAGAGCTCACCAGCTTGGACCCAAGGTCACTGGCTCGAGCAAGGGGTTACTCGGTCTGCTGTAGCCCCATGGTCAAGGCACATATGAGAAAGCAATCAATGAACAACTAAGGTGTTGCAACGAAAACTAATGATTGATGCTTCTCATCTCTCTCTGTTCCTGTCTGTCCCTCTCTCTGACTCTCTGTAAAAAAAAAAAAAAAAGAATTCATAAAAACAAAGAGGAAGCAAAAACCCAAAATCTGGGAATTTCTTTTAGTTCTCTTTATGCATAAACCCAGACATATCATCATAAAATCTCATTGCTACGAAGTATCTTCAAATCCGATAATTGTTTAGGTAATGCCTTAGGTGATCTGAATTTAGAATCAACAGATCAATTTTATTCACCTTGCTATTACATGAGCACAAGGCACATAATCACTCAGTTCTATATACACAGTATAATCTGAATGTCTTCATTATATATAGATCTATACAAAATCAAATAAGCTCATGTTTATTGAGTTTTAAGACAGAAACAAATGAAATAGAATTGGTTTTTCAAACCTGTTTTGATGTGAGTATCTTCTCATGTCCTCTGTTTTTTGAAATTCCCTCATGGGTACTGGCTTTATTGGTGAACCCTACACCAAAAAAGCAGAAATAAATCCACTGAACATATGTATCTAGAACACTGTGATTATACAGTTTACGTTAAATTTATTTAGGGGTATGTATATTACACTAAAAAAATATCTTCAAATGTGAATTTTTATATCTGAAGCATTATAGGCTATCTTACTACTTTGGTAAACACAAAACCACTCATAATCCAAAAATGTTTATTTGATTTTCAAAAAAGTAATTTCCTTCTCACTGTATTATATAAATTATAGTGGCCATACGGTATAAGCGAGTGATAAGATGTTACAGCGGGAAAGGATCTTAGAACTCATCTAGTACAAACTTCCATCTACAACAGAAATTCCTATCTACCTGACCCTGACCTTTACTCAGCTTCTCTTGAATATTTTTAGTAATAGGGAGTTAACTGCACAGATCATACTTCTTTACTGCTTCATCATCACAAATTGTTACTTATGTTAGTCATACATCTAGTCCTGGGGATGATGAAGAAATAGCAAGATAAAGAAAAAAGTAATTTCTTTTTATGGTAAAATATTAATTAAAAAGTACTGGCAATTTAATTTATTTATAAACTAAAGGGTAAAAATCATTTCAAAATACATTACTGAGGAAAATTAAGTTGACTTAAGTGATAGGTACCATGTACTGAAAAAAAAAAAAATTATAAATCAAAAGTAGAAGCTTGCATGCTATCACAGCATGTATCTGTCAAATGGAAATTATACAATCTTGATTCAACACCCAAAATAATCATCAAAATGGGTATTTTTGAAGGTAAAAAAACAACTTATCTAAAACGTATGTCTAAAAATCAAATGTAAAACTAACTGCAGTCTCCTCACACGTAACTAGAAAGTCCTTGGTGAGTTATTCCAAAGAGCTAAAGCTGACTCCCTTGAAGTGAGGGCATGAGGATCATATAAAATGAGACACAATTTTAGAATCCTGATGACAGAATAATAATTTTAATTTCAATAAATATATATGGCTTTTAAAAAAATAAACAAAAATTTCTCTTACAGCTGTTAGTATTAGTAACTTACTACGCTGTTTTATACTATAATTATCTGATCGCTTCTCGGCGTTTAGGCTAAGATCAAGTGTAGTATACTACAATTACCTGAAATTATTGCAAGAGGTAGATAAAATTTACACAGCAAAATGAATGTGATATTGGTTTAATTTTTTTTAAATATGGCATATTCTATAAATACTAGTCATACCCTATTTTATCGTAATACTTGTACGTATGTGAAAGATATTATAGTAAAATTAAACAATAGAGTGTTTAAAATCCCAAACAGAATAGGTTTTTAACAATGCGTTTTCAGGTAGTATTCAAGAACATAAAACATATTTCTTCACTATTAATTAAATCATCTAAAATAATATTACTTCATCATATTTTTACAGATGCCAAATTTTAGAAAGCCTTATGACATAAAGATTACCAAATAGCCTGACCAGGTGGTGGCGCAGTGGATAGAGCGTTGGACGGGGATGCCGAGGACCCGGGTTCGAGAACCCGAGGTTACCAGTTTGAGCGCGGGCTCATCTGGTTTGAGCTTTTTGGTTTGAGCAAAGCTCACCAGCTTGGACCCAAGGTTGCTGGCTCGAGCAAGGGGTCACTCAGTCTGCTGAAGGCCCACGGTCAAGGCACATATGAGAAAGCAATCAATGAATAACTAAGGTGTCACAATAAAAAACTGATGACTGATGCTTCTCATCTCTCCGTTTCTGTCTGTCTATCCCTATCTATCCCTCTCTCTGACTCTCTCTCTGTCTCTGTTAAAAAAAAAAAAAAATGATTACCAAACATACTAGGTAGTAGGAATTAAAGACATAGTATTAAAAACTAGCCAAGATAATGGATTAAAGAAATGGGACTATGACTTTTCACCAGGAGAATAATAGACATTATTTCCACTTTTAAGAGAAATGCCTCATTTATACAGCCTAAATTAACCACAAAATGGTCAAAGAGAAAGATCACAAGGAAAAGGATTATCTTTAAGATTAACAGTGTGCACTGTTAATTTTAACTTTATTACAAAGTAGTTTCTCCGGCAGGGACGTTTACAGCCTGCACCACAGGGTTTCACTTATCACCTGGTACACACGGACCATCATCTCTGGCTTGTAGGACTTTGATTTATATAACTTTATCCAACTTTAAATACAAGTGTCTTCCGAACACCAACAAAAAATACTGTGTTCAAAAGCCTTCAGATAGGAAAACCAAAGGAATTTTTAAAAGAATGATAATATCACTCCATAATATGTCCCACTTGAAGTGATTATTCTCTATTTCATCATTCTCCAAAAAGGCCAAAGTGTTTCTCAATAACCCCTGCTCAGAGCCTTGGACCCACTCCAGACATTAACAACACACACACACTGAAGTGGAGCCATTTTATTATGCTGAATAATGCTATTTCTGCTTGAGACCCTTGGGAATTGGCAAAGATTCTGCAGTGGACTGAATGACCATTTGTTTTATAAGGCAACTCAATGCTCCACTCTAAGAGACACCCAGGAATGTTAATGGCAAACAATTTATATTCTGTGTAACTGAGCATAAAAGCTCCAATATAATTAAGGTCATTATAAAAATTCTATGGTTAGTTTGTATTTTGCTCCAAAAGTCATCAGTTTGGTTCAATTCTTAATTTCTGATCAAACTATGATTATCAGTAACAAAAAAAGACAGTAAGAACCCTGAAAAGCATCATGTTTCTTTGCATTTTCTTTAAAGCCATAGGATACTTTTAGGACTCTTGTAATTCCTATTTCAAAATTCTGAAATTCGTCTTTTTATTTGAAAAATAAACCTAAACTATATTTGTGACTGATTTTTAAAAATGAATCTGAAAAACTCAGTAATGAAACTGGAACTGAACATAATAAAACAAATAATTAAACCTAAACCAATGAAACACTGATATGACTTAAATTTATACTGCCATAAATTATTTTTATTAAGGAATAGCAACATAGTTAGGCTTAAATGCGTGTAGTACCTCATGAGAGATTCGCCGTTGTTCAATATACGCCATAAACTGTGAACTGAGGCTGTCTGAGTGCAGGCCCCCGGCCTGTCTCACCTCGTCCTCTTCCTCCTCTGCAGTACAGCTGTCAATGTAGTCAATCTGATCCAGATCAGGCTCTCCTGTCCACACCACACACATGCCAGAAAAAACATTCACGTTAGGTAACTAACAAAAGACATTAAATTGCATTCTTTCCTTTTCCCTAACATTTTCTATCCTGAAAGCGGCAGAAATTAGAAGTTTAAATTATGTAAGCCGTTTTGTTTTTTTTTTAGATTTTATATATTTATTTTTAGAAAGAGAAAGAGAACGGGGAAGGAGCAGGAAGCATCAACTCCCATATGTGCCTTGACCAGGCAAGCCCTGGGTTCCAAACAAGCAACCTCAGCATTCCAGGCCGATGTCACCACAGCTCAGGCTACATAAAGCCTTTATTTAGTCCATGGAAACACACAAAACTAGGCTCCGGAAAAGTATTAGTCCTAATTCACTAAGTAATACAGTAATTGAGGTAATTATTGGAATAGAGACCTCTAATATATGTATTACTATATATTATATATAATACACTATATTATATATAATGTATAATAAATTATATGTAATAATATATACTATATAATAATATATTATTATATATAATAAAATATATATACTATATATTATAGCCTGACCAGGAGGTGGCGCAGTGGATAGAACATCGGACTGGGGCCCAGAGAACCCAGGTTTGAAACCCCGAGGTCATCAGCTTGAGTGCGGGCTCATCTGGTTTGAGCAAGGTTCACCAGCTTGAACCCAAGGTTGCTGGCTTGAGCAAGGGGTCACTTGGCCTGCTGTAGCCCCCCGGTCAAGGCACATGTGAGAAAGCAATCAATGAACAACCTAGGTGCCGCAACGAAGAATTGATGCTCCTTATCTCTCTCCCTTCCTGTCAGTCTGTCCCTCTCTGTCACAAAAAGAAAATAAATATATATAGGATAGCTCTCTACTATTTTTAATAAGGCATTCTGAGTTTGTGAGACAAACAAGGGAATAATTTTTAAACAATGAAAGTTATATCTTCTTTTAGGTTCTTTCCCCACGTTTTAGAATTGGGACATAATCATCTCTCTCTTTGAAGAGGTGGGACAGAGAAAACTTAACATAATCAACTCAAAAGAGAAGAGAAAGAGCAGGAGAAAAGTGAAGCTGGAGATAGACACTGACTACTGTTTCCCTTCCTGTAATTGTTGTACATAACAAGAATAAAGTTTTTCTATTTAAGTAATGATTTTCTAGAGGTCAGCACTGTAGATATTCTATAGCAGTTTGTGAATGGAAGAAAATCATTTGGGGAACTTTTTCTCCTCAAAATATTTTGTGGTGAGAAGAAGCATACAAATAAGGTATAACATATCATTATTTCTTCCAAAAAGTTTGGGAGTGCCCTATTATTTTTAAGTTTACACAGTAACCATTTTTAAAAGTCAGCTAAAATTGCACACTAGGGAATAGTGAATTTGGAGAAGTCTACTTCTCAATTTAGTTTTCTGATTCACTTATTTCTAAATAATTCCATAACTGCAATTAATACAAAAATAGAGTTATTAGAGTTACAGTAACAGGTAAAAGGATGAAAAGGTCTACACCCACATTAGAAACTAGGTGCCCAGATGCACTTTTGCCCAATGTGCTATAACTTGTGTTATTAAATAATTCATTATATGACAACATTCCAAGAGAGCAACAGCACTTGCATCATATTATCTTAACCAACACTGTCCAAGAGCAATAGAATGTAAGCCACAAAAGTGAAACACATATATAATTTTAAATATTCTAGTAGCCACATTTTTTAAAAGGGTGATTGGTGGCTGACCAGGTGGTTGCAAAGTGGATAGAGCATCAGTAAGGGTTGCTGAGGACCCAGGTTGAAAACCCTGAGGTCACTGGCTTGAGTGCATGCTCACCAGCTTGAGCACAGGGTCGCTGGCTTGAGTGTGGGATCATAAACATGACCCCATGGTTGCTGGCCTGAAGCCCAAAGGTCACTAGCTTGAGCCCAAGGTCACTGGTTTGAGCAAGGGGTTATTCAGTCTGCTAAAGGCCCACGGTCAAGGCACATATGAGAAAGCAATCAATGAACAACTAAGGTGCCAAAACTGAGTTGATGCTGCTAATCTCTCTCCCTTCTTATCTGTCTGTTCCTGTCTTTCTTTCTTCCTTTCTTCCTTCCTTTCTTTCTCTTTCTTTCCTTCTTTCTTTTTCTTTCTTTCTCTTTCTTTCTTTCTCTCTCTCTCTCTCTCTCTCTCTCTCAAAGGTGATTGGCCCTGGCTGGCTGGCTCCATGAATAGAGTGACAGCTCAGGGGGCTGATGTCTTGGGTTTGATCCCCAGTCAGGACACACATGAGAAGGTACCATCTGCTTCTCTTTCCTTTCCTTTCCCCTTCTCTCTATTGTCCCCTCTAGCAGCCAGTGGCTCAACTGGTTGGAGTGTCGGACCCAAGTACTGAAGGTAGCTCAGTCGATCCAACCTCCGAAGGCCTTAGGCTCTGAGAATAGCTTGGTTAATTTTAGCATTGACTCTAGACGGGGGTTGCCAGGTGGATCCCAGTCAGGGCACATGCAGAAGTTTGCCTATCTTCCCTCCTTTCAGTTAAAAAATAAATAAATAAAAATAAATTTTAAAACTGACTAATTTTAATAATATATTTCATTCTGTCGAATATATCTAAACTATTACCATTATATCTCATATTATTTGTTCATGCAAAGTCTTTAAAATCTGATGTTTTACACTTATAGCACATTTCCATTCAGAAAAGCCACCTTTCAAATGCTCAATAACCATGGGTGGCTAGTGCCTGCCATACTGCTGTCAAGAGCAAAGATGTAGCCAATATTTTGAGTCTGAAATGCACCAGTGAGAAAGCTATCTCATACACGAGCAAGGTTAAAAAGAAAACCACTCAGGCCCTGGCCAGTTGGCTCAGCGGTAGAGCTTCCGCCTGGCGTGCGGGGGACCCGGGTTCGATTCCCGGCCAGGGCACATGGGAGAAGCGCCCATTTGCTTCTCCACCCCCCCTTCCTCTCTGTCTCTCTCTTCCCCTCCCGCAGCCAAGGCTCCATTGGAGCGGAGATGGCCCGGGCGCTGGGGATGGCTCCTTGGCCTCTGCCCCAGGCGCTAGAGTGGCTCTGGTTGCGGCAGAGCGATGCCTGGAGGGGCAGAGCATCGCCCCCTGGTGGGCAGAGCGTCGCCCCTGGTGGGCGTGCCGGGTGGATCCCGGTCGGGCACATGCGGGAGTCTGTCTGACTGTCTCTCCCGGTTTCCAGCTTCAGAAAAATACAAAAAAAAAAAAAAGAAAACCACTCAAATATGAATAAAATGACCAGTGACAGTAGTAAAAAATATGTAAGATGGTAGGAGAAAAAGACAGCAAACCACTTAATTAAAATCATGATTCAGAGATGAAAGCTCTTCTCAGATATCATAATGGATTTCTGGAAAATTGAAGTCATTTTCCCCTTACAGGTTACCCTCAAAAATGTAAAATTTGGCAATTCAAACTAAAACAATAATGAATAGAATATTAAAATAGAGTCTGTATCAGCCCTGGCCAGATAACTTGGTTGGTTAGAGTGTCACTCCAAAGCACAGAGGTTGCTGGTTTAATCCCTAATGAGGGCACATACGAGAACAGACCAATGTTCCTATCTTTCTCTACCTTCTTCTCTCTCTAAAATCAATTAAAAATAAAAAGTCTACCTCAGAAGTACAAGGAAGCAAGAAGAATTCTCTGTTAATGAACTATAAAAACAGTGATAAAAATTTTAAAAACTTAAATCACAAAATTTAAAATATCAGAATAAGAAAAACTCAAATTCAGATGCCCTTAAAGAGCACAATTCCAAATGAAAGAAAAGGTAATGAAGAACAGCAGTGAACTTATATTTTTTTAAGTGGGAGAGGGAGAGACAGAGACAGGGACCAACAGACAGGACGGGAGAGAGATGAGAAGCATCAACTTGTTGAGGCACCTTCGTTGTTCACTGATTGCTTTCTCATATGTGCCTTGACCAGGGGTTCCAGCTGAGCCAGTGACCCCTTGCTCAAGCCAGTGACCTCTGGGCTCAAGCTGGTGATCCCACACTCAAGCTGGTGACTCTGGATTTCAACCTTGGGTCTTCAATGTCCCAGGCTGATGCTCTACCCACTGCTCCACTGCCTGGTCAGGCCAGGACTGAGGTCAAATAGTGATCACAAAAAAAATCTTTAAAACAGAGAATAGTACTTCAAAAGAAGATCCTGGTTAAATCAAGATTAACAACAAAGATCTAGTCCAGGTAAACCACCTTTAATAGTTTCCTCCCAAAATAAAAAAGAAACACTGTATTAAAAAAAAAAATTTCAGCCCTGGCCAGTTGGCTCAGTGGTAGAGCACTGGCCCAGTATGTGGAAGTCCCAGGTTTGATTCCCAACCAGGGCAACAGGAGAAGTGCCCATCTGCTTCTCCACCCTTCTCCCTCTTCTTTCTCTCTCTCTCTCTTCCCCTCCTGCAGCCAAGACTCCATTGGAGCAAGGTTGGCCTGGATGCTGAGGATGGCTCCATGGCCTCCGCCTCAGGTGCTAGAATGGCTCTGGTTGCAACAGAGCAACGCTCCAGATGGGCAGAGCATCGCCCCCTAGTGGACTTGCCAGGTGAATCCTGGTCGGCCACATGTGGGAGTCTGTATCTCTGCCTTCCTGCTTCTCACTTCAGAAAAATACAAAAAAAAAAAATTCCACTAATTTGAGAGAGAGAGAGAGAGAGAGAAGCATCAATTCACCATTGCACTTAGCTGTGCACTCACTGATTGCTTCTCATATGTGCCCTGACCGGGGATCAAGCCTGCAATCTTGGAGAGCCAGGTTGATGTTTTCTTCACTGAGCCACCCGGCTAGGGCCTTTAAACTGAAAGTCTAATATAGAGAAATTGAAATTTAATCCCAAGGGAAAACAACTTTTTTCCCAATCATGTAAGAGAAAGCCTTTAACAGGAGAGTTGAAGAAACTATAGAAACAGAAACCAAAAGAGTAGGTGTGAAAAAGACCATTAAAAAAGTCAGAGTTATTATAAAAACTTCAGATGTCATCAGGAAATGTTTACCTCCACCATTTGTTACAACTAAACTGCTGCGATTCTCTTGGTACTGGTTTTCTCTTCGTAGTCTTTGTTCTTTAGTGATTTCGGCTACTCGAAGAGGCAGATCTGAAAATTCATCTGTAGGCTTGAAAAATAGCACACATTAAAACACAGCACTATAAATTTTAGACTACAAAGTATCTTAAAGCATGGATACAATAAAAACTCTTTAAAATTTACATTTAAGAAGAAACAGCAAAAAGTTCTGGAGATAGGCAGTGGTGACAGTTTCTCAACAACATGAATGTACTTGCAGTCACTAAAATGTACAATTAAAAATAATTAAAATGGTTTTACATTATGTGTATTTGACCACAATTTAAAAAAACCGGCATATATGACTATAAATATAGGGTGGGGCAAAAGTAGCTTTATAGTTGTTGATATGAAAAATACAATAACTAATAAACTCTATTTCGTGTACTCACAACTGCAAAACTACTTTGCCCCACCCTGTACATATATGTAGATAAACTTAAAGTATCTACATATATGTATCTATATGAATATAACCAAAATTATGTACACACCCACCCACACATAAATACAGAAGCAATTACAAATCGGTGGTTTTGCTAACAAAAGTTTACTTAAACATTTAACACGATCTACAGATAAAACATTACATCTTAATAATTTATGTGTGTGCGTGTAAGAGACAGAGACAGAGATACAAGAAAGAGATGAGAAGCATCAACTCATATTTGTTTCACTTTAGTTGTTCATTGATTGTTTCTTACATGTGACTTGACTGGGGTGATGGGGAGGTCTCAAGCCAAGCCAGTGACCCCTTGCTCAAGCCAGAAACCTTTGGTTCAAGCCAGTGACCTTGGGTTCAAACCAGCGACCTTTGGGCCCAAGCTAGTGACCATGGGGTCATGTCTATGATCCCACACTCAAGCCAGCGACTGCACTCAAGCCACATGAACCCACACTCAAGCCAGTGACCTCAGATTTCAAACCGGGGACCTCAGTGTAGTAGGTTGATGCTCTATTCACTGTGCCACCACTGGTCAGATACACCTTAGTAATTTTTAAAAAGAGAAAACATAATACTGATACCTAAACAAAGGAGAAACTATCTAATTAGCTAACAAAGTTGTTTATCTTGAGCATGTGGATGTTCTTCACCAAGGTTCCCATCTCATTACCCATTAGCTATAACTCTCAGTTCCTGCATAGGTTTCTAGGATATAAAACTATTTATACCCTGACCAGGTAGTAGTACAGTGGATAGAGTGTCCGATTGGGAAACGAAGAACCCAGGTCTGAAACCCCAAGGTTGCTGACTTGAGCCTGGGATCATGGACATGACTCCATGGTCACTGGCTTGAGACCAAAGGTTGCGGGTTTGAAGCCCAAGGTCGCTTGCTTGAAACTAAGGTCGCTGGCTTGAGCAAGGGGTCACTCAATCTGCTACAGCCCCCCACCCCTCCATTAATGCACATATGAGAAGCAATCAATGAACAACTAAGGTGCTGCAATGAAGACTTGATGCTTCTCATCTCTCTTCCTTCCTGTCTGTCTGTCCCTATCTGTCCTTTCTGTCTCTGTCACCAAAAACAAAAAGAAAAAAAAAACTATTTATACAAAACAATGAGGTAACAAACTTATAAAACACACTTGGTAAAAAGTAAAGAAACATAATACTATTTTTGGATGGTATGACTACATGGGATTTCTACCCTTCCCCTGGTTTTTCTGTATTTTACACAATGAGAAATTGAACCTAATTAAGAAACTTTTCATTTCCATCACTTTATTTTTTCTTCATCAGGACTTATAACATGCAGCATAGACTGAACACTTACTTCATTCCCTGACCATCTCTTATCACCACTGTCAACACTGTTGAAACCTGAATCAAGGGCTCCATAAGGGCGACCTGAGTATAGTTCTTCATGGCTGCAAGAAAGAGACGTTAGTTATTACTGCAAAGTTGGTATTTTAAAATTAGTTTCTGAAATAAATTAGATTCAATTTTACAAATAAACATTTTCATGGCATTTAAAGACTCAACTATTTAAGAACTACTTGAACATTCTTTTAATTTTTGA
Source organism: Saccopteryx leptura (assembly GCF_036850995.1). NCBI lineage: Eukaryota > Metazoa > Chordata > Mammalia > Chiroptera > Emballonuridae > Saccopteryx > Saccopteryx leptura. The sequence continues at coordinate 55,443,371 of NC_089510.1, forward strand.
ATATGACAAATTCCAAATTAAAAGAGTAAGCAGAACAGTATAAATGAGGTCCAGGTATTCTTCACCAGCTTCAAAAATCACATCCTGCCATTCTTATTCCATCTATTCATCACCTATTCCCAATGCCCCCGTCCTTTATTTCTAACAGTACTCTTACATACATTCAAATGCATTCACCTTAGCTGTGTACTTTTTTGTGTGTGTGACAGAGAGAGAGAGAGAGACAGCGAGAGGGACAGACAGACAGGAAGGGAGAGAAATGAGAAGCATTAATTCTTCATTGAGGCACCTTAGTTGTTCACTGATTGCTTTCTTGTTATGTGCCTTGATGGGGGGGGGGTGCTACAGTAGACCGAGTGACCCCTTGTTCAAGGCAGATGAGGTCATGCTCAAGCTAGCGACCTCAGGGTTTCGAATCTGGGTCCTCTGCATCCTACTCCAATGCTCTATCCACTGTGCCACTGCCTGGTCAGGCTGTGTACTTTTGACAAATAAATACATCTTTGTAATAACATATATCTCTTTCATGATACAGAATATTTCTACTTTGCCAGAAAACTCCCATGTATCCATCCCTTCTCAGTCAGTTCTCTTCACCCTGCCCTGTGTACTCCTAAGAGGCAACCACCACTGTGATTATTTTCACTTTACACTGGGTATGGAAGGAAAAATAAATGGCCCCCAAAGATGCCCAAGACCTATTCCCTACCTGTAAATATGTCACTTTACATGGCAAAGGAGAATTAGGATTGCAGATAGAAATAAGGTTGCTAACCAGCTGACCTTAAAATAGGAAGATTATCTTTCTTCTTATTGATTTTTAGAGAGAGAGAAAGGAAGAGAGAGACAGAAACATTGATCTATTCCTGTATGTGCCCTGACCGGGGATCCAGCTGGCAACCTTTGCATGTGGGGACGATGCTCTAACCAACAGAGCTATGCAAACAATTGGTCAAGGCTAGGGAGATTCTCTTGAATCATCTGAGTGGGCTCACTATAATCACAAGCGTCCTTAAAAGTTAAAAAGGAAGATAGAAAAGGAAGTCATTGTGATTCAATGCTTGCTTGAAGATGGAGGAAGGGGACCAAGAGCAAGGAAGGCAAACAGTCTCCAGAAGTTGGAAAAGGCAAGGAAATGCATCCTAGTGGAGCCTACAGTAAAGAAGGCACCTTTTTCACTATCTTGATGAGGCCAAGACTTTAGACTTCTGACCTACAGAACTCTAAGATGATAAATTTGTCTTGTTCAAACCTCTAAGGTTGTGACGTCATGGAAATGGTGCCGTGAGCTGCGCGTCCGACAGCTCTCCCCTAAATCACAACAAATTTATCAACTAGAAACAGAAAAATCTATCCTCGGAGCATTCCGGAATTCCACACAAACTGATAGCAAAAGGACTGTTATCACTTGAATCTGAGAGATGAGGGTGTGGAGGAAGCTACCGCAGGGACGTTCATTCAAGCCGCCGCGAGGAAGTGAGCCTGTGTGCTATCAACAAGACCACCCTCAGATGCCGATAAGAAAGAGGAAATCGAATATTATGGATACAAAAGAAAGAGAGGTAACACAAATAGATGTGGAAAAATCTATGGAGAAAAGATTTAACATATTGGAAGCCTTGGAGCTAAATGACAGAGAATTTAAAATAGAAATCTTAAAAATACTCAGAGATATACAAGAAAACACAGAAAGGCAATATAGGGAGATCAGAAAACAACTCAATGAACACAAAGAATATATTACCAAGGAAATTGAAACTATAAAAACAAATCAAACAGAAATGAAAAACTCAATTCACGAGCTGAAAAACGAGGTAACAAGCTTAGCTAACAGAACAGCCCAGATTGAAGATAGGATTAGTGAAATAGAAGACAAACAACTTGAGGCACAACAGAGAGAAGAAGAAAGAGACTCAAAAATAATAAAAAACGAGAAAGCCCTACAGGAATTGTCTGACTCCATCAGAAAGAATAACATAAGAATAATAGGTATATCAGAGGGAGAAGAAAAAGAAAATGGAATGGAGAATATACTCAAACAAATAATAGACGAGAATTTCCCAAGCCTGTGGAAAGAACTAAAGCCTCAAATTCAAGAAGCAAACAGAACACCGAGTTTTCTTAACCCCAACAAACCCACTCCAAGGCACATCATAATAAAGATGACACAAACCAATGACAAAGAAAAAATTCTCAAGGCAGCCAGGGAAAAGAAGAGTACAACATATAAAGGAAGGCCTATTAGATTATCATCAGATTTCTCAGCAGAAACTCTACAAGCTAGAAGAGAGTGGACCCCAATATTTAAAGCCCTGAAAGAGAGGAACTTTCAGCCAAGAATACTATACCCATCAAAGCTATCCTTCAAGTATGAAGGAGATATAAAAACATTCACAAATACAGAAAAAATGAGAGAATTTATCAACAGAAAGCCCCCACTCCAGGAAATACTAAAGGGGGTTTTCCAACCAGATTCAAAGAACAAAAGAAAACAACACCACAAGTAACAGCTCCACCAAGAACACAATAAAACCAAACTTAAACTGTGACAACAAAGGAAAAAAATGGGGGAGAGGATGGAGATTAACAGTAGCAAAGGACGATGAAGTGCAGAAATACTTATAAGATAGGGTACTACAATGAATATGGTAGGTACCCTTTTCATTACTTAATGGTACCCACCCTTGAAAAAACCACCACAAAAACACTTGACTTAAAAAAGGTAGCAACAGAGGAAAGAAGTATGGAACACAAACAAACAAAAACAAATGATAGAAAAACAAAAGAGAAGAATCAAACTAGATACAAAACTAACAGAAAGCAATTTATAAAATGGCAGTAGGGAACCCACAAGTGTCAATAATTACACTAAATGTAAATGGATTAAACTTACCAATAAAAAGACACAGAGTAGCAGAATGGATTAAAAAAGAAAATCCAACTATATGCTGCCTACAAGAAACACATCTAAGCAACAAGGATAAAAACAAATTCAAAGTGAAAGGCTGGAAAACAATACTCCAAGCAAACAACACCCCAAAAAAAGCAGGTGTAGCAATACTCATATCTAATAATGCTGACTACAAGACAGAAAAAGTACTCAGAGACAAAAATGGTCATTTCATAATGATTAAGGGGAAGTTGAATCAAGAAGACATAACAATCCTTAATATATATGCACCAAACCAAGGAGCACCAAAATATATAAGACAGCTACTTATTGACCTTAAAACAAAAACTAACAAAAATACAATCATACTTGGAGACCGCAATACACCGCTGACGGCTCTAGATCGGTCATCCAAACAGAGAATCAACAAAGACATAGTGGCCTTAAACGAAATACTAGAACACCTGGATATGATAGACATCTACAGGACACTTCATCCCAAAGCGACAGAGTATACATTTTTCTCTAGTGTACATGGAACATTCTCAAGAATTGACCATATGTTGGGCCACAAAGACAATATCAGCAAATTTAGAAAAATTGAAATTGTACCAAGCATATTTTCTGATCATAAAGCCTTGAAACTAGAATTCAACTGCAAAAAAGAGGGGGAAAAACCCACAAAAATGTGGAAACTAAACAACATACTTCTAAAAAATGAATGGGTCAAAGAAGAAATAAGCGCAGAGATCAAAAGATATATACAGACAAATGAAAATGAAAATACGACATATCAGAATCTCTGGGATGCAGCAAAAGCAGTAATAAGAGGAAAGTTCATATCACTTCAGGCCTATATGAACAAACAAGAGAGAGCCGAAGTAAACCACTTAACTTCACACCTTAAGGAACTAGAAAAAGAAGAACAAAGACAACCCAAAACCAGCCGAAGAAAGGAGATAATAAAAATCAGAGCAGAAATAAATGAAATAGAGAACAGAAAAACTATAGAAAAAATCAATAAAACAAGGAGCTGGTTCTTTGAAAAGATCAACAAAATTGACAAACCCTTGGCAAGACTCACCAAGGAAAAAAGGCACAGGACTCAAATAAACAAAATCCAAAATGAAAGAGGAGAGATCACCACAGACATCATAGATATACAAAGAATTATTGTAGAATACTATGAAAAATTATATGCCACCAAATACAACAATCTAGAAGAAATGGATAAATTCCTAGAACAATACAACCTTCCTAGACTGAGCATGAAGAAGCAGAAAGCCTAAACAGACCAATCAGCAGGGAGGAAATAGAAAAAACTATTAAAAACCTCCCCAAAAATAAAAGTCCAGGCCCAGACGGTTATACTAGTGAATTCTATCAAACATTCAAAGAAGACTTGGTTCCTATTCTACTCAAAGTCTTCCAAAAAATTGAAGAAGAAGCAATACTTCCAAACACATTTTATGAGGCCAACATAACCCTCATACCAAAACCTGGCAAGGATGGCACAAAGAAAGAAAACTACAGACCAATATCTCTAATGAATACAGATGCTAAAATACTAAACAAAATACTGGCAAACCGAATACAACAACATATTAAAAAAATAATACATCATGATCAAGTGGGATTCATCCCAGAATCTCAAGGATGGTTCAACATACGCAAAACAGTTAACGTAATACACCATATCAACAAAACAAAGAACAAAAACCACATGATCTTATCAATAGATGCAGAAAAGGCTTTTGATAAAATACAACACAATTTTATGTTTAAGACTCTCAACAAAATGGGTATAGAAGGAAAATATCTCAACATGATAAAGGCCATATATGATAAACCATCAGCCAACATCCTATTAAACGGCATAAAACTGAGGACTTTCTACCTTAAATCAGGAACAAGACAGGGTTGTCCACTCTCTCCACTCTTATTTAACGTGGTGCTAGAAGTTCTGGCCAGAGCAATCAGACAAGACAAAGAAATAAAAGGCATCCATATCGGAAAAGAAGAAGTAAAGGTATCACTTTTTGCTGATGATATGATCCTATACATCGAAAACCCGAAGGACTCCACAAAAAGATTATTAGAAACAATAAACCAATACAGTAAGGTCGCAGGATACAAAATTAACATACAAAAGTCCACAGCCTTTCTATATGCCAACAATGAAATACTAGAAAACGAACTCAAAAAAATAATCCCCTTCACGATTGCAACAAAAAAAATAAAATACCTAGGAATAAACATAACAAAGAACGTAAAGGACCTATATAATGAAAATTACAAAGCATTGTTAAGAGAAATCGAAAAAGATACAATGAGATGGAAAAATATTCCTTGTTCTTGGATAGGAAGAATAAATATAATCAAAATGGCCATATTACCCAAAGCAATATACAAATTTAATGCAATTCCCATCAAAATCCCTATGAGATTTTTTAAAGAAATGGAACAAAAAATCATCAGATTTATATGGAACTATAAAAAACCCCGAATAGCCAAAACAATCCTAAGGAAAAAGAATGAAGCTGGGGGCATTACAATACCTGACTTTAAACTATATTATAGGGCCACGATAATCAAAACAGCATGGTATTGGCAGAAAAATAGACACTCAGACCAATGGAACAGAATAGAAAGCCCAGAAATAAAACCACATATATATGGTCAAATAATCTTTGATAAAGGGGCCAACAACACACAATGGAGAAAAGAAAGCCTCTTCAACAAATGGTGTTGGGAAAACTGGAAAGCCACATGCAAAAGAATGAAACTCGACTACAGCCTGTCCCCGTGTACTAAAATTAATTCAAAATGGATCAAAGACCTAAATATAAGACCTGAAACAATAAAGTACATAGAAGAAGACATAGGTACTAAAATCATGGACCTGGGTTTTAAAGAACATTTTATGAACTTGACTCCAATGGCAAGAGAAGTGAAGGCAAAGATAAATGAATGGGACTACATCAGAATAAAAAGTTTCTGCTCAGCAAGAGAAACTGATATCAAAATAAACAGACAGCCAACTAAATGGGAAATGATATTTTCAAACAACAGCTCAGATAAGGGCCTAATATCCAAAATTTACAAAGAACTCATAAAACTCAACAACAAACAAACAAACAATCCAATAAAAAAATGGGAAGAGGACATGAACAGACACTTCTCCCAGGAAGAGATACAAATGGCCAACAGATATATGAAAAGATGCTCAGCTTCATTAGTTATTAGAGAAATGCAAATCAAAACTACAATGAGATACCACCTCACTCCTGTTAGATTAGCTATTATCAACAAGACAGGTAATAGCAAATGTTGGAGAGGCTGTGGAGAAAAAGGAACCCTCATTCACTGTTGGTGGGAATGTAAAGTAGTACAACCATTATGGAGGAAAGTATGGTGGTTCCTCAAAAAACTGCAAATAGAACTACCTTATGACCCAGCAATCCCTCTACTGGGTATATACCCCAAAACCTCAGAAACATTGATACGTGAAGACACATGTAGCCCCATGTTCATTGCAGCACTGTTCACAGTGGCCAAGACATGGAAACAACCAAAAAGCCCTTCAATAGAAGACTGGATAAAGAAGATGTGGCACATATACACTATGGAATACTACTCAGCCATAAGAAATGATGACATCAGATCATTTACAGCAAAATGGTGGGATCTTGATAACATTATAAGGAGTGAAATAAGTAAATCAGAAAAAAACAAGAACTACATGGTTCCATACATTGGTGGAACATAAAAATGAGACTAAGAGACATGGACAAGAGTGTGGTGGTTACCAAGGGTGGGGGGAGGGAGGACATGGGAGGGAGGGAGGGAGAGAGTTAGGAGGAGGGAGAGGGGCACAGAGAACTAGATAGAGGGTGGCGGAGGACAGTCTGACTTTGGGCGAGAGGTTTGCAACATAATTTAATGACAAAATAACCTAGACATGTTTTCTTTGAATATATGTACCCTGATTTATTAATGTCATCCCATTACCATTAATAAAAATTTATTATAAAAAAAACAACAACAACAAAAAAAACCTCTAAGGTTTTGGTAGTTAGTTATGGCAACAATAGAAAAGTAATACAGTTAGTTTTGCTTGTTGTAAAACTCAAAAATATAAAATGATATATAATCTTTTATTAAAATTCAGCATCATTATCAATAAAAATCTGGTTTTTTTTTTTGTTTTTTTTTTGTATTTTTCTGAAGCTGGAAACGGGGAGAGACAGTCAGACAGACTCCCGCATGCGCCCGACCGGGATCCACCCGGCACGCCCACCAGGGGCGATGCTCTGCCGCAACCAGAGCCACTCTAGCGCCTGGGGCAGAGGCCAAGGAGCCATCCCCAGCGCCTGGGCCATCTTTGCTCCAATGGAGCCTCGGCTGCGGGAGGGGAAGAGAGAGACAGAGAGGAAGGAGGGGGGGGGGTGGAGAAACAAATGGGCGCCTCTCCTATGTGCCCTGGCCGGGAATCGAACCCGGGTCCCCCGCACGCCAGGCCGACACTCTACCGCTGATCCAACCAGCCAGGGCCTGTTTTGTTTTGTTTTTTTTGTGGCAGAGACAGAGAGAGTCAGAGAGAGGGATAGGGACATACAGGTAAGGGAGAGAGATGAGAAATATCAATTCTTTGTTGCGGTTCCTTAGTTGTTCATTCATTGCTTTCTCATATGTGCTTTGACCTTGGGGCTACAGCAGACCTAGTGACCCCTTACTCGAGCCAGCGACCTTAGGCTCAAACTGGTGAGCCCTGCTCAAACCAGATGAACCCGCGTTCAAACTGGCGACCTCGCGGTCTCGAACTGGCTCCTCCGCGTCCCAGTCTGATGCTCTATCCACTGCGCCACCACCTGGTCAGGCAAAACCTTTGTTTTTAATACCTTGGAGTGAATAGATGAAACATATGGTAAGTGTACATTTAAAAAAATGCCGCCAATTTGTTTTCAAAAGTGGCAAGATCACTTTACATTCTCACCAACAATGTATTTGAGTTCAAGTTGTCAACATTTGTATTGTCAGTCTTTAATTTTAGCCATCCTGATGGGGGTAAAGTATTATCTCACTGTGGTCTTAATCTGCATTTTTCTCATGACTAGTGATAATGAATATCTTCTTGTGTGTTTATTGGTCATTAATATACCTTCTTTTGTAAAATGTTTAAATCTTTTGCCCATTTTTAAATGCATTATCAATAATCTTAAAAATATATTGCTAAGTAAAAGAAGTCAGACACAAAATAATACTTAATGTTTTATTTCATTTATATGAGATTCTAGAAAAGGCAAAACTATATTAACAAAAAGATCAGTGGCTGCCTTTGGCTGAGGAAAGTACTCACTATATAATTGGCCATGAAGGTGATGGAAATATTATATATCTTGATTGTGTTGGTAGTTTCATGACTGTATTCATTTACTAAAACTCACTGAACCGCACACTTAAAATGGATATTTTATTATTTGAAAATTATATCCCAATAGAACTTTTTAAAAACCTGCCAAAATAGTGTTGTTGTTTTTTTTGTAACAGAGATAGATAGAGACAGAGAGAGGGACAGACAGAAAGGGAGAGAGATGAGAAGCATCAATTCTTTGTTGTGGCACCTTAGTTTCTCAGTGATTGCTTTCTCATATGTGCCTTGACGGGGGGGGGGAGGGGGGGGGAGGGGGCTAAAGCAGACCGAGTGACCCCTTGCTCAAGCCAGCAACCTTGGGCTCAAGCTGGTGAGCCCTGCTCAAACCAGATAATCCTGCGCTCAAGCTGGCGACCTCAGGGTCTGGAACCAGTGTCCTCAGCATCCCAGTCCGACGCTCTATCCACTATGCCACCACCTGGTCAGGCCTGCCGAACTAGTTTTGCTAAAGCAGATATCCCATTTTGACATTTCTGTAAGCAATGTACAAACAGTACATTTTATGTTGCCAATCTTTTTTTTAAGAGAGAGAGAGAGAGAGATACAGGGACAGACAGAAAGGGACAGAGATGTAGTTGCAGCACTTTAGTTGTTCATTGATTGCTTCTCATACTGTGCCTTGACTAGGGGGCTCCAGTTGAGCCAGTGACCCCTTGCTCAAGCTGGTGATCTCAGGGTTTCAAACCAGGGTCCTCAGTGTCCCAGGTTGATGCTCTATTTACCTCACCACCACCTGATCAGGCTATATTGTCAGTCTTAATTTTAGACATGTGGGTGTGCAGTGATATCTGTGATTTATTATGCATTTCCATGAAGATGAGTAAAGTGAGTGCTTTTTGTGTGTGTTTATTGGTCACTTATATATCTTTCTTTGTAAAGTCCCTATTCAAGTCTTTTGTCCATTATTTAATTGGGTTATTTTATTTTTTTAACATTAAGTTGCAGGTATTCTTTAGGTAGACTGGATACAAATACTTTACATATACATATTTTTCAGATATATTCTCCCAATCTGTGGTTCATCTGTTCATTTTCTTAATACTTTCTTTTTTGAAAGAGTGGGAAAGACAGGAAGGGAGAGAGAGGGTAAGAAGCATCAACTCATAGTTGCTTTCACTTTAATTGTTCATCGACTTCTTCTCATACATGCCTTGACCAGGGGATGATGTGGACAGCCCCCCCACTCAAGCCAGTGGCCCCATGCTGATGAGCCCATGCTCAGAGCCAGTGACCTTGAGGCTTCGAACTGATGACCTTAAGCATTTTGGGTTGATGCTTTATCCACTGTGCCATCCCTGGTCAGGCATTTTCTTACCATGATAGATACTTCATTTATTTTTTTAATTTATGTTTTAATTTGTGTTTACATAGATTCAAGTGCCCCACCGAATATATCCCCCTCCACTCAGATGCATTTTTATGTCTTGTTTAAATTCTTATAAATCTATCGTTTCATTTTTTATGGTTACTGCTTTCTGTGTCCTCAAAAATCACTGGCTGTTCCAAGCCACAAAGATATTCTTCTATATTTTCTTCTAAAAGTTTTATAGCTTTAAGTTTTTGCTTGTTCTTAAACATACTTTTAAAAGTTAATCTAATTAGAAACCTAAAACATAACAGAATCTATTTTTTAATGATCATTAGCATTTTATTTAATAAGCTTGCCTAGATTGAAAAATAACTTTCAATGGTACAAATTTAAACTAGTGTTTTTCTGGTATTGAATTTTGTATCCCATGTACTCTTACATAGCTCATGTGCATAACTCTAAAAAAGTTATGTCATGTTGTCACAACAAATTAGAATTTAAGATACAGGAAAAGAGCAATGCACTTAGATTTCACAGATAAGGTACTGATTTTACTATTTAATAACCATCAGCTCAAAGAAGTCATGTAATCTTTGGAAAATAAGATTACCCAATCTAATCGATGTTTCTCTTTTTCTCTGTATCCCTTCCTCTCTCTCAAAATCAATAAAAAAAAAGTTATAAATCTTTGAGGAATGCACTCTTAACAAAGAACATTTTCTGTTATAACAAGTCACTAAATCTGCTTCATCTGAGTTTCATTCACCATGCATTTACTGAATGCCAGGTAGTGTTCTAGGTGCTAAGAATACAAACACTGCCTGACCTGTGGTGGCGCAGTGGATAAAGCGTTGATCTGGAATGCTGAGGTTACCAGTTCGAGGCCTAGGCTTGCCAGGTCAAGGCATATACAAGAAGCAACTAGGAGTTGATGCTTTCTGCTCCTCCCCCTTCTCTCTCTCTCATCTTTCTAAAATCAATAAATAAAATCTTTAAAAAAACCCAAAAGAATACAAATATGATGGTCCCTGCTTTTACAAGCTCAGGCTTGTTGTTGAGAATTAATTCCATTACTGGGGTCACAGAGGCAAGACTTTCTTACCAATGGTTTAGTCTTTCATCAGATTTGTTTCACTGTCACATCATCATAAATAAATACATTCAGTCTGTAATATAGATCTGCTTAAAATCATCTCAGCAAGTAGAGGTCACTATAGATCACTAATGAAAAATATGTGTGCCACTGTATAAAATGGAAATGTTATCACAACAGCGCCAACTGCTTAAGGAGCTGGAAACACATCTGGAAATGAGTGACCTTCATAAAATGATTTAAGGAAGTTTGTGTGTTACACAAAAGTAGTTAGAAAGTTATAGCTAAGGACTAAAAGTAACACAGCATCTAATTAGTGTTGAATGCCTGAAGAACTACAGGATTAATAAAAATTCTCTTTAGCAAGACAGGATTCGTCAGACTAAATTGGTTCTAGATCACAGCAGACGGTTAGTAAGTACAATACCTAATATTTATATGAGGCTTTCTGGTCAGTAAAGCATTTTCACACGCAGGGCCATTTGGTCTTCAAAACTACTGTTAAACAGGGTAAAGATCATATTGAAGAAACTAAGGTTCAAAGAGGTTAACTGAACTGCCCAGAAGTACAGGGATCCATAGCCAGACCCAAAGCCTTTTGACTCCATGACGGCATTTTGAATAAAGAATAAATGTACACAGTCAACTACAAAGCAGTTTCACTAATTCACCTCACTGAGAAAGACATGAAAAAATAGTATCTTGGGCCCTGGCCGGTTGGCTCAGTGGAAGAGCGTCGGCCTGGTGTGCGGGGGACCCAGGTTCGATTCCCGGCCAGGGCACACAGGAGAGGCACCCATTTGCTTCTCCACCCCCCCCTCCTTCCTCTCTGTCTCTCTCTTCCCCTCCCGCAGCCAAGGCTCCATTGGAGCGGAGATGGCCCAGGCGCTGGGGATGGCTCCTTGGCCTCTGCCCCAGGCGCTAGAGTGGCTCTGGTTGCGGCAGAGCGACGCCCGGAAGGGGCAAAGCATTCCCCCCTGGTGGGCAGAGCTTCGCCCCTGGTGGGTGTGCTGGGTGGATCCCGGTCGGGCGCATGTGGGAGTCTGTCTGACTGTCTCTCCCCGTTTCCAGCTTCAGAAAAATACAAAAAAAAAAAGAAAAAAGAAAAAAAAAATAGTATCTTGTTCACTGGTGCATGAGGAGTTGAAAATATTTTAAATATATATATAAATTATCTCTATACATGTATATGTATTTTAAAATTTCTAGCACATTCTAAAACCATTACAAATAAAGTAGTATAACTCCAGAAAAAGTGGTAAATATAGAAGACATTAATATAGTGAGCTTCATTAAGAATTATTATGGGGATTGTAATACATTAGAGCTATAATTACTAATTCCTTTGGAATCAGGGCAGAAATCAAACCCCTTTGGAGTAATACTTAATTTACCTGAGAAATCATGTTTTGTATAAGTAAAATTTTCAGATAGCTCGAGATGACCTTATATAATAAACATTTAGATATTTAATTCTAATTTCTTTTTTTTTTTGTATTTTTTTTTTTTCTGAAGCTGGAAACGGGGAGAGACAGTCAGACTCCCGCATGCGCCCCACCAGGATCCACCCGGCACGCCCACCAGTGGCGAAGCTCTGCCCACCAGGGGGTGACGCTCTGCCCCTCCGGGGCGTTGCTCTGCCGCGACCAGAGCCACTCTAGTGCCTGGGGCAAAGGCCAAGGAGCCATCCCCAGCGCCCGGGCCATCTTTGCTCCAATGGAGCCTTGGCTGCGGGAGGGGAAGAGAGAGACAGAGAGGAAGGGGGGGGTGGAGAAGCAAATGGGCGCTTCTCCTATGTGCCCTGGCCGGGAATCGAACCCAGGTACCCCGCACGCCTGGCCGACACTACCGCTGAGCCAACCGGCCAGGGCCTAATTTCTTTTTTTTAAAGAAGACATTATTTATAGATTTTAGAGAGGAGAAGAGAAAGACAAAAAGGAAAAGCGAGAGAAAGGCAGGGGGAGGAGCAGGAAGCATTAACTCCCATATGTGCCTTGACCAGGCAAGCCCAGGGTATCAAACCGGCAACCTCAGTGTTCCAGGTTGACACTTTATCCCACTGGCCAGTCAATTCTATTAATTTCTTAAGAAAAAACCTATGAGGCATATTTCCCTTTACTGTATATGAGATGCACCTTAATAAATCTTAGCATTTTCTTACTGAGCATAACACATTTATGCTATTTAGACTTTTCATTTAAGAAAAGTTTCTCCATTGATTCAAGCTTTCTTTTATCTATTAGAAACACACAAGTCTCCTCCCAGGTTTTATTTTGATATATGTTTTACAAGTAATATAATGAGGATTGCTATAGTAAAAAACAACAACAATTGGGTCAAGACAAAGAACAGAGTCACAGGTTCTACAATTAGTACTGCAGCCCTTCAAGTTCATTATTCACATAGCTCATGATGCTTCCTCCGCAGTCTCTGTAGGCATACCCTCATATATACACCCACCCAGGATTCACTGTTAATTATCTTACACGCAAACCTCAAAGGTTGCAGTAGCAATTTAATGTTCTTGTTATTTCATAAGGGAAAAACATTTCCTTAGCAAAAATTACTAACTCCAAGAAAGAAAATCAATTAGTGCATACATAAAATAAAAGTTACTTTTATTTGTTGTACAGATACTTTTAATAAAAATTCTAAATAGTAAAAACAAAACTTCAGTACGAAACAGTTCTGTATTATAAGCAACTATAGAAGGAAAAGAAATGAAAAAAAAGGTGATAATAAATGGAGGAAAAAAATATTCATGGCAATAATGGTCTAGATTTCCTCATATTCTCCCTACTACCAAAATCCTTCCCTTAAGAGAGGCCTATGGCATAGAGCAATGGTCCCCAACGCCCGGGCCGCGGACCGGTACCGGTACTGGCATAGAGTACATCAGATCTAATCCTTACCATCTGTCAAAACCTTGTATGTTCTCCTTAATAACACACACTTGCTTTCATTCCTCTCAGTTAAAATTGTTAGGACTGAGGATGTTCTTGGTAGAAATCTTTTATAGGTATATCTTATTTTGGTTAATTTCTCCTTTGTATTTGTATAAATACTAAACTAAAACCTGTAGTAGTATATGCTTAAACAACCAGATTATAGCTGTTGTTTTAAATATCTTTTATAGCACCTAAGCCAATCGTCAATCTAATAGCCAGACCAAAAAACCCAGAATGTCATTACAAAGTTGTTTCTGATGACTTTAAAGCAGAGGAAAGGTAGGAGGGAATTAACAGTTATGCAACCAAACTGACTATTCATTCAATAAGTACTTAGTGAGCATTTACCGTGTGTGCCAAACATTCAGCTGAGCTAGGGATGAGTAAGAAAGGCATAGTCTGTGACAAAGAAAAAAAAACCCCTTTGGGGTAATAATTTACGTGAGAAATCATGTTTTGTATAACTAAAATTTTCAGATAGCTTGAGATTACTGCTTTATACCATAAATATTTAAATACTTCATGCTAATAATTTTGGATGATAAAATACCTATGAAGCATATTTCCACTTACTGAAAATGATACACCTTAATGAATCTTAGCATTTTCTTTCTTTCCTCTTTTTTGGTGACACAGACAGAGAGAGGAACAGATAGGAACAGGCAGATAGGGAGAGATGAGAAGCAACAATTCTTTGTTGTGGCACCTTAGTTGTTCATTGATTGCTTTCTTATATGTGCCTTGACCATGGGGCTACAGCAGAGCAAGTGACCCCTTGCTCAACCCAGTGGCCTTGGGCTTCAAGCCAGTGACCTCGCGCTCAAGCCAGATGAGCCTGCGCTCAAGCCAGCAACCTTGAGGTTTCGAACCTGGGTCCTCTGTATCCCAGTCTGACACTCTAGCCACTGTTTCATTGCCTGCCTGGTCAGGCTTAGCATTTTTTTAATGAGAATCAATTCATATATTGTGCTAAAATATAGTAAGAACTTAAAATATTACTAAAATGCAGAAGGTCCTTTGCAAATATTCCTAATGGTGTATAACTGTTTTTAGCTGCTTTACTGCTTTTAAATAACTTATTAAAATTATAAAATATGTCACATAGATAAAAGAATATAACAGACTTAGCTTTTAAAACACGACGAGACATTATTAATACTTTTAAAGCCCCGTATCTCTTTCACACTGACTCTTCCTTCCTCTTAGAGTTAACCACTAACTTGAATAATTTAATATGTATCTGCTTTTCAGTTTTATTTTTTCCTTCAACTTACTTTTTATACATTTAATATGTCTGCCAAACTTTACCAAAATAGAAATTTGTTAATCTGTTTTATATTAGACACCAAGAAGCAAGCTCACTAGGACTGTGCTTTTAAGAAACGCATGACAGGTTCTAAGGGAAGGCCTCAGGGATTCTTTTTTGAAAAAAGTCTTGAGCATTACTGAACTTTCACTGAGACTTCAATTCTGCTTGTTTAAAGCCTTTTAAATTTAGTTCCTGCTATTTAAGATTATTCGGGATGGCTGGGAATGCCAAGTAGATAACCTTATAAGTCAGATATTATACATAGCTGAGGGATTCACAGCCAAAAAGATCCCAAAGTGACATCAATAGTCATCAAACCCAAATTCTTCATTCCCTATGGGAAAATGAAGCATGAAAACTTTGAGAGATCTGCTTTAAGTCATAGAGTTAGTTAAAAGCAGAGCCAAGGTTAGTATTCAAGACCATTGGTTTCCACAAGTGGGAACCCCCAGGGGACATTTGTCTATGTCTAGAGACCTTTTTGTCACTCTGGGAGCGTGCAACAGAAGCCAGGGAAGCTGCCGTGTATCTATGCCGTGTACAGGCCAGCGCCTCAGAACATTTTACTTAATACAGGCATTCTGAGAAAAATACAGTAGTGTAAAAATAGGTTATTTCCCTTTAGTCAAACATTCCAGCCGTTTTAAGGATCCAGTGCATTTGATTTCTTGTGAAGAAATATGATAAAAACAAACAAACAACCACAAACTCACCCCCACAAATCATAGAACATACTTACCAGGAGCCAAAACCCAATGGTCTCCTATCATAATCTGGCAGATCTGGAGCAATCTTACAAGCTTGTATATTCAGGTACTTAAATATGTGGACTTTGCCTTTTATACATATCTAAATAAAGTAAAACATACACACAATCAAATTATTACTCATCTGAAATGTGTTCCTTTTTTATCACAATCAGCTTTTTACTTAATGTATATTGAAAATAGAAGGGATTTCTATTAAGTATATATAGTAATACTAAAAATGTAATACTTTGACAAAATTATTTTATTTTAGGTGTTTAAGTGATATAAATATAGGTTTTATTTTCTAGACACTAGTAAGTTTCAGTAACATATAATTTATGATTGTACACAGAATATCAAGTACACTTATCACACTGATTGTTTAGCTATAGTCAGAAATTTAAAGCAGCACTCCTAGATGGATTATATTAGCAACTTTTGCTTTTAGGAATCCAACAACCATGTATAATTATGTTTTCAATCCTATTTTCTCTGTCAGAGAAAAGCAGGAAATGTTTAATATAGTAAAACTACAGATATTTCTGTTGCTACCTGTTGACTTCTGGGACAGAAATCAAAACATAAATTCTTTAGGATTATGAGACCCTTCTGTCATTGATGAAGTTTACTCATAAAGGTTTATAGTTGTCATACAGAGGCTTGTACTATCAATTGGTTGTTAAGCAAAAAATGCTACAGGTTGAGCCATGGCCAGTTGACTCAGTGGTAGAGCTTTGGCCTGGCGTGTGAAGTCCTGGGTTCGATTCCTGGCCAGGGCACACAGGAGAGGCGCCCATCTGCTTCTCCATCCTTCTTTCTCTCTGTCTCTCTCTTCTTCCCCTCCCACAGCCAAGGCTCCATTAAAGCAAAGCTGGCCTGGGCACTGAGGATGGCTCCATAGCCTAGCCTCTGCCTCAGGCACTAGAATGGCTCCAGTAGCAAAGGAGCAATGCCCCAGATAGGCAGAGCATCGCCACCTAGTGGGCATGCTGGGTGGCTCCCAGTCTGGCACACGATGGAGTCTGTCTCTCTGCCTTGCCTGCTTCTCACTTCAGAAAAAATAACGCTATAGGTTTGGGGGTGGGTAGAGATATATTCGGTGGGACACTTGAATTTATGTAAACACAATAAATTTTAAATAAAGCTACAGGTTGGTAAGTATTTTTTAGATTGTACACTGTCTAGAATCTATATGTAACACTACCTTGTCATTACTTTATTTTTAAATAGATTCAGTTCAGTCATTCAATAAATAAGGATTTTAAGATTTTAGAACATGGAATGGTTCAAACCTATTGGTCAGAAGAAAGGCACTGATAATCCTTAGTTCTGAAAGCTAAGTATTTTTATTTGGCTTTAGCATTTCCATTATCTGCATTCACGTTTTGCAAGAAAAGAATTAACCCAAGTTTTATTAGAAAAAAACCTTAATGAAGAATCCCACAATTAAAAGAAAAAGTCAATTTAATGAAAGGAAAAAACATTCTTGGAAACATCACCTGTCCTCCACCCCATTTAGTCAAGGTTTCTGACAAATATACAAGTATGTGAATTTATTTTAAAAGAACTTAATTTCTAACTAAAAGATAAATGCATATAACTTAAGTTTAAAGTTTCCTCCTTTGCCAGAAGAGTTCATAACATAGCTCAGATCTACAACGGGTTACCTGTGCAGGAGGAGACTGCAGTGGGTTGTTATCTAGGGAGATCATCTGTAGGTGCCTGAGGCTCCGATAACAAACAGGGATTGTTGTAATTTTATTGCAGGAGAAGTCCAACCGTATCAAAGGCAACTCTGCCAGCTCTGCAGAGATGAAATAGAAGTGAACAATTAATGACATTTCAAAACCACACAGTTTCTACAGGAGCTTCTAGTTAAAGACAGTGGATTTAAACATAAGTATTTACTTCTCTTCTTGGTGATTAATTGCTATAGCAATGTGCTATAAAATGAAATCAAGATGCCTACATCTAAGAATCCAACTGAAAAGCAAGCTGTTTGCTCACAGAACTACAGAAAGTCAGAGGCCTGATGCCACAGGAGGGTGGGGGTAGCAAAGGGATCAGATGACTACCCGCAGAAAGAAGTTAGAGATGCACAGGTTCCCAAACCCAACTCACACAGCTCGGCACTACTCCTCTCTAATCACAAGAATCAACAAGTTATTCTTTAGTGCAATTGAATCAAAAGGCTCTATGCTCAGGGACCCTAGGCAACAAGGAAGTCAGGATGAGCTTCCATTTAAAAACGAAAGTCTACACTGTACTTAATGGTAATCCCACCCCATTCCCAGCTCTTGAGTACCCGTAGTTAGGAATAGACACAACAATGTAGAAGAAATAAAACAACATTTTCTGAAGAAACTATGTAGTCCCACAGAAAATGCCTTTAGATACTGATACGTAGTTTTACCCTCCAAAATATTCAGCTTGCTGCTTAAATACTGTTAAAAAATTCCTACCCAGTCAGTATGCTTGAAACTTCTATCACTTCCACACTGTCAGTACATGATCCACAGATATTTAGAGAAGCCTCCAATGTGTAAGACAGAAACCAAAACACAACACACAAACCAACTGAAAAGAAGAACTTGGAAGAAACTGGTAATATATAGGGAATAGAAGAAAATTTTGAAAAACTGGAATAATTCTGATTTCAAAGAGTTAAGATAATGAATTATTGAAACGAAAAAATGTTGAAAGATCATAGATTAATAAGCATTTGTAGAAATAAAAAATATGGCAGAAATTAAAAATTAGGGCGTGCGGAGGACCCGGGTTCGATTCCCGGCCAGGGCACACAGGAGAAGCGCCCATTTGCTTCTCCACCCCTCCGCCGCGCTTTCCTCTCTGTCTCTCTCTTCCCCTCCCGCAGCCGAGGCTCCATTGGAGCAAAGATGGCCCGGGCGCTGGGGATGGCTCTGTGGCCTCTGCCCCAGGCGCTAGAGTGGCTCTGGTCGCAACATGGCGACGCCCAGGATGGGCAGAGCATCGCCCCCTGGTGGGCAGAGCGTCGCCCCCTGGTGGGCGTGCCGGGTGGATCCCGGTCGGGCGCATGCGGGAGTCTGTCTGACTGTCTCTCCCTGTTTCCAGCTTCAGAAAAATTAAAAAAAAAAAAAAAAAAAAAAATTAGGAATAGATTGTTTATCACTTGGTAAAACAAAATAACAAAGAAATGAACAATAAAAAAAGATAAGAAAAAACAGGATCAATTAATGGGTTCCAATATTCAATTGATAAAATATCCAGAAAGAGAACAAAGAAACTAAAAGACAGGAAATTATCAGAAAGACACAGAAGGAACAGTGGTCCACAGTCAGAGGTGTGGAGGCAGTCATGGCAGTGGACAGTCTGTGGGGCTGTGTGGTTCCAGTGACCACCCAATGCTGGGCTACAGCCATGGAGGATCCCGTCCAAGATGGGGTGGCTTCACCAGCCACCTCTGGAACTGGGAACTCTAAGGCAGAGAGAACAGTTGACTAGCAGGCTCCCTGAAGAGTAGAAGGCTGGAACACTGCCCCAGGAAAATCTTAAATCAAGTTTGCCAAGAAGCAAATGATGCTAACACAGAAAGCTAAATTAGATATATAGCACTGGAGAAAGAAACTGAGGAACTCAAATTAAAACTTGTTGCTGGAGGAACTGATGATATTATTAAGTACACTGCAAAAGAAAAATGCAGGGTAACTACAAAATACTACATATTTTTTCTTCATTCTCCAAGAAGACAACATGTGTGACTTCAAACGTGAAATCACCATAGACCTGAGTGACAATTCAGCAGGAAAGGCACGGGACCTTTTTGGCAGTCATCTCCTATATCTTCGCCATCATTCAAAGCACTTGCATGAACGTACTAGAGCAGCGGTTCTCAACCTGTGGGTCGCGACCCTGGCGGGGGTCGAAAGACCAAAACACAGGGGTCACCTAAAGCCATCGGAAAATAAATGATTTAATCTAAAGTTGTGATAAATGTACACTAGGAAGACGTAGGAAGAAGGAAAGATATGATGGTGATAATGCAAGGAAGTAAATTCTCACTTACAGTTATAAAAAACTGATGTGTCAAAGTTGATAAATCCAGCAATAACTAGAAAAGTACATCATTAGAAATATGTCAGCAAATACCAAACTTGAATTCCCTATAGCCATTTCATGTTTTGTTTTCTGGTAAATCTGTGCTTTGAAGGAGTGGAAAACCTAAATATACTGATAAGCAGTAAGGAAATAGAAACAACTATCAAAAACCTCCCCCAAAATAAAACTCCAGGACCAAATGGCTATACTAGTGAATTCTATCAAACATTCAAAGAAGACTTGGTACCTATCCATCTCAAAGTCTTCCAAAAACTCAAAGAGGCAATACTCCTTAATGCATTTTATGAGGCCAACATAAACCTGATACCAAAACCTGGCAAGAACAACGCAAAAAAAGAAAACCACAGACCAATATCTATAATGAATAAGGTACAAAAATCCTAAATAAAATACTAGCAAATCAAACACAGCAAAACATTAAAAGAGTAATATATCACAATCAAGCAAGATTCATTCCAAGAGCACAAGGATGATTCAACATACGCAAATTGATCAATGTAATATACCACATCAAAAAAACAAAAGGCAAAAATCATATGATCCCATCAACAAATGCAGAAAAGACATTTGATAAAATACATCTTTTATATTTTAAACATTCAATAAAAAGGGTATAAAAGGAAAGTACCTCAACATATTAAAGGTCATATGTGACAAACCATCAGCTAACATCACACTAAATGGTGAAAATCGAAAAGCTTTTCCTCTAAAATCAGGAACAAGACAAGAATGCCCACTCTCCACTCTTATTCAACACAGTACTGGAAGTCTTAGCCAGAGCAACCAGGTAAGAGAAGAAATAGAAGGCATCCATATTGGAAAAGAAAAAATAAAGGTATCACTTTCTGCAGACGACATGACACACAGGTATATAGAAAATCCCAAACACTTCACCAAAAAATGATTTGAAACAATAATCAAATACAGTGAAGTTGCTAGAAAAAAAAATCTATAAAAATCTACTGCTTTCCTGTATGCCAACAAGGAAACTTCAGAAAATAAATTGAAAAATAAAATTCCCTTTACAACTGTAACAACAAAAAAATAAAATACCTAGGAATAAACATAACAAAAAATGTGAAGGACCATATACTGAAAACTACATAGCATTATTGAAAGAAACTGAAAAAGACAAAATGAAGTGGAAAAATACTCATGAATTGGAAGAATCAACATAATTAAAAAGGCCATATTATCTAAAGCAATCAACAAATTTAATGCAATCTCCATTAAAATCTCAATGTCATTTTTAAAAGAAACAGAACAATAAAAATCACCAAATTTGTATAGAATCATAAAAGACCCCGAATAGCCAAAGCAATCCTAAGAAAAAAAGCATGAAGCCAGAAGTATCACACTACCTGACTTCAAATTATACTATAGAACCACGATGATCAAAACAGCATGGTATTGGCAGAAAAACAGACACAGACCAATGGAACAGAACCAAGAGCCCTAAAATGAAACCACATATATGTGGACAAATAATCTTTGACAAAGGAGCCAAAATACAATGGAGAAAAGAAAGCCTCTTTAATAAATGATTCTGGGCCTGATCGGGAGGTGGTGCAGTGGATTAGAGCGTCGAACTGGGATGCGGAGGACCCAGGTTTGAGACCCTGAGGTGCGTAGGCTTGAGCGCAGGCTCATCTGGCTTGAGTAAAAAGCTCACCAGCTTGGACCCAAAGTCGCTGGCTTGAGCAAGGGGTTACTCAGTGTGCTGAAGGCCCGTGGTCAAGGCACATATGAGAAAGCAATTAATGAACAATAAGGTGTCACAACGAAAAAATGATGATTGATGCTTCTCATTTCTCTTTATTCCTGTCTGTCTGTCCCTATCTATCCCTCTCTGACTCTCCCTCCGTCCCTATAAAAAGAAGAAGAAGAAAAAAAGATGCTGGGAAAATTGAAAAGCCACATGCAAAAGAAGGAAACTTAGCTACAGTTTGTCCCTTGCACAAAAATTAATTCAAAATGGATCAAGACCTAAATATAATATCTGAAACAATAAATTACATAGAAGAAAACATAGGTATTAAACTTATGAACCTTGGCAATAGAGAACATTTTATGAATCTGACCCCAAAGGCAAGGGAAGTAAAGGCAAAAACAAATGAATGGGACTATATCAAACTAAAAAGCTTGTGCACAGCCTGACCAGGCGGTGGCGCAGTGGATAGAGCATCGGACTGCGATGTGGAAGACCCAGGTTCGAGACCCCAAGGTCTCCAACTTGAGCGCAGGCTCATCTGGTTGGAGCCAAAGCTCACTGGCTTGAGCCCAAGGTCGCTGGCTCGAGCAAGGGGTTGCTCGGTCTGCTGAAGGCCCGCGGTCAAGGCACATATGAGAAAGCAATCGATGAACAGCTAAGGTGTTGCAACACACAACGAAAAACTAATAATTGATGCTTCTCATCTCTCCGTTCCTGTCTGTCTGTCCCTGTCTATCCCTCTCTGACTCTCTGTTTCTGTTAAAAAAAAAAAAAAAAAAAAGCTTGTGCGCAGCAAAAGAAACGGACAACAAAATAAAAAGGCAGCCAACAAAATGGGAGCTGATATGCACAAACAACAGCTTTGATAAGGGGTTAATATCCACAATATATAAAGAACTCACAAACCTCAGCATCAAACAAGCAAATAATCCAATTAAAATATGGAGAGAGGACCTGAATATTGTCGCTTGGACATACAAATGACCAACGATATGAAAAGATGCTCATCTTTGCTGTTACAGAAATGGAAATCAAAACTACAATAAGATATTACCACCTCACACTTGTTAGATTGGCTATTATCAACAACACAGGTAATAATAACAAGTGTTGGAGAGGCTCTACCACTGAGCCATCCGGCCAGGGCCTCTTTTTCTTTATTGTTTGTTTTCTTTGCTTAATCCTTTTTATCATTAAAATACATATACCAGAGCTTATACTTAGCTCAAGATAATCTCCTAGTGAGGTCTCTCACTCTATTTATTATTCACTCTGTACATAACCTCTGAATGGTTAATTAGCCTCCATTTGAACATTTCCAGTGAAGGATAAAGTTCTTAGTCCAAGTCCATTATTAAGTCAGAGCTAATTGTAGGAATGTTTTTCATTATACTAAACTATCTCCTTATCAAAAATATACTGCTCAAAAACAGGGGATAATTCAAAATACACTTTCAAGATCAGGGAACATGCAGATACTCCAGTACTTTCAGCCTTTCATATAGTGCATTTTCACCAATGAAATAAAAGTTGGTTTTGCATCTCACTTGCAAAATCAATGTTCTTTGACTTGTTCGCTTTTCTGATGTCGTTTAATAAGAAAAAATCAAATGCTTCTTTTATTTAATTGCTTCATGTTCATTTTGAAATATCCCCTAATTTTTTTGAGCAGTGTATGTTATGTCTCCCAAGTAGTTATGATTACTGAAACTTCCTGTGGCTTTACCTTATCAATTACATTACTTGACAAGGTTTAAAAATACAATCACTGCTCAATAGTTATTGGAACTTTTCACTAAAGTATCTTAAATTTTAAAATTCCCAATGAAGAGATAACATATTAATGAGACATTTTATACCTCAAATATTGGCTATAACTCCACACATTTTTGTCTTGTGCCCATAAGTCTAAGAGATCTTTAAAATAAAAAAACAAATAATAATAAAACAATCATTTCAGTTTCTTACCTTCAGGCAAACGTACTAAGTGATTTCTTCTCACGTTAAAGTCTCTTAAGGCCTCCAAATGACCAATTTGGGAAGGTATTGTTTGAATTTCATTGCAGCTCACATCCTATTTCAAAAAGACATAAAATAATTTTTTTTTCTAAGTGAGAGGAGGGGAGACAGACACCCACATGGGCCCTGACTGGGGTCCACCCGGCAACACCCATATGGGGCTGATGCTCAAATCAACTGAGCTATCCTCAGTGCCTGAGAGTGATGCTAGGAACAATCGAGCTATCCTCAGTGCCCAGGGCTGATGTTTGAACCAAGCAAGCCACTAGCTATGAGAGGGGAAGAGAGAACGGGGGAAAAGAAGGGAGAAAGAAACAGATTGTCATTTCTCATGTGTGCCCTGACTGAGGATCAAAGCTGGGACATCCACATACTGGGATGACACACTATCCACTGCACCAACTGGCCAGGTTGTAAAGAATTATTAGAAAATACCAAATTTGCCTCCTTTAAACTATCTGTAAAATGAGATTGGATAAGATAATTATACCCGTGGTTCCTCCTAGTTGTAAAAAAAAAAAAAAAGATTACATGTTCAATAATAATTTCATAGTTTTTACAGAATTTAATTATAAAAATGTACAAGATTTTGACTGATTATATACATTTTATTTATATCTACATTAATTTCATGAGAATTAAAATAAATGACTTAAAAAATAGGTAGGAGGCATATTGTCAGATCAAATAAAAACATTGAAAAGGTAAAATTAAAAAAAGTATAAGGCCCTGGCCGGTTGGCTCAGCGGTAAAGCATCGGCCTGGCATGCGGGGGACCCGGGTTTGATTCCCGGCCAGGGCACATAGGAGAAGCGCCCATTTGCTTCTCCACCCCCCACCCCCTCCTTCCTCTCTGTCTCTCTCTTCCCCTCTTGCAGCCAAGGCTCCATTGGAGCAAAGATGGCCCGGGCGCTGGGGATGGCTCCTTGGCCTCTGCCCCAGGTGCTAGAGTGGCTCTGGTCGCGGCAGAGCGACGCCCCGGAGGGGCAGAGCATCGCCCCCTGGTGGGCAGAGCGTCGCCCCTGGTGGGCGTGCCGGGTGGATCCCGGACGGGCGCATGCGGGAGTCTGTCTGACTGTCTCTTCCCGTTTCCATCTTCAGAAAAATACAAAAAAATAAATAAATAAATAAATAAAAAAATAAAAAAAAGTATAAAAACATCTATTTAGGCCTGACCAGGCAGTGGCACAGTGGATAGAATGTTGGACTGGGAATCGAGACCCCAAGGTCACCAGCTTGAGCGCGGGCTCATCTGGTTTGAGCAAGGCTCACCAGCTTGAGCTCAAGGTTGCTGGCTTGAGTAAGGGGTCACTTGCCCTGGCCGGTTGGCTCAGTGGTAGAGCGTCGGCCTAGCGTGCGGAGGACTCGGGTTCGATTCCCGGCCAGGGCACATAGGAGAAGCGCCCATTTGCTTCTCCACCCCTCCGCCGCGCTTTCCTCTCTGTCTCTCTCTTCCCCTCCCGCAGCCAAGGCTCCATTGGAGCAAAGATGGCCCGGGCGCTGGGGATGGCTCTGTGGCCTCTGCCTCAGGCGCTAGAGTGGCTCTGGTCACAACATGGCGACGCCCAGGATGGGCAGAGCATCGCCCCCTGATGGGCAGAGCGTTGCCCCATGGTGGGCGTGCCCGGTGGATCCAGGTTGGGCGCATGCGGGAGTCTGTCTGACTGTCTCTCCCTGTTTCCAGCTTCAGAAAAATGAAAGAAAAAAAAAACTATAAAAAAAAGAAAAAAAAAGGGGGTCACCTGCTCTGCTATAGCCCCCCAGTCAAAGCACATATGAGAAAGCAATCAATGAACAACTAAGGTGCAGCAATGAAGAACTGATATTTCTTATCTCTCTCCCTTCCTGTCTGTCCCTATCTGTCCCTCTCTCTGTCTCCATCACAAAAAAAAAAAAAAAAGAAAAAGAATATAAGACGAGCCAGACCAATGCGCAGTGGAAAGAGTGTTGAACTGGATGTGGAGGAACCAGGTTCGAAGCCCCTCGGTTGCCAGCTTGAGCATGGGCTCATCTGGCTTGAGTCCAAAGGTCGCTGGCTTCAGCTCAAAGGTCACTGGCTGGAAGCCAAAGGTTGCTGGCTTGAGCAAGGGGTCACTCACTCTGCTGTAGCCCCCCCAGTCAAGGCACATATGGAGAAAGCAATCAATGAAGAACTAAAAAGACTAAGGAGCTGCAATGAAGAATTGATGCTTCTCATCTCTCTCCTTCCTGGATGTTTGTCTCTAGCTGTCCCTCTTCCTGTCTGTCCCTCTTTCTGTCTCTCTCTCACAAAAATAAAAAAAGAATTTAAGATGATATTAAACTGAAGATGATTTAAATCATTCCTTATCAAACTGCAAATGAGGAGAAAATAAACACATAACTTATTTAGAGTAACTGTGGCATGAGAGATACACCAGATCTCTCCCTTTGAAACTTCACCAAATTGAACAACTATTACACAGCAAAGGAATACCAGCGAGGCTCACAAGCATGCCTGAAAGAACTACACACCAAATGGACTAAAGGTGGGACTGGGTGAAAAGGAGAGTGGAAGATAAAACGCATTTGAGAAGAGGAGACAATCCCAGAATGACTGGGTTTTTGTTTTCTCTGCTGAACTATAGGAAGGAAGAAAGCTTGGGCTCTCTGGATCTTGTCTGACGGGTATGAAGAGGGAAACCCAAAGTGACTGGGTCTCCTCTGCCAAGAGGAGAGTGAGATTGAGGGACACAGGGGAAAATAAAACAAAGCGGTTAGAGCACAGGGTCATGGCCAGTATTCCTGCGGTCTGCCTGCAGCCTGCACTCAGCAGAGAGAGAAAACTAAAGTGCGGCACCCAGCCTCCCAGATCCTGCCACCTTCACCTCGTGGTACAGAGTGGCAGAGACAAACCCCACAGCTAGCTCTGCAGAGCCACTCTTTCCCCTGAAGAACAGAGGAGCTCCATTTCTGGTCCCTGGTCTGTTCAGATATGAAGAAAACCCAGAGGCCTGAGATCACCATTGCTAGAACTATAAAGCTAAAGCCTAAAGCCTTCACAACACGCCCCACCTACAAACGCAGCTGTGGACCCGCAAAAATCATTGCAAAAGCAACATCTCAGCAGAGAACAGCCCAGGAACTTCACAGAGCTAAAACTTGTAATACAGCAACATCTACTGGAAGAAACCTCTCAAAACCAAAATTTATTTTTCCAATTTTTCATTATTTTTCTTTATATTCTTTTTTCTCTTTTTAAATTTCATTTTCTTTAATTTTTACATTTTATTCTTATTTTTGTGGATGTTTGTTTTTGATTTTTTGTTTTCGATCTTTTTTCCTGTAGTTTTTCCTCTCATAATTAAAATTTTTTTAATATTTTAGTTGCTTTTTTGTTAGGGTTCTTAACAATCTACTCTCAAATGCCATCAAGGAAGAAGAAATCGAATACCATAGCTACACAAGATGGACGTAGTTCAGAAAGAAAATAAAAAATCTCCAGAAAAAATCTCAATGACATGGAACCTTCAAGTTAAATGATAAAAGATTGAAAATTGAAGTTCTGAAAATACTCAACAAGATGCGAGAAAACGCCAAGAGGCAACTTAATGAGCTCAGAAAAAAAAAATGAAAAAAATGAATACCTCACCAATGAGATTGAAACTTTAAAAACAGATGAAGAACTCAATATAAGAATTGAAAACAGAGATAGCAAGTTTAGCTAATAGAACAAGCCAGATAGAGGGAAGAATCAGTGACATCGAAGACAGGCAACTAGATATGTTACAGAGAGAGACTCACAAATTAAAAAAACTGAGAGAGCTCTACAAGAATTTTCTGATTCTATCAGAACAAGCAATATAAGAATGGGTATATCAGAAGAAGAGAGGGAGAAGGGAATGGATAGCCTATTCAAACAAATAATTAATGAGAATTTCTCAAACCTATGGAAAGAGTTAGAGCCTCAAATACAAGAAGCAAACCGAACACTGAGTTACCTCAACCCAAATAGACCTACTCCAAGGATCATCATACTGAAATTGTAAAAAATCAGTAACAATGAAGGTATTCTCAAGGCAGCTAGGGAAAAGAAGAATATAACATATAAAGGAAGGCCCTTTAAGGTTCTCATCACACTTTTCAGCAGAAACTCTACAAGCCAGAAGAAAGTGGACCCAAACATTCAAAGTACTTAAAGAGAGGAATTACCAGCCAAGAATACTATATACATCAAAGTTATCCTTCTAATATAAAGGAGAAATAAAAACTTTTACAGACATACAGAAGCTGAGGGAATTTATCACCAGAAAACCCCCCACTGTAGGAAATACACAAGGGGGTTATTAGACCAGACACAAAGAACAAAATAAACCAAAATTACAAGTAAAACCTCCAAAAAGGTGACAATAAAAACAAGGATAATCTGTGACAACAATAACAAAAGGGGAGAGGATAAAGAGCTGCAGTAAGTAGCAAAGGAGGATGGAGTGCAGAAGTACTCATAAGACAAAGGACTCTTGTACATATAGCAATTTTTCTCTTAATAACCTAATGGTAACAACCCACAAAAAAGTCACTACTGACATACACAACTTAAAAAAAAAGAAACGGGAAAGAAGTATGGAATACCACCAAACAAAAATGACTGGCAGAAACACAAAAGAGAAGAACTAAATGAGACACAGAGCTACTGGAAAACAAAACATAAAATGTACACAGGAAATCCTCAAGTGTCAATAATTACCCTAAATGTAAATGGACTGAACTCACCAATAAAGGCACAGAGTAGCAAATTGAATTAAAAAGCAAAGCCCAACCATATGCTGCCTTCAAGAGACACATCTAAGATGCAAGGACAAAAGTAGGCTCAAAGTGAAAGGTTGGAAAACAATTCGCCAAGAAAATAATATTCAAAGAAAAGCAAGTGTATGTGATGGTGCAGTAGATAAAGCAATGGCCTGGAATGCTGAGGTCACTGGCTCGAAACCCTGGGCTTGCCCAGTCAAAGTACATACAAGAAGCAACTATTATGATTTGATGCTTCCTGCTTCTCTCCCCCTCCATCTCCTCCACCTAAAAATCAATAAATAAAATTTTTAAAAAAGAAAATAAAAGCCATACTCATATTTGACAATGCTGACTTCAAAACAACAAAGGTAACATGAGACAAAGATGGACATTTCATAATGATAAAGGGGACATTTTATTAAGAAGATATAGACTGACCAGACAGTGGCGCAGTGGATGGAGCGTCAGACTGGGATGCAGAGGACCCAGGTTCGAGACCCTGAGGTCACCAGCTTGGACCTAAGGTCGCTGGCTCGAGCAAGGGGTTACTCGGTCTGCTGCAGCCCCACAGTCAAGGCACATATGAGAAAGCAATCAATGAACAATTAAGGTGTCACAATGAAAAACTTATGATTGATGCTTCTCATCTCTCTCTGTTCCTGTCTGTCTGTCCCTATCTATCCCTCTGACTCTCTCTCTGTCTTGTAAAAAAAGAAAACATAACACTTCCTAATATATATGCACCGAACCAGAGAGCACTAAAAGATATTAGACATCTACTAACTGATTTAAAAATAGAAGCAGACAAAAACATAATCATACCTGAAGATTTCAACATACCACTGATGGCTTTAGATAGATCATCAAAACAGAAAATCAATAAAGAAATATCGGCCTTAAATAACAAACTGGACCAAATGGACATAATAGGCATTTACAGGATATTTCATCTCAAAACATCAGATAATACCTTCTTCTCCAGTGTGCATAAAACATCCTCAAAGATAGAACATATGTTGAGCTACAAAACTAACATCAACAAATTCAGGAAGACTGAAATTATACAAAGCATATTTTCTGACCACCAGGCTTTGAAATTAGAATTCAACTGTAAAAAGGAAGTAAAGAAACCCACAAAAATGTGAAAATTAAACAACATAATTTTATTTTTATTATTTTTTTTTGCATTTTTCTGAAGCTGGAAACAGGGAGAGACAGTCAGACAGACTCCTGCATGCGCCCGACCGGGATCCACCCGGCACGCCCACCAGGGGGTGACGCTCTGCCCACCAGGGGGCGATGCTCTGCCCATCCTGGGGGTCACCATGTTGCAACCAGAGCCACTCTAGCGCCTGGGGCAGAGGCCACAGAGCCATCCCCAGCGCCCGGGCCATCTTTGCTCCAATGGAGCCTTGGCTGCGGGAAGGGAAGAGAGAGACAGAGAGGAAGGCGCTGCGGAGGGGTGGAGAAGCAAATGGGATCTTCTCCTATGTGCCCTGGCCGGGAATCGAACCCGGGTCCTCCGCATGCTAGGCTGATGCTCTACCGCTGAGCCAACCGGCCAGGGCAACAACATAATTTTAAAAAATAACTGTGTCAAAGAATAAAGGTAGAGATCAAAAGATATATATATAGACAAATGAAAATGACCAACATATCAAAATTTCTGGGATGTAGTAAATGCAGTAGTAAGAGGAACGTTTATATCATTACAGGCTTATATCAAGAAATAAGAGAAATCATAAGTAAACAACCTAACATCACATCTTAAGGAACTAAAAAAGAACAAAGGCAACCCAAAGTCAGCAGAAGAAAGGAAATAATAAAAATCAAAGCAGAACTACAAGGCTCCATTGGAGCAAAGATGGCCCGGGCGCTGGGGATGGCTCCTTGGCCTCTGCCCCAGGCGCTAGAGTGGCTCTGGTCACGGCAGAGCGACGCCCCGGAGGGGCAGAGCATCACCCCCTGGTGGGCAGAGCATCGCCCCTGGTGGGCGTGCCGGGTGGATCCCGGTCGGGCGCATGCGGGAGTCTGTCTGACTGTCTCTCCCCGTTTCCAGCTTCAGAAAAATACAAAAAAAAAAAAAAAAAATCAAAGCAGAACTAAATGAAATAGAGAACAAAAACACTATAGGAAAAATTAATACAACAAAGAGCTGGTTCTGTCATGGCTTGAATGGTTCAAGCAAAAGTTGGACCCACCCCCCGAAAAAATTGGCCCCAGCACTGAGGATGGCTCCATGGCCTCGCCTCAGGTGCTAAAATAGCTCAGTTGTCCAGCAACAGAGCATCACCCCAATAGAAGGCTTGCCAGGTGGATCCTGGTTGGGCTGCATGTGGGAGTCTGTCACTCTGCCTCCCCACCTCCACTTAATAAAAACAAAAAACAAAGAGCTAGTTCTTTGAAAAGATCAATAAAATCAGCAAACCACTGGCTAGACCAGGGGTCTCAAACTTGTGGCCCATGAGACCCCTGGGCTAGACTTACTATGGAAAAAAGAGAAAGGACCCATAAACAAAATCTGAAATTTGTTTTGGGAAAAAGAGGGAAAATTACCACAGATATCACAGATATACAAAGGAACTTAGTAAAATAAAATTAAAGATTATATGCCACCAAATTCAACAACCTAGAGGAAATGGATAAATTCCTAGAACTACACAATCTTCATAGACTGAGCCACAAAGAATTGGAAAACCTAAATAGACCTATAAGCAGGGAGGAAACAAAAATAACTATCAAAAACCTACCAAAAAACAAAAGTCCAGGACCAGATGACTGCACTAGTGAATTCTACCAAACATTCTAACAAGATCTGGTACTTATCCTTCTCAAAGTCTTCCAAAAAATAGAAGAAGCAATACTCCCTAACACATTTTATGAGGCCAACATAACCCTCATACCCAAACCTAGCAAGGATAACACACAAAAAGGAAAATTACAGACCATGAATACAGATGCAAAACAAAACAAAATACTCGAAAATCAAATACAACAACAACAAAAAGTCACAATCAAGTGGGATTCATTCCAGGAGGACAAGGATGGCTCAATATATAAAAATTAATTAACATAATATACCATATCAACAAAACAAAGAAAAACAATCATATAATCTGATCAATAAATGCAGAAAAGAGATTTGATAAGACACAACATCCCTTTATGTTTAAAACACTCAATAGCCTGACCAGGTGGTGGTGCAGTGGATAGAGCGTCAGACTGGGATGCGGAGGACCCAGGTTCGAGACCCTGAGGTTGCCAGCTTAAGCGCGGCTTCATCTGGTTTTGAGCAAAGCTCACCAGCTTGGACCCAAGGTTGCTGGCTCGAGCAAGGGGTTACTCGTTCTGCTGAAGGCCCACGGTCAAGGCATATATGAGAAAGCAATCAATGAACAACTAAGGTATAGCAACGAAAAACTGATGATTGATGCGTCTCATCTCTCTCCGTTTCTGTCTGTCCCTATCTATCCCTCTCTCTGACTCTCTCTGTGTCTCTGTAAAAAGAAAAAAAGAAAAAAAAAACACAAAAAAAAATTGTAATAGAAGGAAGGTACCTCAACATAATAAAGGCCATGTATGACAAACCATCAGCTAATATCATATTAAATGTTAAAAAATGAGGGTTTTTCCTCTAAAACCAGGAACAAGATAAGGATGTCCACTCTCTCATTCCTATTCAACATAGTTCTGAAAGTTATAGCCAAAGTAATCAGGCAAGAAAAAAAGGCATCCATTTCAGGAAAGAAGAAAGTAGTAACACTTTTTGCAGATGATATAATCCTGTATGTAAAAAACTCCAAAGATGCCACTGAAAAACTATTAGAAACAATAAACCAATACATTAAAGCCGCAGGATACAAAATCAATATACCTTTTCTATATACCAATGATGAAACTTCAGAGAACAAACTTATAAAAACAATTCCTTTTACAATTTTGTTACAATTGCAACAAAATAAAATATATCTTGGAATAAACTTTACAAATAATGTGAAGGACCTATATACTGAAAACCACAAAACATTGAAAGAAACTGAAATAGATACAATGAAATGGAAAAATATTCCATATTCATGGGTTGGAAGAATCAGCAGCTAAGATGACCATATTACGCAAAGCAATATACAAATTTAATGCAATCCTCATCAAAATTCCAAGGTCATTTTTTTGTGTGTGTGTTTTTCTGAAGTGAGAAGTGGGGAGGCAGAGAGACAGACTCCTGCATGCGCCCAACCGGGATCCACCTGGCAATCCCTTCAGGAAGCGATGCTCCATTACAACTGGAGCCATTCTAGAGCCTGAGGCAGAGGCCATGGAGTCATCCTCAGCATCCCGGCCAACTTTGCTCCAATGGAGCCTTGGTTGTGGGAGGGGAAGAGAGATAAAGAAGAGAGAAAGGGATGGAGAAACAGATGGGTGCCTATCCTGTGTGCCCTGGCCGGGAATTAAACCCAGGACATCCACACGCCAGGCAGAAACTCTAACACTGAACCAACCTGCCAGGGCCAATGTTATTTTTTAAAGAAATAGAACAAAAAGTTACCAGCTTTGTATGGAACCATAAAAAACCTGAACACCCAAAGCAATTTTGAGAAAAAAGAATGAAAATGGAGGTATCACACTACCTGTGAACTCTTATTGATCAATGTCACCCTGTTCAGGTTAATTTTCTTTAAAAAAAAGTACACATAACTCAGAATAGAGAGCCTGACCATTGGTGGTGCAGTGGATAAAGCATCAACCTGAGATGCTGAGTTCCCAGGTTCAAAATCCTAAGGTCACTGGCTTGAGCATGAGCTTATTCGCTTGGTGTTGGTTACCAGCTTAAGCGTGGGATCCACAGATCCCATCGTCACTTGCTTGAGCCCAAAAGTTGCTGGCTTGAGCAAAGGGTCACGGGTTTAGCTGGAGCCCCCACATATGAGAAAGCAATCAATGAACAACTAAGGTGCCACAACCACAAGTTGATGCTTCTCATCTCTCCATTCTTCTCTCTCTCTCTCAAAAATAAATAAAAAGAAAAAAAGGCACGATCAGGCAGTGGTACAGTAGATAGAGTGTCGGACTGGTACACGGAGGACCCATGTTTGAAACCCTAAGGTCACTGGCTTGAGCATGGGCTCACCAGCTTGAGCATGGGGTCTCTGGCTTGAGCGTGGGATTATAGACATGACCCCATGGTTACTGGCTTGAGCCCAAAGATTGCTCGCAGGCTTGAAGGTCTCTGGCTTGAGCAAGGAGTCACTTGCTCTGCTGTAGCCGCCTCCCCGCCCCCCCCCCCCCATCAAGGCACATATGAGAAAGCAATCAATGAACAACTGAGGTGCTGCAATGAAGAATTGATGCTTCTCATCTTTCCCTTCCTGTCTGTCCCTATCTGTCCCTCTCTGTCTCTGTCACAAAAAAATTAAGAAAAAATGGATATGGAACAATAAATACTGCTTTATTAGTATGGTATAACTATGGATATATACATGTGGGACAATTAAAAAATAAAATATTAACTTACAAGTTCCGTTAAATGTCTGAGATGTCCAATTTCTTCTGGAAGTGAGACCAATTTGTTATTACTAGCAATTAAGACTTTCAATGGTAAATTACACAAATGCACTGGCAGTGTTGACAGTTGGTTTCGACTAAAATGAATAAGCAGAAAAAGAGAAGAGTCAGAGTTCAGTGCTTAAAAAAAATTCCATCTTTCCCATTCTATGCTTAGTAAAATAATAAATATTAATTTTTACAAGGAACAAACAGAATTTTAGATTTGAGTTCCAGCCTATACTTCCTTACTTGTCAGCTTTATAGTTTTTAGGCACAGAATTTCTGTCTACATCTTATACAGATTCCTCATCTGTAAATTGAGAATCTTAGCATCTCATCTTTATACCAGAAAACACCTTGGTAAATAACCAAAGTGCTATATGAACACAACATATTATTTTATTGAAGTTAAATTT
Organism: Saccopteryx leptura; assembly: GCF_036850995.1. Taxonomy (NCBI): domain Eukaryota; kingdom Metazoa; phylum Chordata; class Mammalia; order Chiroptera; family Emballonuridae; genus Saccopteryx; species Saccopteryx leptura. Next base: position 55,477,640 of record NC_089510.1, read on the forward strand.
ATATAAGAAAAAATGACTTAAAAATAGGGTAGACAACTATTATCCTCTCCTGTTTTTTCCAAAGAAGGGTTATAAATGTACAGTGTTTGTAATCTACTTCGCACATCATCATTACAGTATATACTGAGAGGAAAAATGAGATTTAGAAGTATGACCACTGTTCAATAAAATGACTACATATAAAAATATTTCCAAAGGCTATTTGATTTGCTAATTTTCTCCAATGAACATTTATAACTTTTATAATAAAATAACAAGAATTCTTGTAAGATGTGAAAAATTGAGTAGGTGAGCTGAAATGCATTTATATATTCAGAACTGAATACACAAAAACACATAATTACAAGAACCAAATGAAGTAATTATAGGTCTACTATTCTCATTTAATAAAGTTTATCTAAAATGTACTTGGAGAATTACTGTTACAAGACTGCTGCAAGCCTATTAGGTTAATGGCTATTAGAGTTTGTCAATGATTGCAAAGACAAAGGGAGAAACTACAGGGACATAGGAAATACTGTTAATTTAGCCTAAGAACATGTATAGAAACTGCTGATATGAATAGATAATGTAAACTTTAGTGAAAGAAAATAAAAAATGAAAAAAAAAAGCCCCATATAAAACCAATTATTAAAAAAAGAGAAACAATATCTTACCTAATATTTAAGAATGTTAGAGCTTGTAGGTTTAGAATGGCCTCTGGTATATACCGAATACAATTTTGGTATAAGTTGAGATTCTCAAGAGAAACAAAGTGACATGCTTCTATGGGAATTTCTGAGAGGCGATTTCGTGACAGATCTGAAAGAAAAAATGAGCTTAAGATCAATCCTTGCAATTTATTTTATTGAAATGTTACATAGGCAGGTTTTGTGAATGTTTGAATTGAGTTCTTATCATGGAACTGATCCAGAATAAACATTCAAATATTTACTAATTCACTGAATAAACGATTTTATTTTAACTCGTGCCACTACATCTGTTGCTGGGAAATGCTGATTCCTTTTGAGTCTCCACATACATTAAAAAATACAATCATTAGGCCCTGGCCGGTTGGCTCAGTGGTAGAGCGTCGGCCTGGCGTGCAGGAGTCCCGGGTTCAATTCCCGGCCAGGGCACACAGGAGAAACGCCCATCTGCTTCTCCATCCCTCCCCCTCTCCTTCCTCTCTGTCTGTCTCTTCCCCTCCCACAGCCAACGCTCCACTGGAGCAAAGTTGGCCGGGCGCTGAGGATGGCTCTGTGGCCTCTGCCTCAGGCACTAGAATGGCTCTGATTGCAACAGAGCAACGCCCCAGATGGGCAGAGCATCGCCTCCTGGTGGGCGTCCTGGGTGGATCCTGGTCGGGTGCATGCAGGAGTCTGTCTGACTGCCTCCCTGTTTCCAACTTCAGAAATGTACAGAAGGAGGAGAGAAAGGAGAAAATATACAATCATTATTCTTTATAGGTAACATAAACTCCTAAGTCATATCTGTCTACAAATTACATCAAAGATCTTATTAGGTACCAAATATCCAAGAAAATTAACGTATCCCTAAAATACACCTTTGCAAAAGCAGACAACACTCTGAGATATTTTTTAAAAAACAAAGCAAAAGAAAACCAAACAGAAAGTACTGTTGCTTTCTTTACCAGTCAAAGATGACTAGGGTCATGTCACAGGACTAAGGAACTATACTTGTTCCCACTGGCAAAAATAAGACAATCTGAGCTTCAATAAAGATTCTAATTGTAATAGACTGAAGGCTATCACACATATTGAATTATACAAGCTTCTAATGACATCCCTCTCCATTCCCAAAGGTAATAGAGAACCAATTCATTATCTTGTACACTGATAAAGAGAAAATCAAATATTTATCTTGCCTTCCGTATATGAATTGTATCACTGAGTAACCAAAGAGAAAAGGGACGTATCTATATATGTGTTTTAGTATAAGTGAAAAATAATAGAATGCCACCATTTTGCAATTCTCAATGAGTTTCTGGATTTAGAATTGAGTATTAATGGCTGTTATCTTTACAAACAATCAGGAATCACAGGTCTCCTAGTAAAAGAACAGAACATCACTTATGGTCTTGCCAAAGAGATAAGAATCTAGTCTAATCAAGAACCTAGTCTAACCTAGTCTGGATTAACATGTTTTTAGGAAATGCAGAAGACAAAGGAATATGCTAAAATATAGTCACTCTATCACTACCCATTTAGATTTAATAAAATATACTGTAAGAGTCATTTGCTCACCACTGTTTTTCTCTCTTCTTCTGCCCTAGTCCACTCTCACCACTTTTATTCAATATAGTATTGGAAGTTGTAGCCATATTAACTATACAAAAGAAAGAAATAAAAGACATCCAAATTGGAAAGAAAGAAATAAAACTGTCACTATTTGTAGATGACATGTTATATATAGAAAACCCTAAAGACTCTATCAGGAAACTGTTAGAATAAACAAATTCAGAAAGCTGGAGGATATGAAATCAGTACACAAAAATCTGTTGTGTTTCTATACACTAAAAACAAACTATCAAAAAGAGAAATCAGCCTGACCAGGCGGTGGCGCAGTGGATGGAGCGTCGGACTGGGATGTGGAAGACCCAGGTTCAAGACCCCGAGGTTGCCAGCTTGAACGAGGGCTCATCTGGTTTGAGCAAAAGCTCACCAGCTTGAGCCCAAGGTTGCTGGCTCGAGCAAGAGGTCACTCGGTTTGCTGAAGGCCCGCGGTCAAGGCACATATGAGAAAGCCAATCAATGAACAACTAAGGTGTTGCATCGCGCAACGAAAAACTAATGATTGATGCTTCTCATCTCTCTCCGTTCCTGTCTGTCTGTCCCTGTCTATCCCTCTCTCTGACTCTCTGTCTCTGTAAAAAAAAAAAAGAGAAATCAAGGCCCTGGCCGGTTGGCTCAGCGGTAGAGCGTCGGCCTAGCGTGCGGAGGACCCGGGTTCGATTCTCGGCCAGGGCACACAGGAGAAGCGCCCATTTGCTTCTCCACCCCTCCGCCGCGCTTTCCTCTCTGTCTCTCTCTTCCCCTCCTGCAGCCAAGGCTCCACTGGAGCAAGGATGGCCCGGGCGCTGGGGATGGCTCTGTGGCCTCTGCCCCAGGCGCTAGAGTGGCTCTGGTCGCAACATGGCGATGCCCAGGATGGGCAGAGCGTCGCCCCCTGGTGGGCAGAGCGTCGCCCCTGGTGGGCGTGCTGGGTGGATCCCGGTCGGGCGCATGCGGGAGTCTGTCTGACTGTCTCTCCCTGTTTCCAGCTTCAGAAAAAAGAAAAAAAAAAAAAAAGAAAAAAAGAAATCAAGAAAATAATCCTGTTTGTAAGTGCACCAAAAAAAAATATACTAAAATTTAACCAAGGAAGTGAAAGATCTGATACTGAAAACTACAAGACATTAATGAAAGAAACTGAGGAAGACCCAAATAAACAAGAAGATATTACATATTCATGGATTGGAAAAGTGAGAAAATTTAAAATGTCCATACTATCTGAATCAATTTACAGATTTGATTTAACCCCTATCAAAATTTCAATGGCACATTTTTAAAGACATAAAACAATTCTAAAATTTTGGAACCATAAAAAACCCTGAATAGCCAAAGTAATCTTGAGAAAGAACAAAACTGGAGGTACCGTGCTCATTAACTTCAAACTAAATAACAAAGCTATAGTAATTAAAACAGTATGGTATTGGCATAAAAAACAGACACACAGATCAATGGAACAGAATAAAAAGCCCAGGAACAAGCCTGTGAATATATGGTCAATTAATTAACAACAAAGGAGCCAAGAATATATAACGTGAAAAGAATAGCTTCTTCAATAAATAGGTGTTGGGAAAACTAAACAGCGACATGAAAAACAAACAAAAACAAAAAAACCTTAACCACTATCTTATACCATACACAAAAATTTACTTAAAATGGGATCAAAGACTTGAATGTAAGACCTGAAACTATAAAATTCCTAGAAGAAAATATATGCTGTAAGCTACTTGACATAGCTCTTGAAAATGATATTTTGTATCTGAGACCAAAAGCAAATATAAACAAGTGGGACTATATCACACTAAAAAGAAGGGCAACCTACTGAACAGGTGAGTATATCTTCAAATCATATATTTTGTAAGGGGTTAGTATCTAAAATATATAAAGAACTTGTACAGCCCTGTCTGGATGGCCTGGTTGGTTAGAGCATTGTAGCTCCGTTGGTTGGAGCATCATCCCAATACACCAAAAGTTGTAGGTTTGATCCTCAGTCAGGGCACATACAAGAATCAACCAATGAATGTATAAATAAGTGGAACAAGTTGATGTCTCTCTCTCTCTCTTTCAAATCAATAAACATTAAAAACGTAAATAATTTAAAAATGGGCAGATCTAAACAGATTTTTCCAAAAAGGGCATACAGACAGACAACAAGTATATAAAAAAGATGTTCAACATCATTAATCATCAGGAAAATGCAAATCAAAACCTCACACCAGTCTGAAAGGCTATCATCAAAAAGATAAGAAATAACAAGTGTTAGTGAGGATATACAGAAAAGGAAACCCTTGTGCACTGCTGGTGAGAAACTAGTGCAGCCACTATCGAAAACAGTATGGAGATTCCTCAAAAAATAAAAATAGAACTACCATATGATCCAGCAATTCCACTTCTGGGTTTTTATCCAAAGGAAACAAAACCACTAATGGGAAAAGATATATGCATGTTCACTGCACAATTATTTACAATAGTCAATATATGGAAACAACCTAATCACTGATGAATGAATTTAAGAAACTGTGGCATACATATACACAATGGAATATTATTCAGTCATGAAGAAGATGAAACCTTGCCATTTGCAACAACATGGATGAACCTTAAGTAAGTTAAATGAGTTACACAGAGATAGACAAATAGCATATGATCTCTCTAAAATGCAGAATCTAAAGAGAAAAAGGCAGCCTGACCAGGTGGTGGCGCAGAGGATAGAGCATCGGACTGGGATGTGGACAACCCAGGTTCGAGACCCCGAGATCGCCAGCTTGAGCGCGGGCTCATCTGGTTTGAGCAAAAGCTCACCAGCTTGGACCCAAGGTTGCTGGCTCGAGCAAGGGGTTACTCGGTCTGCTGTAGCCCCCTGGTCAAGGCACATATGAGAAAGCAATCAATGAACAACTAAGGCAGGGGTCTCAAACTCGCAGCCCGCCGAACAATTTTGTGCGGCCCGCAGACTAATCCACGAACTACAGTTTCTGGTCGTTTTGTGACACTGAAAAGTGTTGCGTAACAGTTGCCTTTTGTAGACCTAGTGCGGCCCGCCGAACGGCTGTGATCTTGCTCTGCGGCCCACATGCTGAGTTGAGTTTGAGACCCCTGAACTAAGGTGTTGCAACGCGCAACGAAAAACTAATGATTGATGCTTCTCATCTCTCTGTTCCTATCTTTCTGTCCCTATCTATCCCTCTCACTGACTCTCTTTGTCTCTGTTAAAAAATAAAAAATAAAGAAAAAGGCAAACAAACAAACAAGCTCACAGAGAACAGATTGGTGGCTACCAGAGGTGAGTGGGTAGAAGAAATGGGTGGTTTTTTAGTTTAAATAAATATAGTTAAAAAAAATAAAAAAAATTAAAACCCCACAATTTAATTTTCTACAGTTCTAAGGGTCAGATGTTTAAAATGGATGGGTCTTACTGGGTTAAAATCAAGATACAGATAGCAGAGCTGCATTCCTTTTGGAGCTTCTAGAGACTATTCACATTTCTTGGCTCATAGGCCCATTCCTCCAACTCCAAGCCAGCAGACAGGTGGAGTCTTTCTGATGCTGTCATCTCTTTGGGTCTACCTCTTCTGCCTCCTCCTACTTTTAAGAATCCTGTGACATTGCTAGTCTCCCCATTCTTGAAGGTCAGTAGATGTAGCTTAACATTAGCGATCACAGGGATTGTATGTAGGTATATTTCGGGGGCCATAATTCTGCCTACCACATCCCTAACCTTTCTAAAAATAGAAGCAGGCTATACGTGTATTCTTCTGTGATCTTCATGCAACATTTGAGATTTATTCATGTAGTTGCACATTGCAATAGTTCCTTCATTTTCACTATCTTCACAGTACTGTGCAATACAAACATGCCACAATTTACTTACACTACGACTGATGAAAATTTCAATTACACACTGATCTAGATATATATATATCTAGGAGTGAAAATGCTGTGTAATAAAATATATGTATCTTCAACATCACAAAAAAAGACATCAAACTGTTGAAAAGAAATTTTTCCCTACGCAAGGTCATATAGCTATTCTCTTCTGAAAGTTCTGTAGTTTCACCATCACATTTAATCTATCAGGAGCTGATTTTCTAGGATGATGAGAGGTAGGAGACTAATTTCAGGTTTTTCACATTGGAATACTTAATTATCCCAGTGACAGTTATGAAAAAGACCATCTTTTCTTCTATTATTTCCCTATAACACCTCTGTCATATACCATGTGCCTATATTTGTATAGGCCTGTTTGGGGGTTCTCCAATCTGTTCCACTGTTCTACTTGTTTATCCTTATATCAGTATTATACAATCTTAATTATAACTTTATAATAGTTCTTGGTATTTTTTTTTATTTTTTATTTTTCTGAAATGAGAAGTGGGGAGGCAGAGACAGACTCCCGCATGCACCTGACCGGGATCCACCCGGTATGCCTAGTAGGGGGTGATGCTCTGCCCATCTGGGGCATTGCTCTGTTGCAACCAGAGCCATTCTAGCACCTGAAGCAGAGGCCATGGAGCCATCCTCAGTGCCCGTGCAACTTTGCTCCAATGGAGCCTTGGCTGCGGGAGGGGAGAGAGAGATAGAGAGAAAGGAGGGGGGGAAAGGTGGAGAAGGAGATGGGCGCCTCTCCTGTGTGCCCTGCCCGGGATTCAAACCCAGGATTTCCACATGCTGGATCAACGCTCTACCACTGAGCCAACTGGCCAGGGCCAGTTCTTCGTATTTTGTATAATGACATACTCCTACATCACTTTTAGTAGAAAAGGTATTGTTTCCTTTCCTCTTTGTAGTTCTTCAACTGTGTCTTGACTTTCTAGGTCCTTTTCATTTCCTAAATTTTAGGATGAGCTTGTTATATCTCATAAAAACACTTGTTGACATTTTTATTGATACACTGAATCAAACATCAATTTGGGAAGAAAAACATTTTTACAATATGGAATCTATGAACATCTTCATTAATTATTTAAAGCCTTCTTTAAAGTTTCTTGGACCTGGCCAGTTAGCTCAGTGGTAGAGCACGGGCCTGGCATGTGGATGTTCTGAGTTCGATTCCTGGTCCAGGTACAAAGGAGAAGCACCCATCTGCCTCCCCCCCCCCCTCCGTTTCTCTCTCTCCTCTCTCTCTCTCTCTCTCTCTCTTCCCCTCCTGCAGCCATGGCTTCACTGGAGCAAGTTGACCCCAGGCACTGAGGATAGCTCCACGGCCTCTGCCCTCAGGTGCTAAAAAGAGCTCGGTTGAGCAACAGAGCAACGCCCCAGATGGACAAAGCATCGCCTCCTAGTGGGCTTGCTGGGTGGATCCCAGTTGGGGCACATGTGGGAGTCTGTCTCTACTTCCCTTCCTCTCACTGAATAAAAAAGAAAACACAAGTTTCTTAACAAAGTTTTATAATTTTTCTCAGAAAGGTTTCATAAAGTTCTTACTTATTTCCAGGTACTATTTTATAAATGATATATATTTTTAAAGTTTTATTTTCTAACCATTAGTTACTCATAGAAATAAAATTGATTTTTAAATAGTGGTGTTTTTTATCTGGCATCCTTGGTAACTTTTTTTTATTAGTTTATATATTATTCGTAGATTCCTTTGGATAGTTCTAGAACAACAATTACATTCTTCTATAAATAATGAAAACTTGTTTCTTCCTTTCTGATTCTTATTTATTTATTTACTTACTTAATTCTCTTACAGTGCTGGCTAGGAGCTCTAGTACAATGTTGAATTAAAGCAATAATAGAAAGTATTCTTGTCTTTTTCCTAATTTCAAAGGTTATCTATAGATATTCCTTGTCAGATTAAGAAATTGCTTTCTATGTCTAGTTTACTAAGAGTTTTTATTGATAATCAGTGTTTAATTTACCACTTCTTCTCCATCTATAAAGATGATCATAGAATTTTAATCTTTTATTACGTTAAAATGGAATTAGTCTTACTGATTTCTTTTGTAAAAGAGACAGACAGGAAGAAAGAGATATGAAAAGCATCAACAACTTCTAGTTGTGGCACTTTAGTTGTTCATTGATTTTCTCATATGTGCCTTAACTGGGGGACTCCAGTTGAGTCAGTGACCCCTTGCTCAAGCCAGATGAGCCCACACTCAAGTTGGCGACCTTGGTGTTTCAAACCTGGGTCCTCAGCATCCCAGGTTGAAAGCTCTCTCCACTGCACCACCACCAGTCAGGTTAATTTTACTCTTTGTTCCACTATTCTTTTATTCCATTAGTGCATAATTGATTTTTTGTCCTCATTAAAACACTCTTCTAATGCAAAATTAAATTGACTTTCGAATGTTAAATCTTGAGTTTCTGAGATGAATTCAATTTAGTCACGATGTAACCTCTTGATTTTACACATACAGATAAGGCTAGTTATGGTCACACGAGCTTCCTAAATTTCTATCTGTGTCAGTGTAGCCAATCCTCGGTTGTTTTCCAGACTGCAAACTCAATGGAAATCTGCCAAGTACTGTAAAAAGCACAAACTGGATGATAAATAAGTTTACAGTTAAGCTATTTAGTTACTTCTATACATTGTATCTTGAATGTGGCCTTGGTCTTCACTAGCCATTATCTTTACTTCCTTTGCTAGTGATATGAGTTAACAATGACATTATTCTTTGGTCCAGCCTCTGGATATATTATTTAGTTAAGCAAAATGGAAAAAACCTATTTTAGCCTGACAACAGTGAGAAAATTTAGGCTTAGGAATGTATCATAAAAGTTTCAACTAACTAAAAGGAATACCTGTATCTCAATGAAAAAAGTTTTAAGGCATTTTGTTTTCAATCACAGGCCTAATCATTTTCCTTACTTACAAAAATCTTACCCTCAGACTTCAATTCATCTCAAAGATATTGCGAATTTTAAAATAGTGTTAAAGAAGATTTTAAAACTGTAAAAAGAATCCTGAACATTGATATGCCATCATTATTTATTACTATTATATTCTATATTAGCATTTCTACTAGAATACTCTATTCTAGCATTTTCTTATATTCTGGCACAACAAGATGTTCCAGGTTTATTTTGCAATTTCTGTGCCCCAGTTCTGGAATCAGCTATTTCTCATTCTCAGGAAACAGACACTTCTGTGGCAAGTCAGATTTAGGTGGTGGTGGTGAGGAGCAGAAAGCCACCAATGCCGAGGGAAGTCTCACAATAAACGACTATTGGGTTTTCTAAGCTGCTATGCTTTGTAGTGGTCTATCACACAGCAATAGAAAAGCAAAACATCGATTGTTATCTGGAAGTGCAGTGCTGCTCTAACAAAACCCTAAAACAACTGACACTGGCTTAAAATGAGGCAGCAGGCAGTAGCCCTAAAAGGTCCTCTTGGAACCTTTGCATTTTCTTTCTTTCTTTCTTTTTTTTACTGGGACAGAGAGAGTCAGAGAAAGGGATAGATAGATAGGGATAGACAGAGATGAGAAGCATCAATCATTGGTTTTTCGTTTATGACACCTTATTGTTCATTAATTGCTTTCTCATATGTGCCTTGACCACGGGCCTTCAGCAGACTGAGTGACCCCTTACTCGAGCCAGCAACCTTGGGTTCAAGCTGGTGAGCCTTGCTCAAACTAGATGAGCCCGCACTCAAGCTAGCGACCTTGGAGTCTCGAATCTGGGTCTTCCGCATCCCAGTCTGATGCTCTATCCACTGCGCCACTGCCTGGTCAGGCTGCATTTTCTTATAAAAGTGCTATTAAAGGCTGGAGTAAAGGCTACCCTAGCTCTGCTCGGGTAGAACAATTATGGAAACTATAACTAGTAGTAATGTGATAGAAAGGGTACCTAATGGATTTAAATCACCATAAATACACATGGCTATCTGTAGGGAAATGTTGGTTGAAGTTAAGAAATATATGACAACAGCCCAGGCCAGATGGTTCAGCTGTAGAGCGTCGGCCTGGACTGTGGAAGTCCCGGGTTTGATTCCTGGTCAGGGCACACAGGAGAAGCACCCATCTGCTTCTCCACCCTTCCCCCTCTCCTTTCTCTCTTCTCTCTCTCTTCCCCTCCCGTAGCCAAGGCTCCATTGGAGCCAAGTTGGCCCAGGCACTGAGGATGGCTCCATGGCCTCTGCCTCAGGCGCTACAATGGCTCCGATTGCTGCAGAGCAGCGCTCCAGATGGGCAGAGCATTGCCCCTGGTGGGCATGCCGGGTGGATCCAGTCCGGCACATGAGGGATTCTGTCTGACTGCCTCCCTGCTTCTAACTTCGGGAAAAAAAATGACACAAAGATCACTTCTTTCAAGGAACAAACATGATGCCCAAGGATATAACAATAATGTGACTTCTTAAACCTGCAAAAAGCTCTTGGAAACATTTATTTAACTGACATGGTATTTCCCTCTTAGCTAATTTTTTAAATTTCTATTTCTGTTTGAGCATGAAGGTCATGAGATCCAAATAAGGAATATAATTATTTTATTAGCATGATATTGCTCATTTCTCAACAGGTGGCAAAAAGGAAAACCTTAACTCTGTTTAACAAAAAAAAACTTGTTAAATAATTTATTAACTTTTATCTCAAAAGAAAATAATCATAAATATCTAAATAGTGTTTCAATTTTTTTTATTAAGTTTCAGTTTAGGCCCTGAACAGCAGGCTCAGTGGATAGAGTGTTGGCCCAGCATGTGGTCGTCCAAGGTTCAATCCCCAGTCAGGGCACACATGAGAAGCAATCATCTGCTTCTCTTCCCCTCTCTCTTCCCCCCTTCTCTCTCTCTCTTCCCCTCTCAAAGCCAGTAGCTTGACTGGTTCAAGTGTGGCCCCGGGCACTGATAATTCAGTAGGTCTGAGCTTCCGTCTTCAGACAGGGGTTACCAGGTGGATCCCTGTCAGGGAGTCTATCTCCCCTACTCTCACTAAAAAAAAAAAAAAAAAGTTTCAGTTTATTCTCTCCCCCCAATTTTTATTTTACTTTTCCATCACCATTTTTTCCATCTTACCCTAGTGTTTCAATATTTAACTCAACAGATTCTTGGCCTCTTAGAAGTATGTTGTTCAATTTTGCCCCTTCTTTCAAATGCAGTCAAACTGTTATAATCACTATTCCCAACTCTTCTTAGCAGCCAGAAAGCAACCAAACTGTCTTTTTTTCTCAGACTGTGTCTGTCTTTTACACCAAGATAGATGCCCGAGATCACTTTCTTCGACCCACCTTATCTAACTCACACTTCTCCTCTGCCCTCTGTTCTTCTCCCTATTTTCATGTAAGCTATCAGAAGAAATAATATGGTAACATTTCTGCTAAAAAGAAAAAACAAACAAAAAAATGTATTCACACCAAAATAAGTTAAATTCATGCTAATAATAAATACAAATATTTTGAATTTAAACTTAAGTTTTCCACACCACAACAGGTCAGCTTGAACTTACTCAGTTCTACCTAGTTTCCAGCTTTATGTATGAGCAGGTTATCTAAAACACACAGGGAAAGGGGATCAAAGAATATCTTCCTCAAATCTCTTATTAAAAAGTAGATGTTTTGGCCAGTGTGTATTGTTTATTATCATAATTGTATATATACAGTAAGACAGTTTTTAGCATACATGCTCAGATTACAATGTTCTTAACTTCTTTCTCAGTCACAGGGGCTGGCTCTCTCTTCCTCCCAGATTTTCAGCCACGATTCTTACTTAACCTTAGGAACCCTCTAAAAGGAAGTAACAGTGAACCGTGGTTTCTCCTCAGTCCTAACATCCTGGTAAACTCCTGTCCGTGCCTCAACAGCCCTCTCAAGCATAACCTCATTATACTTTCCTTGACTTGTCTAGGCAATCAAAGGATCCTCCCACTTGTTCTATTACTCTACTGTGGTAATTCTTCATTAGATTTTAAATTCATTGCAACCAAGAGCTTTTATCTTTAGCACCTAACACAATACCTGACATTAAAAGGTCAAGTTTATGGCCCTGGCCGGTTGGCTCAGTGGTAGAGCATCGGCCTGGCGTGAGGAGGTCCTGGGTTCGATTCCTGGCCAGGGCACAACAGGAGAGGCGCCCATTTGCTTCTCCACCCCTCCCCCTCTCCTTCCTCTCTGTCTGTCTCTTCCCCTCCCGCAGCCGAGGCTCCATTGGAGCAAAAGATGGCCCAGGCGCTGGGGATGGCTCCTTGGCCTCTGCCCCAGGCACTGGAGTGGCTCTGGTTGCGGCAGAGTGATGCCCCGGATGGGCAGAGCATCGCCCCCTGGTGGGCGCGCCGGGTGGATCCCGGTCGGGTGCATGCGAGAGTCTGTCTGACTGCCTCCCTGTTTCCAGCTTCAGAGAAAAAAAAAAAAAAAAAAGGTCAAGTTCATTTGCTAAAATTAACTCAGTGTGGTAACACTGGATTTCATTCTGATCAGATTTCTTTCTTTTTTATTTTCTGTGACATAGAGAGACAGAGACAGGTACAGACAGGAAGCGAGAGAGATGAGAAGCATCAATTATTCGTTGTGGCACCTTCATTATTCATTGTTTGCTTTCTCATATGTGTCTTAAGGGGAGGGACTAGAGCAGAGTGAGTGATCCCATGCTTAAGCCAGTGACCTTGGGCTCAAGCTGGTGAGCTTTGTTCAAAACAGATGAGCCTGCGCTCAAGCCAGCGACCTCAGTGTCTCAAACCTGGGTCCTCGCCCTGGCCGGTTGGCTCAGCGGTAGAGCGTCTGCCTGGCGTGCGGGGGACCCGGGTTTGATTCCCGGCCAGGGCACATAGGAGAAGCGCCCATTTGCTTCTCCACCCTCCTCCCCTCCTTCCTCTCTGTCTCTCTCTTCCCCTCCCACAGCCAAGGCTCCATTGGAGCAAAGATGGCCCGGGCGCTGGGGATGGCTCCTTGGCCTCTGCCCCAGGCGCTAGAGTGGCTCTGGTTGCGGCAGAGTGATGCCCCGGAGGGGCAGAGCATCGCCCCCTGGTGGGCAGAGCGTCGCCCCTGGTGGGCGTGCCAGGTGGATCCCGGTTGGGCGCATGCGGGAGTCTGTCTGACTGTCTCTCCCCGTTTCCAGCTTCAGAAAAATACAACAAAACAAAACAAAAAAACCTGGGTCCTCTGCATCCTAGTCCGATGCTCTATTCACTGCACCACTGCCTGGTCAGGCCTAATCAAATTTCTAATTAGCTATTTTATGTTCTTTATTAAAAACTGGAACTTTATTTCTGAATAAACAAAGTTTAAGAGTCTGGCCCAGTAGTTCAGTTGGTTAGTGTTATCCAGATATGCCAAGGTTGTGCGTTCAATCCCTAGTCAGGGCACATATAAAAATCAACCAATGAGCCTGACTAGTGGTGGTGCAGTGGACAGAGCCTTGACCTCAGATGCTGAGGTTCCAGGTTCAAAACCCTAAGGTCACCAACTTGAGCATGGGCTCATCCGGCTTGAGCACAGGCTCACTAGCTTGAGTGCAGGGTTGACAGCTTGAACACGGGATCATAGACATGACCCTATGTTGCTGGCTTGAGCCCAACTGAACAAGGGGTCAGAGGCTCAGCTGACACCCCTGGGGCAAGGCATATATGAGACGTAATCAATGAAAAACTAAAACTGCCACAACTATGAGTTGATGCCTCTCATCTCTCTGCCTACCTGTCTCTGTCTCTGTCTCGCTAAAAAAACCAACCCAAAACAAAAAAAAAAAAACCACAATGGGATACCACTTCATATCAATAAGGATAGATATTATTTTTTTTAAAGCTAGAAAAGAAAAGGGGTGGTGATAGATTAAGTGGAACCCCTGTGCATTGCTGGTGAGAATACAAATAGTACAGCTGCTGTAGAAAAGAGTACAGTAGTTCTTCAAAATATTAAACATAAAATTATGTTTATAACCCAGAAATTATATTTCTGAGTACAGACCCAAAATAATTGAAAGCAGGACTCAAATGCATTTTTACACTAATACATATACTAGATATACAGCATCACAATTCACAATAGACAAAGGTAGAAACAACCCAAATGGCCATTAAGAGATAAATGGATAAAATCTGGTCTATGCATAAATACAGTAATATTCAGCCTAAAAAATGAATGAAATTTCTGATCCATGCTGTAATGTGGATGAACCTTAAAAACATTGGACTAAGTGAAACAAATATGGTATGATTCCACATAAGGTACCTAGAATAGTAAAATTCAAGGAGTCAGAAAGCACAATAGTTACCAGGGGATGCGTGAAAGAGCTAATGGAGAGTTACTGCTGGGATGATGAAAAAGTTCTAGAGATGAATATAGGGTAGTGGTTGCACAAAAATGTGAGGGTACTTAATACCACTGAACTTACATTTTAAAATGGTTAAAACAGCCTGACCAGGAGGTGGCCCAGTGGATAGAGCATTGGCCTAGGACGCAGAGGACCCAGGTTTGAAACCCTGAGGTCGCAGACTTGAGCGCAGGGTCACTGGCTTGAGCATGGGATCTAGACATGACCCCATGGTCACTGGCTTGAAGCCCAAGGTTGTTGGCTTGAGCCCAAAGTTGCTGGCTTAAGCAAGGGGGTCACTGGCTCGGGTGGTGCCCCCGATGAAGGCACATGTGAGAAAGCAATCAATGAACAACTAAGATGCCGCAATAAAGAATTGATGCTTCTCATCTCTTTCCCTTCCTGTCTGTCTGTCCTTTCCTCTTAAAAACAAACAAACAAAAAAACCAACAAAAAAAGGTAAAACAGTAAATTCTATACTATTATGTATATTTTACAATTTAAAAAAATCAGATGTGTAGTACTCAAAGTAAAAAATAAACGTTATAACCTGCTTTTTATTGATACACACCTTAAAGTATTCTCTGAAATTGTAGACTTTTCTAATAACCATACCTTACACCTCAGCAATAAATAGAGATGAAAGGAACAAAAATTCAAAGTATTCTTAAAAGTCAAACCTGAAAAGTTAGTCTCAAAACTGTAACAAAGAATATCAGTTATTTATTAACTTCTTCCCAATTCCATTTCTTTCCCAGAGAGAAAAATGTTTAATATTTAATTCTATTCAGCTATGTAATTATGACAGAATTTCTTTCAGTCTTTAGACCTAAGCCAAGAAACCTAGGTTCATTCCAGTCCAAACACAAATTAATGTTTTCAACAGTATGGCATTTATTAAGAAATGCTAGCAGTCAGAAATCTTATGTTCTTCTCATAACTCCTTCAGGCTATCCCATGCAATGACATCATCCTTACCAAATAAAGCCCATTATGTAATAACCACATAAACAATACTATCACTTTCTATGAGAGTAGTCATTGCTATGAATGTTAAAAAGGCCTGAGATTATGATAAATATACTGTAAAAGAGTTTTTTTCACACTGAAAATGTAAACTTTAAAAAGTATTCTAGAAATAATATCAACATATAAAGAAATGATCAATACAAACTATAAAAAATCTCTAAAATACATATTCAATATGAAATAGTTCAATAAATAAAAAGTAAAATTCTTAAAAAAAAGTCGCTAAGGAATTATATAAAAGTAAACATTTTAAGTAATATTTGCAAATTATTACTGTTCTTGATGCTCCTACAGGCTAACAAATGCCAAGGAGAAAAAAACATAAACAATTGCCCATTAAATGAAGATACTGGATGACTGAGAAATTTGCTACACTTTTGAAACTTCCTTTAAATCTGCCACATTTAAAAACACACTCTATACTTAGGTATTTCCTTTATGTTTCCAACTACTAGTCTATAAAAATTTTGTTGAATGTAATAAATATAATTTTATTTTAGTTATTAACAAAATTATATAACCCACAGAGGTCAGAAATTAAAATCTTTTCTAATGTTTTTGATTCTATAGTCATTATTTTTATAAATTGTAGGTTTTCTTTATTAATTTTTAAATTTTAATTCTTTTATCAAAGGTAGTAAATTTATATAATTTTAAATTCCAATTAGTGCCTTCTGCTTCTGGGAAGTGGAACGGATATACTTGGTTCCTATTCTTCCTGCTAAGTATAATCAAAAACGCTGGTCATTACATGTAAAACAAACATAAGAAGATTGAAGGGTTGAAAGAGATGACTAGGGACTTCAGGCCCCAAGAACATCATAGTGATCAGTTTCCTGGGTTCTATTTGCCTCAGGCATCCTAGACTTGGAACTGATGTCTCCAAGTTGGAAACCCCACAACACCAATGGCCGAGACAAAACAAAACAAAACCCTAGCCCCAACTAAAACCAACTCTCCAAAGGGCCAGGAAAGGGGCCACTTAAGAGAAAACTTTTAGATAATAACTGCTCAGAGAAACACCTCAGAAACTGTAGCCTCATACCCCACCCGTGCCAGCAAAGGCCCAGCAGAAAGCCAAACTTCCAAACTTCCACCCTTGCAATACTGTAACTTGGCATTTTGGTGGTTCCTCTCCAACTCCTACTTGGTGGGGTGTCAAAAAACACACACGTTGGGAACTAGGAATTTTCAGGCCTTCCAGAGGTAATGTGGTCCCCTCACCACGGGGTGAGACACCAACTGTTCCTGTTGGTGTGATGTCAGAGGAGGACTAGTAGAGTTTGGACTTGGACCACTCCCCAGTAGTTTAGAGAGGCAGAATGAAAAGATAAGTGGCCTATCATAAGATTACTCTTCCTTTTCAGAAAGCAAGGGCCGTGAAGAAATCCCTAGATTACCTAAAGGAAGAAAATAATGGAAGGGTAGTACAGAGTTTATAGCAAAAACTTCATGGACTGAAAATATTTTTCAAAATTTCAACCTGCATTTAGTGTTCTGCATTAAAGCATGAATATTCAGACTACCATAACTATGGTGTCAGTACTGAAATCAGCACGTTTCAGCCTGACCTGTGGTGGCACAGTGGATAAAGCACTGACCTGGAATGCTGAAGGTTCTGGTTTGAAACCATGGGCTTGCCCAGTCAAGGCACATTATGGGAAGCAACTATTATGAGTTGATGTTTCTTGCCTCCCCCTCTAAAATCAATAAAATCTTTAAAAAAAATAGAGGCACATTTCAAGAAAGCATGTCATTGAGCATATTTGACTTTTGAGTAAAGCAAATACTTTACTGAGATCACATTCCCTAGAGTCAAAAACACTGTAAGCTAGAAAAACCCAAGGATTCAGTGATGCAGATGTTGATAATTGAGTTCTGAAGCAGTGTTGGAAATAGGCAAGTAGAAAAAAACCCATTAACGTCATATTTTGTTTACAATATAAGAATTCATACTGAATGATAACCATCTGATATGACTTGAAAAATAAATATTTCTATGAAAGCTATGAATGTATCACAACTTTAATTTTTTATTTATTTATTTTTAGAAAGAAAGAGAGAGAGAGAGAGAGAGAGAGAGAGAGAGAGAAAGGGGGGAGAAGCAGGAAGCATCAACTTATAATAGTTGGTTCCTGTATGTGTCTTGACCCGGAAAGCCCAGTGTTTTGAATCTGTGACCTCAGCGTTTCAGGTTGACACTTTATCCATTGTGCCACCACAGGTCAGGCATAATAACTTCTTTATTTTTATTTTCATGTAGCAGCATTTACAGAGATACCAAATGTGCCTCATTATGAGGCAAGTCTTACTTATAATCAATGTAAAAATAAAAAGCATAGATTATGATTAAAACAGTCAGTGATATTTTTACACAATTTGGTGATATCCCCTTATGTTTCTCTATAGCACTCTAAAAGATAGAACTTCATGCCCCGGCCAGATAGCTCAGTTGGTTAGCATCGTTCCGAAGCATAGATTGGCAGTTCAATCCCCAATCAGAGCTCACATAGGAACAGATCGATGTACCTGTCTCTCTCTGCCTTTCTCTCTCACATAAACCAATAAATAAAAAATATTTTTTTAAGTTAAAATTTTATAATTTTTTTTTTAACAGAGAGAGAGAGTTAGAGAGAGGGAGGGATAGATAGGGACAGACAGGCAGGAACGGAGAGAGATGAGAAGCATCAATTATCAGTTTCTCATTGCAACACCTTAGTTGTTCATTGATTGCTTTCTCATATGTGCCTTGACCGCGGGCCTTCAGCAGACCAAGTAACCCCTTGCTCGAGCCAGCGACCTTGGGTCCAAGCTGGTGAGCTTTGCTCAAACCAGATGGGCCTGTGCTCAAGCTGGCGACCTCGGGGTCTCGAACCTGGGTCCTCTGCATTCCAGTCCGATGCTCTATCCACTGCGCCACTGTCTGGTCAGGCTTTATGAATATTTTGAGCAAATTTATTACAAGCTCATCACAACAAACTTTAACGGCAGTATGTCTAGGCTACTTCACTGTGAGCTTCACCAGGATTAGAAAATTTGGTCATAATACTATATATAAAGAATTTCTTTGCAATGAGGTTTAATTTGTTAATAGGTTAAAATTAAGATCACCAGATTAAATGAATGCACTGTAAAGTCTTTTCAACAATAGTGATAACATGCTACTGGAAAAAGAAACTGTTTAAAGCATCCTGAGTTCCGATTTAAAAATAACTATGACTTGCAGGTGTAAATATGAAAAAAAAAAATAGAAACCTAAGGGTTGCATTATAATTCTTTTTCTTTATTTAATTTTACATTTATTTATTTAGAAATTAAAATGGGGTGATATTGATCAATAAGAATATATAGATTTCAGGTGAACATCTCTATAGCATTTGAACTGTTGACTGCATTGTGCGCCCACCACCCAAAGTCAGATCATTTACTGTCGCTGTATATTTGTTCCTCTTTACTCCCCTCCCCCCAACCCTCCAGTAACCACTTCATTTTTCTCTATTTCCATGATTCTCAGTTTTATATCTCCCCTATGTGTGAAATCATATAGTTCTTTCTTAGTTTTTTACGATTTATTTATTTCACTTAGTATGTTCTCAAGGTCCATCCATGTTGTAAATGGCAATATATCATCATTTCTTATGGCTAAATAATATTCCATGGTATATATGTACCACATCTTCTTTATCCAATCCTCTATCGAGGGACACTTGGTTGTTTCCATGTCTTAGCCACTGTGAATAATGCTGTGATGAACATGGGGTTGCAAGTGTCTTTACGTACCAGTGTTTTCAAGCTTTTTGGGTAGCTATCCAGTAAAGGGATTGTTGAGTCATATAGTAGTTCTATTCTTAATTTTTGAGGTACCACCATAATGTCTTCCAATATGGCTGTGGAAGTTTACATTCTCACCAGCAGTGAATGGGGGTTCCTTTTTCTCCACAGCCTCTCCAACACTTATTACCTGTCTTGTTGATAATAACCAATTTAACAGGTGTGAGGTGGTATCTCACTGTAGTTTTGACTTTCACTGCTCGAATACCTAGCAAAGATGAGCATCTTTTCATATCAGTTGGCCATTTGTATGTCTTGGGAGAAGTGTCTGTTGAGGTTCTCTCCCATTTTTTTTTTTGTATTTTTCCGAAGTTAGAAGTGGGGAGGCAGTCAGGCTCCCGCATGCACCCAACTGGGATCCACCCGGCATGTCCACCAGGGGGTAATGCTCTGCCCATCTGGGCATTGCTCCTTTAAGGCCGAAGCCATGCTAGCACCTGAGGCAGAGACCATGGAGCTGTCCTCAGCCCTCGGGTCAACTTTTGCTCCAATGAGGCCTTGGTTGCAGGAGGAGAAGAGAGAGAGAGCAAGGATGAAGAGGGGGAAGGGTGGAGAAGCAGATGGGCACTTCTCCTGTGTGCCTGATCGAGAATCAAATCGGGACTTCCACATGCCTAGCCAATGTTCTACTGCTAAGCCAACTGGCCAGGGCCTCTCCTCATTTCTTAATTGGATTGTCTGCTTGTTTGTTGCTGAGCTTTGTGAGTCCTTTATATATTGTGGATATTTAACCCCTTATCAAAGCTGTGTTTGTGCATATCAGCTCCCATTTGGTTGGCTGCCCTTTTATTTTGTTGTCCGTTTCTTTGCCGTGCACAAGCTTTTTAGTTTGATATAGTCCCATTCATTTATTTTTGCCTTCACTTCCCTTGCCTTTGGAGTCCAATTCATAAAATGTTCCCTATTGCTAAGGTCCATAAGTTTAGTACCTATGTTTTCTTCGATGTAATTTATTATTTCAGATATTATATTTAGGTCTTGATCCATTTTGAATTAATTTTTGTGCAAGAGGACAAACTAGCCAAATTTTATTCTTTTTGCATGTGGCTTTCCCATTTTTCCAGCACCATTTATTGAAGAGGCTTTCTTTTCCCCATTGTGTGTTTTTGGCTCCTTTGTCAAAGACTTTTTGTCCATACGTATGTGGTTTCATTTCTGAGTTCTTGATTTTGTTCCATTGGTCTGTATTTCTGTTTTTCTGCCAATACCATGCTGTTTGGATTATCATGGCTTTAGAGTATCATTTTTTTTAAGTGAGAGGAGGGGAGGATAGTGAGACAGATTCCCACATGCACCTTGACTGGGATCCACCCAGCAACCCCCATCTGGGGCCGATGATAGAATCAACACAGCTACTTTAACAGCTAAGGCTGATGCACTCGGACCAACCAACCAACCAAGCCACCATCAGTGCCCATGGCGATGCTGGAACCACACAAGCCACTGGCTGCAGGAGGTGGAAAGGGAGACAGGAGGAGAGGGAAGGATAGAGAAACAGATGATCACTTCTCATGTGTATCCTGATAGGGGATTGAACTCAGGACATCCATATGTCTGGCTAACACTCAACTGGCCAGAGCTTTATAGTATAATTTGAAGTCAAGTAGTGTGATACTTCTGGCTATATTCTTTTTTCTTTGGATTGCTTTGGCTACTCGGGGTCTTTTACAGTTCCATACAAATCGGGAGAATTTTTTGTTCCATTTCTTTTAAAAATGACATTGGGATTTTAATGGGGATTGCATTAAATTTTTAGATTGCTTTGGGTAATATGGCCATTTTAACTATGCTGATTCTTCCAATCCACGAACATGGAATATTTTTCCATTTCATTGTGTCTTTTTCCATTTCTTTTAATAATACTTTGTAGTTTTTAGTATATAGGTCCTTCACATCCGTTGTTATTGAGGTAACATTTAATTGTTTTGTTGCTGTAATTGTAAAAGGAATTGCTATTTTCAATTCATTTTCTGAAGTTTCATTGTTAGCATATAGAAAAGCAGTAGACTTTTGTATATTGACTTTGTATCCGATGACTTCACTGTATTTGCTTATTGTTTCTAATAGTTTTTTGGTGGAGTCTTTGGGGTTTTCTGTAATAGAGAATTATGTCATCTGCAAAAAGTGATACCTTTACTTCTTCTTTCCTAATATGGATGCCTTTTCTGTCTTTCTTTTGACTAATCGCTCTAGCTAGGACGTACAGTACTATGTTGAATATAACCCTTTTTCATTAAAAGACTAATGCATATTTTTTTGGTTATATAGATCAACCAAGTATCTAGATACTTGAGAAATTTGTTTGTGGTTGCGTGCCTGCTTTATAAAAAGGCTTTCTGTTTTGACTGTTATTGGGGTTTTTTTCTAGCATAAGCTACAATATTTCTAACCTATACAGTCTATATGTCCTTTGCTCTGTTTACAGTATATTCTCCTCTGTAATACAAATACCAGTATCTTGTAATTAGTACAGGTAAGGGAAGAGTTCCAATAAACTGCTAATATTTTTAGGTGCTTGGGGTTTGATTTCTCTCTAATAAAATATTTAAACCAATTTCCAGCCTCATATTTAAAATTAATTTTACAGAAATTTCTTACTACGTTGTATCATGAACAAATATTATAAAATAAAAATATTTAAATCTCAGTTCAGACTATTTTATGCAATTAAAAATAATTTCAGTGTAATAAAAATTTCAAATTCGAATTTATAATTTACTGCGGAGGCATTAATTTGCATCAGTACTTAGCATAATGGAATCTTTCCTAATGGAATCCCTTTTCTGATTTAGTATTTAATTTGAACATATATTTGCTTTTTAAAAAAGTGGTTGACCTAAATTTATTATAACTCCATGAAATAAGCGTTTGTTTAAACTTACATCCTTGTAAATCTCTCTAAAATGCATGCAAAACTTAAATTATAGTATTATCATTACCCTATTTATATTTTTAATCAGTTTCTCAGAAATTATTTCTTCAGAATATAATTATAAAATCAAACTGATGGTATTACTGTTAAAAATGAAGTTATTTTATTCAACAAATAAAATAAGAAAGAATGATACCCAAACAATATTTTAATCTTGCAATGCAGTCAGTCTATAAAACCAATAAAGCCAGGAATCCTAATGCAGTTTTTAAATATCATATTGATAATCCTGTATGTTCTATCTCACTATAGATTCTCAAAAGTTTATTAAGTTCTTAATGGATAGCAACTGGTCTTACTGTTTACACTTGAATGTTCAAATTTTGCTTCAAAGCCAAAAATTTTTTTTGCAGTTGTGTAAAATTTCTAAAAATTGATTTTATGTTAATGTTTTTGTTGCTCATTATTTCTGCACATCTTAAAACAAGATGTTTCTAGCTACTTGCTGAAGTTTTTATTATTCCAAGAAGCTCTGCTTCACTGCAAATGAGTATTTAACTTGGTGACTACTTACTGACAAGGTCCCAAAATGGAAACAATGCCATCTATTTTCATTATAACTAAATCTGGATAAATCAATTTTTATTTTTCACTGCAATATCAGATATTTTCTTTCATTTAAACCAGGGGTCCCCAAACTGCGGCCCCCTGAGGCCATTTATCCGGCCCCCACCGCACTTCCAGAAGGGGAACCTCTTTCATTGGTGGTCAGTGAGAGGAGCATAGTTCCCATTGAAATACTGGTCAGTTTGTTGATTTAAATTTACTCGTTCTTTATTTTAAATATTGTATTTGTTCCCATTTTGTTTTTTCACTTTAAAATAAGATATGTGCAATGTGCACAGGGATTTGTTCATATTTTTTTTATAGTCTGGCCCTCCAACGGTCTGAGGGACAGTGAACTGGCCCCCTGTGTAAAAAGTTTGGGGACCCCTGATTTAAACTATGGTACAGTTGTCCCTTTTTCCTCCTGCTTGGAATAGTACTCATGAACATTTATTTTCCAGGACATTTTGAAAAAGAAAACCAATACAAAAACAATTATATGCTTCTCTTATGGAAAGAAAATAAACTTTAAGTTAAAGATATCCACGTTTTGCCTAACCAGGCAGTGGCGCAGTGGTCGAGCATCAGGTTGAAATGCGGAGGACCCAGGTTTGAAACCCTGAGGTCACCAGCGTGAGCCCAAGGTTGCTGGCTAGAACAAGGGGTCACTTGGTCCCTTGTAGTCCCCCGGTCTACATGTGAGAAAGCAATCAATGAACAACTAAGGTGCTGCAATGAAGAACTTATGCTTCTCAGGCCCTGGCCGGTTAGCTCAGTGGTAGAGCATCGGCCTGGTGTGCAAGGGGTCCCGGGTTCGATTCCCGGCCAGGGCACACAGGAGAAGTGCCCAGCTGCTTCTCCACTCCTCCCTCTCTCCTTCTTCTGTCTCTCTCTTCCCCTCCCGCAGCCAAGGCTCCAGTGGAGCAAGGTTGGCCCGGGCGCTGAGGATGGCTCTGTGGCCTCTGCCTCAGGCGCTAGAATGGCTCTGATTGCGGCAGAGTGATGCCCCAGATGGGCAGAGCATCGCCCCCTGGTGGGCATGCCGGTGGATCCCAGTTGGGCGCATGCGGGAGTCTGTCTGACTGCCTCTCCGTTTCCAACTTCAGAAAAATACAAAAAATTTAAAAACTTAAAAATAAAAATAAAAATAAATAAATAAAAAGGAGCAGCTATTTTCCCAGTCTCCTAAAATCTTTTAGATCAGCTTGACAATTGTCAGCATTTGAAATGTGCACTCCTACTGCCAGAGTAAAGGTCTCATTTTTTTTTATTTTTTTATTTATTCATTTTAGAGAGGAGAGAGAGAGACAGAGAGGGAGAGAGAGAGAAAGAAGGTAGGGAGGAGCTGGAAGCATCAACTCCCATATGTGCCTTGACCAGGCAAGCCCAGGGTTTCGAACCGGCGACCTCAGCATTTCCAGGTCGACACTTTATCCACTGCGCCACCACAGGTCAGGCAAAGGTCTCATTTTTATAACACCATGATGCACTGTGTAACATACGGCCCTTCCATCCACCCTCTGTCTACAGAGGTGCCGGCCCTGGGCCTGCACCTATCCGGAGGCAATCAAAGTTTGTAGCCAAGTGCTTTAAAAAGCAAACAAACAAGACTTACTGGAAAAACTATCAAGAATGCCAAAGTCAGCCCTGGCCAGTTGGCTCAGCAGTAGAGTGTCGGTTCAGCCTGTGGAAGTCCCAGGTCTGATTCCCAGTCAGGGAACATAGGAAGGCGCTCATTTGCCTCTCCACCCCTCCCCCTCTCCTTTCTCTCTATCTCTCTCTCTTCCCCTCCTGCAGCCAACGCTTCATTGGAGCATAGTTGGCCTGGGCGCTGAGGATGGCTGCATGGCCTCTGCATCAGGTGCTAGAATGGCTCCAGTTGCAATGGAGCAATGTCCCAGATGGGCAAAGCATAGCCTGCTGGTGGGCATCTGGGTGCATCCCTGTCAGGTGCTTGCGGGAGTCTGTCCATCTGCCTCCCCATTTCTCACTTCAGAAAAATACAAAAAAAAAAAAAAGCCAAAGTCTATAGAGCATAGGAAATATAGTCAACAATATGTATTGTAGTAACTATGTAGGGTGCCAGTTGGATACTGTAAATTTCAGGGGGAACACTGTAAAGTACATGATTTTCTAATCATTATGTTATATACCTAAAACCAATACAAAATAATACTGAATATAAACTGTAATTGAAGAAAAACATTTTTTTAAATGCTAAAGTCTAAGAAAGCCCACATACCATGCTTTATCTATATGCATATATTTGCTCAGTAAAAGTAATAATGTATACTGCGTGATTTGAAAAAATAGCTTTTTTCACAGTTATGTTTTCCACATATCCTAGGAGAGTGGGATGCTAAAAAATGTATGTAGGCTGATAAAATTTGGTACATATTTCCAAAGCAAGGCTATGAAAAACTTAAAGAAATTTAACAAGAGAAATGAAAATTTAAACCAACTTAGAATTCTAATTTAGCTAAGAGAACTATCCTTGTAGCCTGAAGTCCTGAGTTCCAGTCTTGTTTTATTGGTAACATATGTTGGATTGGGATGATATAAATGTCACTTCATTGTGAAATGTAAAAATTGTGCAATGAAAAAGAAGAAGAAGTCTATTCTTTGGAAAAAAGTATAAGTATAAGGCAGCCCTGGTCAGGTAGTTCACTGGATAGAGCATCAGTCCAGTGTATGGACATCCCAGGTTCAATTTCTGATCAGAGCACATAAGAGAAGTGACCATCTGCTTCTCTCCCTTCCTTCTCCCACTTCTCTCTCTCTCTTCCCCTCCTGCAGCCAGTGGCTCGAAGGGTTTGAGCACAGCCACAGGCATTGAGCATAACTCAGTTGGTCCAAGCGTCAGCCTCAGGCCCTGAGTATAGCTTGGTTGATTTGAGCATCAGCCCCAGATGGGGGTTGCCACTAATAATGAAAACTTTGCTGCCAAACAGAATTATTATTTGATTACTTCTCATTTTAAATAATAAACTGTAAAAGTTAACTAAAATAAAAAGTTTCTCCATAAGTTTAAAAAGAAATCTTTAAAAATAACCAAAAAAAATCAAAGTAAAACAAAACTCTTAAAGTACAATTCAGGAGGAAATTAAATATTACAGAAAATAACTTCAATTAAAACAAAGAAAAACATGAGCAGCTGCCTGACCAGTGGTGGCACAGTGGACAGTGTCGACCTGGGATGCTAAGGTCCCAGGTTTGAAACCCCAAGGTCACAGGCTTGAGCACATGCTCACCAGCTTAAGCATGGGTGGGTTCATCAACATGATTTCATGGGTCATTGGCTTGAGCCCAAAGGTTGCTGACTTGAGCAAGGGGTCACTGGCTCGGCTGGAGTCCCCCAGTCAAGGCACATATGAGAAGCAATCGATGAACAAACTAAATTGCTGCAACTATGCGTTGATTCTTCTCATCTCTCTCTCCCTTCCTGTCTCTCTCTCTTAAAAAAAAGAAAAAAGAAACCAATTATCAGTAGTAAACAGTCAACCATCTTTAACCTTCTATATCAAGGGGACATATAACTTTAATTTTTTTTATTTATTTATTCATTTTTTTTTAGAGAGAGGGGAGAGGGAGAGAGAGAGGGAGAGAGAGGAGAGAGAGACAGAGAGAGAGAAGGGGGGAGGAGCTGGAAGCATCAACTCCCATATGTGCCTTGACCAGGCAAGCCCAGGGTTTTGAACCGGCGACCTCAGCATTTCCAGGTCGACACTTTATCCACTGCGCCACCACAGGTCAGGCAAGGGGACATATAACTTTAGACCTATGGCAGTACAATGTATGAATTTTAATCCTGTTATATATATATTTACAATTACATAACAAAATGTAAAGAATGAAAAAATTAAAACTGTTTTATAACTGGCATTGGTTTATTTTAGATTTTAAAAGCATACTTCGAAAAGCCACTTCCCTGCCTAGAACAGAGCCTGAGATGGACAGAAGGAAGAAAGGGAGGGAAGGAGGGAGGGAGGGAGGGAGGAAGTTAAATACAGCACTGAAGCAAGCAGGGGGAAGAAAAGGAAGGAAAAAATAAAGGAAGTTAACTTTTGCCCAGTACATACAGGCACTGGAACATTTAATTGTTCCATATGGCTATAATGTCCTTTAATCCACAAAACCTCCTTATGAGGCAGATGAGAAAATTACCATTTAGGAAAATAAGGAAACATAAGATTATGTGTCACACAAAGCTATTAAGTGAACTGAAATTCAAACCAAGATTTCTCTGAACTCAAAGCTCATGCACAAATAAACTTACACAAAACACTATCATACTATAAATTATTATTGTAAAATGCTTTTTTTCAGATCTTAAAATAGGAAGGCTGAACACATAACATGAAGAGATAGGAGTGACTCTTCTGACTTACTCATGAGCCCTGGCCTACCTTCCATATTCTCCTGGAATGTTTATTCCTTTATTTTCCTGCAGGGCCATTACTATAATTTTTAAAAAGTATTTATTAAAAATTTTAATAACATGTTTTCATATTGTGATCAAAGCTTTACTTCTCTCCACCCTACACCCCTACAGTAGTTCCTAAAAAGTAAAAGGCAGCTTTTCAGTTTAAAACAAAGTATGGTGCAGAGAATGACATCAATTTTCCATACATCAGCAAGCAACATACTAGGACATCCAAATGCAAAGCTGTAATTGTGAATTACTGACCCTTCAGAATTAGAGCTTTAGAATTTAAATTCTTTAGTTTGTCAACTGTCAAAATTAATTAATGTTCTCTACATTTGATGGAGAAGTTTTACTCCTAAAATTATATAATTATCATGAGATTTTCTATATCCGATGGTAATGCCTTTCAAATGTTAGCATGCATCAGACTGACCTGGAGAGCTTGTTAAAACACAGATTGCTAGTTCCTATCCTCAAAATTTTTGGTGTCACAAGTTGGGGGTGAGACCCATTAATGTGTATTTCTGACAATTTCCCAGGCAATGCTGTTGCCACTAGTCTAGGAAGCACTCTTTAAGAACTGTGTTCTGTGGGAAATTATAGTATGCCCAACAGAATTGTGTTGGTATAGCATGCCTAGGATTTCTAGTCCAAGACAGTAATCTGAATGTGTGCAAAGAAGAGAAATAGGTTTTGTTTTTCTTTCTAGGAGAAGCTTAATGATTGGTATTCTGTAATTATCTCTGTGTTTCTGTGTTTGCCCACATTAGCAAAATATACAAGAAACTTGAATACTGTAAAACTATGAAGTTGCAACTGTGATATAGTTGTATGGTGCAATTAGGCTTTTTACTCCAGAAAACAGATAAAAAAAAATAATTCAAATTTTTGAAAAAGAAAATAATTCAAACTTTTGATACATAGTCTAACAATAATAGTAACACAAGTTAAAAAAAATTGAAAATATACCAAGAACCCTGGCAAAGTAAATTGCATTTGGACATGACAGTACGATGTAAGACAGCAAAGAATATATTTTATTCTTTAAGAACCATAATTGCTGCCTGACCTGTAGTGGTGCAGTGGATAAAGCATCGACCTGGAATGCTGAGTTCACTGGTTTAAACCAGGGGTCCCCAAACTTTTTACACAGGGGGCCAGTTCACTGTCCCTCAGACTGTTGGAGGGCCGGACTATAAAAAAAACTATGAACAAATCCCTATGCACACTGCACATATCTTATTTTAAAGTAAAAAAACAAAACGAGAACAAATTCAATATTTAAAATAAAGAACAAGTAAATTTAAATCAACAAACTGACCAGTATTTTCAATGGGAACTATGCTCCTCTCACTGACCACCAATGAAAGAGGTGCCCCTTCCTGAAGTGCGGCAGGGGCGGATAAATGGCCTCAGGGGGGCGCATGGAGCCCACGGGTCCATAGTTTGGGAAACCCTGGTTTAAACCCTGAGCTTGTCTGGTCAAGGCACATGTGAGAAACTTCCTGCTCCTCCCCCCTTCTCTCTCTTTCTCTCTCTGATCTCTCTAAAGTCAATAATTTAAAAATGCTGAGGGTCGGCCTGGCGTGCAGGAGTCCCAGGTTCGATTCCCGGCCAGGGCATACAGGAGAAGCGCCCATCTGCTTCTCCACCCCTCCCCATCTCCTTCCTCTCTGTCTCTCTCTTCCCCTCCCGCAGCCAAGGCTCCATTGGAACAAAGATGGCCCGGGCACTGAGGATGGCTCTGTGGCCCCTGCCTCAGGCGCTAGAATGGCTCTGATTGCGGCAGAGCGACGCCTGGATGGGCAGAGCATCGCCCCTGGTGGGCGTGCCGGGTGGATCCCAGTCGGGCGCATGCGGGAGTCCGTCTGACTGCCTCCCCGTTTCCAGCTTCGGAAAAATGCAAAAAAAAAGAAAAAAAAAGCCATAATTGCTCACTGAAACAGAGCATATGAAATAATTCAATACTATTTATTCTGGAAAATATTATTTTACATTGAATTTAGGTAATAGTTATTAAATTTATGTTAGTTTAAATACATTTTGCTAGAAAGTCATGCATAGAGACTACAAATATTCTTTTGTTTTAAGAAAACAAATCTTCAGTGAAAATGGTCTTGATTGATTTGCTGAATACACATATGAAATTATTCTAACTATATTATTTATTTATTTATTTTTTATTTATTTTTTTACAGAGACAGAGAGAGAGTCAGAGTGAGGGATAGACAGGGACAGACAGACAGAAACAGAGCGACACCTTAGTTGTTCATTGATTGCTTTCTCATATGTGCCTTGACCACAGGCCTTCAGCAGACCGAGTAACCCCTTGCTTGAGCCAACGATCTTGGGTCCAAGCTGGTGAATTTTTGCTCAAACCAGATGAGCCCACACTCAAGCTGGCGACCTCAGGGTCTCGAACCTGGGTTTTCTGCATCCCAGTCTGACGCTCTATCCACTGTGCCACCTCCTGGTCAGGCTATTCTAACTATATAAAAGACACTAAGGAAGTTAAATTCAGGATGGTATCAACAGCATCACATAAATGAGACTGAAAATGAACAGTCACAAGTTGGCATTTAAATGTCATTATTTCTAGCCTGACCAGGTGGTGGCGCAGTGGATAGAGCATCAGACTGGGATGCGGAAGACCCAGGTTCGAGACCCCGAGGTTGCCAGTTTGAGCGTGGGCTCATCTGGTTGGAGCAAAAAGCTCGCCAGCTAGGACCCAAGGTCGCTGGCTCGAGCAAGGGGTTATTCTGTCTGCTGAAGGCCCACGGTCAAGGCACATACGAGAAAGCAATCAATG
Organism: Saccopteryx leptura; assembly: GCF_036850995.1. Lineage (NCBI taxonomy): Eukaryota > Metazoa > Chordata > Mammalia > Chiroptera > Emballonuridae > Saccopteryx > Saccopteryx leptura. The sequence continues at coordinate 55,507,664 of NC_089510.1, forward strand.
AACAACTAAGGTGTTGCAACCCGCAATGAAAAACTGATTGATGTTTCTCATCTCTCTGTTCCTGTCTATCCCCGACTCTGACTCTCTCTCTGTCTTTGTACAAAAAAATAATAAAATAAAATAAATAAAAATAATTATTTAAAAAAATGTCATTATTTCTAAAACTTATGCTAGTGTTTTAACTCAAAATATAGTTTGGTATAATACTGTATAGTAACACAGTACATAAAACATGACTATACTGGGTATGAATAACAGAAAAAGCTGGTAACTCAGATTAGAACATAAATGAGAATCACCTGAAAAGCTTTAACATTAGAGTAAGAAAAGAATTTAGCCTGACCAGGCGGTCAGGCAGTGGATAGAGCATTGGACTGGGATGTGGAGGACCCAGGTTCAAGACCCTGAGGTCACCAGCTTGAGCGCGGGCTCATTCGGTTTGAGCAAAAGCTCACCAGCTTGGACCCAAGGTCACTGGCTGGAGCAAGGGGTTACTTGGTCTGCTGAAGGCCCGCGGTCAAGGCACATATGAGAAAGCAATCAATGAACAACTAAAGTGCCACAACGAAAAACTGATGATTGATGCTTCTCATCTCTCTCCGTTCCTGTCTGTCTGTCCCTGTCTATCCCTCTCTCTATCTCTGTAAAAAAAAAAAAAAAAAAAGTATTTCAAAAAAAGAATTTAGTCAAATGAAGGTTAAGATTGTCCACATTCATGCCTGACTGGGTGGTGGCACAGTGGACAGAGCGTCCCACTGGGATGCAGAGGACCCAGGTTCAAAACCCTGGGGTCGCTGATTTGAGTGCGGCAGACTCACCAGCTTGAGCCCAAAGGTTGCTGGCTTGAAGCCCAAGGTCGCTGGCTTGAGCAAGGGGTCCCTCGGTCTGCTGTAGCTCCCCAGTCAAGGTACATAAGAAGAAGCAATCAATGAACAGCTAAGGTACCGCAACAAATAATTGATGCTTCTCATCTCTCTCTCTTCCTGTCTATCTGTCCCTATCTGTGGCCCCCCTTCTCTGTCACCAAAAAAGGAAAAAAAAAAGGCCACATTCAAGACTTTGAAAGGCTCTGCTCCTTCACATAAATTATCTAAGCTGTTTCTGATGCCAACTTGTCTGGTATCAGTTGTCACGTGAATTAATATAAAACAAGGCTCCTGTAGCCAGGCTGTTATCCTGTATCCCATTACTCACTAAAAGTAACCAAGGCTGCTTAAGCAAAATAAATGTTTTATTTGGCAAAAGTGGAAACAAGATGTTTCTAGAAAATTTATTTTTCTTTCTTCCTTTCTTCCCTTTCCTTTTCTTTCCTTTTGGCTTTAAAAAGCTGTATTGTTTCCATTTGGTCCAAGGAATGGGAAAGGGCTCCAGGGTAGTTAAAAGGATGCCTAATTGTTTCAGGGAGAGACTCAGTCAAAAGCCAGACACCCAGGGAGATGCAGAGGGGCCCTCAAATGCCTCTGGGCTCCAAAGGCTCCAAGTTGTACTTGAGGATGAGCCTTTTACAGAGATACTGGCCCAGCCCAGGCTGGAGGCTGCTAGCCTGCAGAGGTTGGCCAGGTGGTCACCCATCTTCATGACGAGTTTCATCTCCTCATCCCAGAAGTGGTTTTCCAGGAAGTCACAGAGCTGGAAGTCCGTACAGGCAGAACCCAGGCCATGCAGATCCTCAAGGCCTGGTGCAGGTTCTCTTCCAAGGCCATGGTGGGTTCCATGGCACCCTGACTTCTACCCCACTCATCATGGGAAAATTTCAGCAAGTGCTGGAGGAGAATGTGGCAAACATGCTGGTTTTGCATCTTTAAAAGACACTCAGCACCCTCACGCTTCTCCTTGGTCAACTCACAGGAATAGCTCACACGTTCTAGAGCCATTATTGCAGTCAAAATAGAAGCCCAGGGAAATGTAGTGTAGGAGCCGCAGAGATGCTGGTTGACTGAGCTTCCAGCTCAAAGAGTAATTCTGACAAATGTGGGAGCTCATGGTTGTTCGGCAACAAGGAATTAATGTCAAAAAATGGTATTGGCTGGTCACAGTCTGAGGATGGCTGAGAATGACTGAGGTGGTTCCAAAGGTGAGGACTGGACAAAGGTGGAGGGTGGCTAGAGGCTGGAAGAGGGGTGTCTTTGGATCTGTTCCATCCAAACACTGCTGAAGCAAGAGACAGGTCCAGGGATTGCTGAGGACACTGTTTCATTTTTTTTTCTTGGAATGCAATTTTCAAGTTCTTAGCGGCAATCTTGGGCTGGGAAAAGAGGTTTGCTCAAGAAGATGGCTCCCACACATGAAGAGTTTAGGCTATGACATGTATAGCATACAAAAGGCAGAGCCATTTACAAACATCTTGAATCTCTAAGAGACCCTTAAGTATATCAAGATCCTAAAAAGGAAAGGTAACATGAAGGGCAATGTAAATATATCAATGCCTATTATGAAAAATTCTTTTATGAAAAAAGGAAAGGGTAATCAAGCTATAGATACAGAAAACATTTTTGTCATTTTATGATGAAAAATGAAGTGTTTACAACTCCAAGTACACTATGATAAGACAACAAAATTAATAAACCTATGCTGGTCGTTGTTGATCTGACCTCAAGATTGTTTAGTTTCTATTGTTACTAAACAACGTCTCCAAAAGCAAAATAAGCAATTAAACCAGTAATAATCAGGCTTCTAAAATCAAGTACTAGAAACAATATTCCAATGAGAAGTAAAGGCCTGCTAATGGTATAACAATTTTGGGTAGAAAGCCCCAATCTTCATAATAGAACTGGAAAAAAAACAACACAGGATTGAGCTCTGGACAAAGCTATTATTTTTGCATAGTCTGGGATCCTTATTACACTTATTAAGATGACTTAATAAGGCTTTTTTCTTTTTTTTTAATATTTGCAGTGTAACTTTGGCAGGGGCCCAGCTGAGCCAGGGCACAGTCCAAAAGGACTTGCTAATATCACATTTAACTCCAAGTCATATACATATACATGATACGCCCAGATCATGAGCCTATGATATCCAAGGAACACGGTAACTGGTATTATAACTTTCTTCTTTGCTTATCACATCCTCAAAAGGGTTCTTTCTCTTTTTGACAGGTTGGTGCTGACAGTGCTCAACTTGGTCAGCTTATGTGGCATGGGGTTAGAATAATTGGGGTCATCTTAATTCAGAGACTTTTTGGAAAAAAAAGAACCTCAATTACCTGATTACTTTAGAGCAGTGCTTCTCTAACTGTAATGTTCTCAGAATCATCTGGGGATCTTATTAAACTGCAGATTTCTAACGCTTGAGAGGGAGTCTGAAATTCTGTACTTTTCATGAGACCTTAGGTCAGGGGTCAGGAACCTATGGCTCGTGAGCCAGATGTGGCTCTTTTGATGGCTGCATCTGGCTCGCAGACAAATCTTTAATAAAAAAAAATGTTAAAAATATAAAACATTCTCATGTATTACAATCCATTCATTTCCTACCACTCATGTTCATGGTTGTGGGTGGCTGGAGCCAATCACAGCTGTCCTCCAGGACAACACCAAATTTTTATTGAATAATGCGTAACATACAGATTGTTGTATGGCTCTCACGGAATTACATTTTAAAATATGTGGTGTTCATGGCTCTCTCAGCCAAAAAGGTTCCCAACCCCTGCCTTAGGTGATACAATGTGTCTGAGCCATAGACCATACTTTGAATAGCAAAACTTTTTTTTTTTCCCAGTGAGAGGAGGGGAGGCAGAGACAGACTCCCACATGTGCCTGGACCAGGATCCACCTGGCAAGCTCACTAGGAGGGTAATGTTCTGCCCATCTGGGGCATTGCTCTGTTGCTCAGCAACCAATCTCTTCTCAGGGCCTGAGGCAAGCCATCAAGCCATCCTCAGTGCCCAGGGGCAACTGGTTCCAATAGAGCCATGGCTGCAGGAGGGGAAGAGAGAGCAAGAGAGAAGTAAGAAGGGGAGTGGTGAAACAGACGGGCACTTGTGTGGCTTGGTAGGAAATCAAACCTGGGACATCCACACTCCCAGCCAACACTCTACAAATAAGCCAACAGGCAAGGGCCAAATAGCAAAACTTTATAGAACGATAGATCATTCTTGAAAATGTCAAAGAAGATGCTATGTAATATTACTATCCTAGGAAAAGAAGAGCATAACAGTTTAAAAGAATAATAACTCTGAATAGTATTTATCAAGCAAGAAAATAAAAACTTGAGTTTCTGAAACTGATTAATGACTACGAATTGTCAATCCACAGATCCAAGAGTCTCAGCAAACCTCAAGCAGAATATAAAGAAAGGCATATCATACTCAAACTTCAGAAAATCAAAACAAAGGAGAAAAAAAATGTTAAAAGCAGCCAAAGAGGCCATGGCCAGTTAGTTCCGTGGATAGAGCATCGGCCCGGCGTACAGGCGTCCCAGGTTTGATTCCTGGTCAGGGCACAGAAGAGAAACGACCATCTGCTTCTCTTCCGCTCTCTCCCCATTCTCTCTCTCTTCCCTTATCGTAGCCAGTGGCTTGATTGGTTCAAGCATCCTCCGGGAACACTAAAGATAGCTCGGTTTGATGGGAGCATTGGTCCCAGATGGGGGTTGCCAGGTGGATCCCAGTCAGGGCACATATGGGAGTCTGTCTCTCTATATCCTTTCCTCTCACTGAAAAAGAACGAAAAGAAAAGAAAAGCAGCCAAAAAAAATTATCTTAAATATTTAACGGATAAGACAAACCAAAGGCTGATTTTTATTTATTGATTGATTGATTGATTGATTTGAGAGAAAAAGGAAGGGAGGCACAGGAAGCACCAACTCATACATGCTTTGACCAGATAAAACAAACCAAAGGCTGATATTTATTTATTTATTTTATTTATTGATTTGAGAGAAAGAAAAGGAGGGATGGCCCTGGCCAGTTGGCTCAGCGGTAAAGCGTCGGCCTGGCATGTGGGGGACCCGGGTTCGATTCCCGACCAGGGCACATAGGAGAAGCGCCCATTTGCTTCTCCACCCCCCCCCTTCCTCTCTGTCTCTCTCTTCCCCTCCCACAGCCAAGGCTCCATTGGAGCAAAGATGGCCTGGGCGCTGGGGATGGCTCCTTGGCCTCTGCCCCAGGCACTAGAGTGGCTCTGGTCACGGCAGAGCGACGCCCCGGAGGGGCAGAGCATTGCCCCCTGGTGGGCAGAGCTTCGCCCCTGGTGGGTGTGCCGGGTGGATCCCGGTCGGGCGCATGCGGGAGTCTGTCTGACTGTCTCTCCCTGTTTCCAGCTTCAGAAAAATACAAAAAATAAATAAATAGTGGTATTTAAAAAAAAAAAAAAGAAAAAAAGAAAGAAAGGGAGGGAGGAACAGGAAGCATTCACTCGTACGTGCCTTGACCAGGCAAGGCCAGTATTTTGAAGCGGCAACCTCAGTGTTCCAGCTCACCACTTTACACCACAGGAGAGGCCAAAGGCTGATTTTTTAAAACAGAAATTATGGAATTCAGAGACAATCAGCCTGACCAAGGTGGTTCAGTGGATAGAGCATCAGACTGGGATGCAGAGGACCCAGGTTCGAGACCCCCGAGGTCGCTGGCTCGAGCAAGGGGCTACTTGGTCTGCTGAAGGCTCACAGTCAAGGCACATATGGGAGAGCAGTCAATGAACAACTAAGGTGTCACAACGCGCAACGAAAAACTAATGATTGATGCTTCTCATCTCTCCATTCCTGTCTATCTATCCCTGTCTATCCCTATCTGACTCTCTTTCTCTCTGTAAAGAAAAAAAAAAGAAGACAATCAAATGACACTTTTAAGGTGCTGAAATGGAAAAGCAAAAACAAAAAACTCTTTCATCCAAGAATTCTAAACTCAACAAAAAAATGAAGGCAAAATAATGATTTTCAGAAACCAAAACAAAAATTCAATGCTAGCAGACCTAGACAGATTTATCACAGGTACATGGAGTAGTGTGGTCATTCATTCATTCATTTAAAAGTCTACAATAGGTATACTATGTGGCACACACTACTGTAAATGCTAGAGATACGGACAGAAAAAAATAGTTACTCTACTGAAGCTTATATTAAACAATCAGTATATAGTAAACAATCTATAGTAAACAAAACAATATAGTAAACAATCAATAAATAGGGACCTACTGTAAATGACATAAAGAACAACACTGAAGAAAACTGGCTCCAGGCACCTGGGCAGGGTTTATCATGAACCTCTCCAAAAAAGTGAGTTTTGAGGGATAGGAGAGACTAACATTTATTGATCATTTACTATGAGCTAAGAACTACTTTTAAGTGCTTTATATCACTCATATCTGAGCTAAAATGTAAAGAAAGAGAGACATACAGACACATAAAGATTTGGAGAAAGAGCATTCCACAAATAGAGGATGTCAAAATCAAGTATAAAGGCCATGAAGGAAAACCAGGTTTGATATGTTTAATGAATAGAAAGGAGAGAAGTGTAAGTGAACTAAGATTTAATCTCTTAACTAAGATTTAATAAGATAGGTCCAAGAATGAATCAAGTAGGCAGAGATCACACATGGTTTTTTTTACCCTGGTAAGGCAGGTTTTTTTATCCTGCATTTTATACAAAAGGCAGTGGATAAGTACTACAGGTTTTTATTAGTCTGATTTTAAAGGAAAGTGACATGATCTGATTGACATATTTAAAGTATCATTTTTGGCTGCTGTATAGACAATGCTTTCAAGCAGTTGAGTAGAAACAGGAAGACTAATTAAGAGGCTAATGCAGTAGCTCATGGCAACAGAACGTGGGGCTTAGGCTAGACTTTCAGTAGAAGAGACAAAGGAGATTTGGGATATGTTGAAGAAGATATGATTTGCTAATACATTGAGGAGGATAGGAAAAACAGAATAAAGGATGACTTCCGTTTGAAGCCTAAGCTATTTGTCTGGATACAAAGATGGTAGAGTACTGGCACCAATTACTCAACACCAATTGCGAGGCGTTCCACCTCAATAAATAAATGATAATGGTCATTTACTATAAGAACAGATTTTTGATGTTATTTTATTCTCTCTACCTCTTTTTTAGGGGAAAGGGAGTAGGGAAAACAAATCCAGAATCCTTTCTGTTCAAGGTACATTTGAAATGCCTATTTAGACATCTAGTGAAAATATCAAGCAGGCAAGTGAATATATGTCTGGACCTCATGTACAAAATCATGTCTAAAATTGTTTGTTAAATGAATACACCACAGAATCAGAGTTGATTGTAGTTGAAACCATTTTGGGTGAGGGGCACAATTTAACTCATACCTATGCCAAAGCATAACCTCTGAGGAGACTCCTCTAAATCTCTAGGCCAGTGGTTCTCAAACTTTTTGAAGTCGGGGCACATTTAAAATCCTACAAATAATGGCAGGCTCACTATATATAAATTTCTGAGAAATATGTTATAATAATTACGTCAAATATTAAAGAAAAAAATATAAAGTCCAAGTGTGCTTTTAAAATAATTAAATGAAATAAATACAACAAAATTAAATTTATTCTGACATTAAAAATATTTTTGGTACATTTTTGTTATACTTTTTAAAATTTGTAAAAAAGAGGGGTTAAGAAATAAAAATACAACAAAAAAGTTATCTTTTTATATATATAGATACCATTCTTAGTAAGATTTAATAAATTTGGCAGGTCCCAGAGCAAATGTCACACAATAATGTTAAGTTTTCTCATTATTGTGTTTATGAGAAACATGAGCCTGATGTGTCCTAGTGATTTCTTCAATGTTTGGACATATATTTGAAAGGCAAACTCTCATTTCCTCATCAATACATTGAAGAATTTCTCTCTTTTTACTCTTAATTGTGTTAAGTGCAAAAAACCCCCACCATACATATCATCTTAACTTTACACCAAAGGATAGAAGAAATTTAAGTCTCCAGTCTTTCCAGGGAACATGGGGGGTAGTGTAAACAATCCAGCACCACAACTTAACAGCCGTTTGCAACCTAATCAGGCAAGTGAGGTAGGGGGTTGGGCAGACTGTCAGTTTACAGCCAATTCCCCACACCTCTGTCCCCCCAAAATTTAAACTCTAAAAACCCTGTTGGTTTTTTGGTCCCCAATAGGCACATATCTCTCTGGAATACCACAGGGCACACCTGGAAATCTTCTAGGGTGCATCAGTGCGCCCTGGCGCACACTTTGAGAACTACTGCTCTAAGCCTTCTAAATCATAAGAACTCTAATCCAGTCTGCCCTTTTCTCACTGAGGAAAGACTCATTTGAATCAAACAACTAAACAATAAAAATCAAGGTTAAAACATCTAAATCTTCTCACTCCTAAAGTAACACACCTCCTACTCTAACCAATCACATCAAATCTGTGGAAGCAGCTCAGATTTTACAAACTATTCTACCTTTCACTTCACATACACCAGGGGTCCCCAAACTTTTTACACAGGGGCCCAGTTCACTGTCCCTCAGACCGTTGGAGGCCCGGACTATAAAAAAAACTATGAACAAATTCCTATGCACACTGCACATATCTTATTTTAAAGTAAAAAAACAAAACGGGAACAAATACAATATTTAAAATAAAGAACAAGTAAATTTAAATCAACAAACTGACCAATATTTCAATGGGAACTATGCTCCTCTCACTGACCACCAATGAAAGAGGTGCCCTTCCAGAAGTGCGGCGGGGGCCAGATAAATTGCCTCAGGGGGGCGCATGTGGCCCGTGGGCCGTAGTTTGGGGACCCCTGACATACATGCTGGTTTGTTTTGTAAGTGCTGTACAGTACAAGGAAGTCCTGCTTATCTGTAGCACTGCTTCAAGACATTTCTTCAATCTTTGTCTCCTAATAACTCCTTCTGAACAGGTTATATAGCTCTCTATCCTGAACTCCATTATCACAGACTGTCTCTTATTTCCCATACTGTGTCAAAGTACAGCCTACAATGCTTTCAAATACTTAACATTAAATCCCATTTCTCCTACTTAAAAATCAAGAAGAGGCTAAACCACTGTCTGAATTAATTGTCTCTAAGGGAGGATAGGTGAGCATGCTATTGGGATACACAAAACGATCCTCTGGAGAATGGAAGAAAAATATTAAAACTCTTATTTTTATATTTATATTTAATTTCTCCAATTTTATATTTTATATACAGTTTATAATACATATACTTTTAGTATATTATATTAGTACATGCATATAATATAAATAAACATACATTTGTTGTCAAAAAGTTTTACTATCGAGACCATTACCAAAAATGATAATAGAACACTGTTTCTATGTATTGGAATTTGGGATACTGCAGACATTTGAAGGAACAGGAGGTAGGCCACACTGTTCATCTTTCTCCACCCCAAATTAATGCAGACTTCAGATCTTTAAAGGACACAAAGGATACTATCAAAATTTAAAAAAAATAAGAGCCTGACCAGTTGGTGGCACAGTGGATAGGGTGTCAACTTGGTACACTGAGGACCCATGTTTGAAGCCCTGAGGCCAATGGCTTGAGCCCAAGGCTGCCGGCTTCAGCAAGAGGTCACTGACTTGGCTGAAGACCCCTGGTCAAGGCACATGAGAAGCAATCAATGAACAACTAGAGTGCCGCAACTACAAGTCGATGCTTCTCATCCATCTTCCTGTCTGTCCCGCACCCCACCTCTCTCTCCTGCAATAGAGAGAGAGAGAGAGAGAGAGAAAGAGAGAGATACTCCTAAAAAAAGAGTCTAATTAATAGATCTTTTTCCTTTTCTCCCTACTAAATCAAGAAATGAAAAGTTTATGCCTGACCCGTCATAGCACAGTAGATCAAGCGCGGACCTGGAATGCTGAGGAGCCAGTTTGAAACACCAAGGCACACATGGCAAGCAACCAATGAACAACTAAAGTGAACAAACTATGAGTTGACACACTTTTTGCTCCCCATCCCTTTCTCCTCTCTCTATAAAAATCAGTAAATAAAACCTTTAAAACTTTTTATTGATTTTTACAGAGAGAAGGGAGAGAGAGACAGAAAGAGAAAGAGAAAGGAAAGAAAGAGAAAGAAAGGGGAGCAGGGAGAAGCAGGAAGCATTAACTCATAGTAGTTGCTTCTAGTATGTAGTTCTAGTACAAGGGTCGGGAACATTTTGGCTGAGAGAGCCATGAACGCCACATATTTTAAAATGTAATTCCATGAGAGCCATACAATATGTTTAACACTAAATACAAGTAAATGTGTGCATTTTATGTAAGACCAACACTTTTAAAGTACAATAAGTCTCTGGGTTCTTTTTAATAACGTTGTTATGCTGTTGCTAACCAATGAAGAATAAAGTACTTTTTACCATTAATGCGATTTCTGGTGCTGCATGGTTTTGCTGATGGCTTTGTAGTCTGGTTGTTATGTGGTGAGGTTAAGCTTCATGCAGGCATTGAGACTTCATTCCGTTAAACGTGATCGTAGGTTGGTCTTAACGTTCTTTAGATGTGAGAAAGACTACTCACATGCATATGTAGAGCCAAACATTGTCAGTACAGCAATACTCATACGCTGCAGTGTATGGTATGTGATGGGAAGCACGTTCCAAGTTTTGACAATCAGCTGGTCTGCGGGTTGAAGTTTTTTCATTTCTTCCCACTTGTGTTTGCTCACCAACTCTGCTTGCTGTTGTGCAAGTCTTTCCAAATCTTCATTCAGTGACTTGAACTTATCCACCCACATGTCTGAGGCCTTCAGGACAGCAGCTGATAGCTCAAGATCTTTGACGGAGACACCGGGGATGTAACTCAGGTTGGCACTGTCCACTGCACACTCGTGTGGATGGGTGATGAACTTAAAAAGATGAGTGCACTCACAAATTCTCCAAAGCGCGCTTTGAATGACTGCAGGAGATTAGATGTGAAGCCCACTAGCTGCTGGAGATCAAGATGTTGAGCAGGGTCACTTGCTGTGCATGCATCTTTAAACTCTCCCAGTTTTTCAAAGTGTTGCAAATGACCTGTTTCAATGTCAGCGATGAAGAGTTCTGGCTTGTTTTCAAATGCAAACACTGCTACTGAAGGGATAAGACTGTATTTCCAATGCCTTGCATTTTCACATTGAGCTGGTTCAGATGTTCAGTCATGTTCACGAGATAGTAGAACTTCAGGAGCCACTCAGTGTTAGCTAACTCAGGATGCTCCATGTTTTTCGTTTCAAGAAAAGTCCGGATTTCGCTCAGACAAGCCGCGAAACAGCTGAGCACCCTCCCTCTTGACAATCAACGCACATTGCTGTGCAGAAGCAGACCAGGATAATTATTCCCAACTTCATCCAGCAGTGTTTTAAACTGGTGATCATTTAAAGCTCATGCAACAATAAAGTTGACCACCCGAATGACCAGAAACATCACATCACCAAGCTGCTTGCCACACATCTGAGCACAAAGCGCCTCCTGATGTAGAATGCAGTGAAAACTTAGGATGGGTCTCTTTTTATGTTCACGAAGAAGCGCTACGAATCCTCTGTTTTTCCCCACCATGCACGGAGCACCATCAGTACACACCGAAATAAGTTTATCCAACGGCAGATTTCTTTTTCTTTAGCGAACTCAGTGAAAGACTTGAATAAATCCTCCCCTCTTGTTCTCTCTTTCATAGGCAAAACAGCAAGACTTTCTTCACGTAGTGTGTCACTGACAGCATACCTTGCAATCACGCTGAACTGGGATAAATAGCTTATGTCTGTTGACTCATCCAAAGCGAGAGAAAAGAATGGTGCTGCATTTATGTCCTTCACTTGTGTTGCCTCAATTTGATTTGCCATCATGATGGTACAATTGTGAACAGTTCTTGCCGACAGAGGCATATCTTTTTATTCATTTGATTATCTTGTCTTTATCCGAAAAGTCGTCAAAAGGTTCATTGGCAACATCAAGCATGAATGTTTTGGCATACTCCTCATCTGTGAATGGCTTTCCGTTTCTCACAATTGCTAAAGCACCAGCAAAGCTAGCCAAATTTCAGTCACCTTGTTGGGTCCAAACACAGAGTTGCTGCTGACTAGCTTGCACTCTGCACAGTAGCTCTTGACATGCTTTCTTCCTGCTGTTCCCCACTGGTTATTTCGATGCAAATGTAGTATGGCATGTGTCAAAGTGCTGCTTTATATTTGACCGTTTCATCGATGCAATTTTATCATTGCATATTAGACACACTGCAGAACCTGAGCTCTCCACAAAGGCGAATTCCTCTGTCCATTCCTGCTGAAAAGTATGATACTCCTCATCTTTTTTTTCTTTTAGCCATCTTCTTCATCAAAAGGGTTTCTGCAATTAGCTAGCTAACTACTTGATTAAAAGAAGGGAAGTTTACTTCCTGACCTCACAACGACTCATGTACATTACTCATTATCCAATAAAAATTTGGTGTTGTCCTGGAGGACAGCTATGATTGGCTCCAGTCACCCACAACCATGAACATGAGTGGTAGGAAATGAATGAATTGTAATACACGAGAATGTTTTATATTTTTAACATTTTTTTTTAAAGGTTTGTCTGTGAGCCAGATGCAGCCATAAAAAGAGCCACACCTGGCTTGCGAGCCATAGGTTCCCAACCCCTGTTCTAGTGCCTTGACTGGGCAAGCCCAGGGTTTTGAACTGGTGACCTCAGCATCCCAGGCCAACACTCTGTCCAGTGTGCCACCATGGGGGCGGGAGGGATAAAAAAAATTAGAAAGTTTGGCTGTAGAAAAATTACACTAATTATACAGTTGATAAACTGCCTATCATTTAATTCAGGGGTCCCCAAACTTTTTACACAGGGGGCCAGTTCACTGTCCCTCAGACTGTTGGAGGGCCGGACTATAAAGAAAACTATGAACAAATCCCTATGCACACGGCACATATCTTATTTTAAAGTAAAAAAACAAAATGGGAACAAATACAATATTTAAAATAAAGAACAAGTAAATTTAAATCAACAAACTGACCAGTATTTCAATGGGAACTATGGGCCTGCTTTTGGCTAATGAGATGGTCAGTGTGCTCCTCTCACTGACCACCAATGAAAGAGGTGCTCTTCCAGAAGTGTGGTGGGGGCCGGATAAATGGCCTTAGGGGGCCGCAGTTTGGGGACCCCTGATTTAATTCTTGCTTACATTATGATAATTATATACTCCACTAAAGGCTTACTTGGGTACTTGATTTTAGTATTAAATACAGCTTGTTGTAGATACATACCATTATTTTAGGCTGCCCAGGATGTAAACACTACTCTTATATTGGGGAATCCAATAGTTTATGAACCAGAGTTCTTTTCTCAACAAAAACTGAAAAAATACCACTTACAGTACACTTGCTTTTCCAGGTTGTCTTGCAGGGAAGGGCATAGGCACATGATCTAGGTACCCCCAAGAAGACACATCCTCCCCAAACCTTGAATTCAAAGCACAGTGGCAACAATGTACCTCAATTACCAGAGGAAGTGGTAACAAACGTTCCAGTGCTGGTGGTGTATGGTGTCCATTTTACTGGTGTTGATGGTGTAAGTAGAGATGTCTATCTCCAGTGGCAGTTCTAGTGGTGTCTTTTGAGGACAAGGTATGTCACATGATTCTGGATATTGCTTCTGGTTTCTTTTTTTTTTTTAATTTTTTATTTATTCATTTTAGAGAGGAGAGATAGAGAGAGAAAGAGAGAGAGAGAGAGGGAAGGGGGGGAGGAGCTGGAAGCATCAACTCCCATATGTGCCTTGACCAGGCAAGCCCAGGGTTTCGAACCAGCGACCTCAGCATTTCCAGGTCGACGCTTTATCCACTGCGCCACCACAGGTCAGGCGCTTCTGGTTTCTTGTCCTTCCAACCTGGTTCCCCATTACTCCCAAAGATTCCTATGCGCTATTCATAACCATAGCTAGTTTCTGTTGCTTTTAACTAAGATCCCTGACTAACCATACACGCTCAATTTTTAAGTTTTTTTAATGTAAATTGGTTATCTATTTGTAACTTTAACAACATAGTTCTTTAGTGAAACTCTTTCAAATAAACCACTCTTTCAAGTGTTTATTCTATATCAAAGTGCCCAATTTTGCAAAATAAAGTATGTTTTACATTAGAAAAAATACATTTTCAATTGAATAAAATCTTTGGCTTATCTAATCAAGATATCTTCAAGATGTGAAAAATTACTGTCTTTCTAAATGAATTTTAGAGTAAAGTAGAAAAAGTCCAAGAAATAATTTCTCCACTGAGGTTCCTAGACCACCTCACCTAGAACAATCAGCCTGCTTGTTAAAAAAGGAAGCTTAGCCTGACCAGGTGGTGGCACAGTAGATAGAGCATCGACCTGGATGTTGAGAATCCAAGTTCAAAACCTGGAGCTTGCCAGCTTGAGTGCAGGATCACCTGGCTTAAGCGTGGAATCATAGACATGACTCCATGGTTGGTTGCTGGTTTGAGCCCAAAGGTCATTGCCTTGTCAAGGTACATATGAGAAAGCAATCAATGAACAACTAAGGTGCCACAAAAAGTTGATGCTTCATCTTTCTTGCTTCCTGTCTGTCCCTCTGCCCCCACCCTCTCTTGCTTAAAAAAGAAAAAAAGAAGCTTATGCACCAGGCCACAGATCTCCCCAGTCAGACTCGCTAGGATCTGGAACTAGGAATGGGAATGTACATCTTTGTAAAAGTAGCCCTGGCCAGGTAGCTCAGTAAGTTGGAGCATCATCCTTATATGCCAAGGTTGCAGATTTGATCCCTGGTCAGAGCACATACAAGAATCAACCGGCCCTGGCCGGTTGGCTCAGTGGTAGAGCGTCGGCCTGGCGTGCAGAAGTCCCGGGTTCGATTCCCGGCCAGAGCACACAGGAGAAGCGCCCATCTGCTTCTCCACCCCTCCCCCTCTCCTTCCTCTCTGTCTCTCTCTTCCCCTCCCGCAGCCAAGGCTCCATTGGAGCAAAGATGGCCCGGGCGCTGGGGAATGGCTCCTTGGCCTCTGCCCCAGGTGCTAGAGTGGCTCTGGTCGCAACAGAGCGACGCCCCGGAGGGGCAGAGCATTGCCCCCTGGTGGGCAGAGCGTCGCCCCCTGGTGGGCGTGCCGGGTGGATCCCGGTCGGGCGCATGCGGGAGTCTGACTGCCTCCTAGTTTCTGGCTTCGGGGAAAAAAAAAAAAGGGGCACCACAGGTGATTTTATTCACACTAAATTTTGAGAACTAATAGGCTTCATTTGTTATTTGACAATAGATGGCCAGAAATCACAATGTTACTAAGCTAGAAAAAGCATCACATTGTTATCAGGCTAAGATTTTCCTCAGACAACTGAAGACTTGCATAATTATAATGGTTATAAATATTTAATATACATGGGAAGCCTACTTCATGGTGAGTTTTAAAATTTCTTCTATTAGCAAATCAAAGTCCAATTAAAAAATTTCAAAGACCTAAAAATTCTCACTGCAACTGGTTACATTTTGGGGAACTGACTCTTACTACATGTAAATCATTTCTCTTATTCTCTATGACACCAATTAAAGAGGGTCTGAATGCCTGACTCTTTGACATCAAAGGGAAGTCTATTCAGTGATATTATCCTCAAGAATGTTCTGACTGAATTCTACCATCACTGAAGCCCTAAGGCTCCCATTAAACCCAGCCACACAAAAGTCTGCTGTCACTAATTCCAAAGCTTAAGTGAATAGGCTCCTGAACATTTCCTGTTTTTGCCTCCCACCACCCATCCATCCATCCATCCATCCAATGTACATAGCATACATTCAATAAACATTCAAAGGGCATTGGCATTGTAGTACATGTTATACAATAAAAAGAGAAAAAGAGAGAACCCTTTTTTAGTAGGAAGAATTAAAAAATGGCCCCCCTATTACTTCCTAACCTAACCCCTGGAACTGTGAACATGAAATATTTTGATTATGTTTCTTATGAGGCAGAAGGGATTTTGCAAATATAATTAAGATTACTATAACCAATTGACTTTGAACTAAAAGAGAAATAATCTGGCTAGATGATCCAATCTCTTCAATGAGCCCTCTGGCTGGTATCAAAAGAGGAAGTCATTGATTTGAAACAGGATTCAATATACCTCTGTTGGCTTGAAGGTGGAGGGAGCCAGGTTGCAAGGAATGCAGGTAGCTTCCAGGACCTCAGAACAGCCAGAAGCTAACAACCAGCAAGGAAATAAGGACCTCAGTTTTATAAATTTAAAGAACTGAATTCTGCCAAAACCTCAATGATCCTGGAAGCAAAACCTCCACCAAAGTCTCCAAATAAGAGCCTGGTCAACAAACTGATTTTGGCTTTGTGAGACCCTGAGTAGATAACTCAGCTGAGTCCAGTTTTCTGACCTACAGAACTGTAACATAACTGGATGTTATTTTAAGCTGAAAAGTTCTATAATTATCTGTTATACAGCCAAGAGTAAACTAATTTACCTCTCTCCTTCAAGAAGTTTCCAATCTAGTATGAGAAAAGACAGTATTGTTAACTGTGACTGTAGAAAAACATGCACAGGGTATTTGGAAAGCAAAAAACAATAAGTGCTTAATTAGGGAAGGGGGGATAATAAGGAGATAGAAGATAAAGAAAAATCGAAGGTAATAAAAAAAAAGTGCTATTAGTAACCCGTGACTTAACAATGAATGAGTAAGCCTAGACAGAGGAGTACATGAAAGCCCTGGCTGGAAATGGGTTGGTTGGAGCATCATCCCCATATGCCAGGGTTGCAGGTTCAATCATGGTCAGGATACACACAAGAATCAACATATGGCCTGTCCAGGCAGTGGCACAGTGGATAGAGCCTTGACCTGGGACATTGAGGACCCAGGTTTGAAACCCTGAGGTTGCCGGCTTGAGCATGGGAATATAGGCATGACCCCATAGTCACTGGCTTGAGCTCAAAGGTAGACAGCTTGAACCAGGGGTCACTGGCTCAGCTGGAGCACCACTCCAGTCAAGGCACATATGAGAAAGCAATCAATGAACTACTAAAGTGCTGCAACAAGTTGATGCTTCCCATCTCTCACCCTTCCTGTCTGTCTGTCCCTACATGTCCTTCTCTCTTAAAAATAAAAATTTTTAAAAAGTCAATCAATGAATACATACATAAGTAGAACAAGTTGATGTTTCTCTCTTTTCCTCTCTCTCTCTAAATCAGTAAATAAAAATTTTAAGTACATGAGAAAAATAAATCATAAAAGTGCAATTCAAAATAAGAAGTATAAAATGAACAACTGGATGCGTAATGATCCCAGGTTAAGGAACAGAACATTTCCAGTACTTCAGAAATATACTCTAACCCTTACCTAACCAACTGCCCCCTTTCCAAATTTTAACATTTCCCCCTTCCCATACAGGTAACCATTATCTTGACATTTACGGTAATAATTTCCTTGCTTTTTAAAATTATTTTTTGTTGACAGACACAGAGAAAAACAGAGAGAGGAACAGACAGGAACAGACAGACAGGAAGGGAGAAAGATGAGAAGCATCACTTCTTCATTGCAGCACCTTAGTTGTTCATTGATTGCTTTCTCATATGTGCCTTGACCGTGGGCAACAGCAGATTGAGTGATCCCTTGCTCAAGCCAGCGACCTTGAGCTCAAGCTGGTAAGTCTTGCTCAAACCAGATGAGCCTGTGCTCAAGCCAGCGACCTCAGGGTTTCTTTTTTTTTTTTTTTTTGTATTTTTCTAAAGCTGGAAACGGGGAGAGACAGTCAGACAGACTCCCGCATGCGCCCGACCAGGATCCACCCGGCACGCCCACCAGGGGCGATGCTCTGCCCACCAGGGGGCGTCGCTCTGCTGCGACCAGAGCCACTCTAGCGCCTGGGGCAGAGGCCAAGGAGCCATCCCCAGCGCCCGGGCCATCTTTGCTCCAATGGAGCCTCGCTGCGGGAGGGGAAGAGAGAGACAGAGAGGAAGGGGGGGGGGTGGAGAAGCAGATGGGCGTTTCTCCTATGTGCCCTGGCCGGGAATCGAACCCGGGTCCCCCGCACGCCAGGCCGACGCTCTACCGCTGAGCCAACCGGCCAGGGCCACGACCTCAGGGTTTCAAACCTGAGTCCTCTGCATCCCAGTCCGACACTCTATCCACTGCACCACCGCCTGGTTAGGCTCCTTGCTTTTTTTCTTAATAACTTTAGTACTTATGTATAATTTTGCTTGTTTTTGAACTTCACTTAAATGTATTTGTGCAACATATATTCTGTCATACTTCACTTGCTCAACATGTTTCCAAGGCTCATTCATGTAACTGTATGCAGTTGTAGCTCACTCATTTTCACTGTTGTGAAATCATATAAATATACAATTGATTTGTCCATTCTACCGATGAGCATTCAGGTTGTTCCTACTTTGTCAAGTAGTAAACAACGCTAAGCATATTCATACACATGTATATATCCGGTTTACACATACACAAGTTTTATTGTGATATATGTCTCAGTCTGTAATTTCTGGATCATAGAATGTGTTTTCAATGCTACTAGGTATTTTTAAAAGTCAATTCACCAATTCACACTCCCATTATCATTTTATGAGTGTCCTCAATGCTCTTATACTCTTTCCAGTACTTGGCACTGTCAGCTTTTCGAATAGTACTTCAGTCTGGTTTTATTTTTCATTCCCTTGATTACTAATGAGGTTGAACACTTTTTCACATATTTTTTTGTCATCTGGAAATCCTTTTCAGTAAAGTTATCAGTTCAAGTGCTTTCTCAAGTTTCCTATTGGGTTGTCTTCCTGTTTGTAGAAATAGTATACATAGTCTGGATATCATTTATTGTTTGTATTTATTGGAAATTTCTTACTCTGTGGCTTATCTTTTCACTCTGATGTGCAGATAATTTTTAAAACCTATTTTTAATGGAAAAACCTATTACCTAGTTTTTATAAGAAATAAGTTTAATAAACTAGTAAAAATCCTTGGTTTTAGACTTCCTTCAAATAATAATCTAGAAATTCAGAAGAGCAAGAAAGTTAAAAGTAAGTAAGAAAATATCTGAAATTTTTAGGACTAGTTTATTATTCTAAAATTAGTAGCACTACATTTGATATTGCTGGTTATTTCAGAAATTCAAAATGTTTCTTTGTGTGAATTGCCATATTTACCATATATATTTTCCCATGCCTGTGTGAATAACTTTCATAAATGAGTGGGGGAAAAATAAACATGTATATTATTACTTAAAAGTAGTATTTCATGTTAACATATGAGATCATATTAACCACCCAGCCCCCAAACACAGCCACTGGATAAGGAAATAAACCCTAGGAAATCCCTGGCCCCAAAACTGCTGCCATTCTTCAAATTTCAATACTGAGTTTGTGGTGATCTGACTCATCTTCACAACCCTCCCAAAGGCACCATCTTCCTATTTACCCTTCCTATTTAAAAAACCAATGCCAGTACAGATGAGTTTAGATTTTTTTTCCCCTGAAACATAAATTTAAATCTTACTTCACATGCTTCTATACCCAATAGCCATGGTCTTCCCCATGAGCTCTGCCTCTTTTAAAACACATACGTGTGTGTGAGTGCATGCGTGTGTATTTCATGAGGGGCAGGGTGGAAGACATAAGTAAAAGAAGTCTTTTTACCTGATAAGTCTTTCCTATTGCAACAGTGCAATGTAAGAATTGTACTTTTCTCAGGCAGAACAGAAAGGAAGAAACATGTGGATGAGGATACATTAAAGCTATAGGGCCTAACCAGGCGGTGGCGCAGTGGAGAGAGCATCGGACTGGGATGCGGGAGACCCAGGTTTGAGACCCCGAGGAGGCACGTATGAGAAAGCAATCAATGAACAATTAAGGTGTTGCAATGTGCAACGAAAAACTAATGATTGATGCTTCTCATCTCTTTGTTTCTGTCTGTCTGTCCCTGTCTATCCCTCTCTCTGACTCTCTGTCTCTTAAAAAAAAAAGCTATAGGGATTCTCATTTCAAATGGGAGATAAAGTTACAGAGGGGTGTTATAAATGCTGTTTCCTGAGATGTGTTCTTAGCATCCCACATATTAATTCAATAGGCATATATCCATAGAAACTTTGCTACAAAAAGAAATAATATAGGCCTGACCTGTGGTGGCGCAGTGGATAAAGCGTCGACCTGGAAATGCTGAGGTCGCCGGTTCGAAACCCTGGGCTTGCCTGGTCAAGGCATATATGGGAGTTGATGCTTCCAGCTCCTCCCCCCCCTTCTCTCTCTCTCGCCCTCTCTCCTCTCTAAAAATGAATAAATAAAAATAAATAAATAAATGAGGGAAAGCCCTTGCAAAAAAAAAAGAAAAAAAGAAACAATATATACAACAGTATATACATACTTTCAACAGGAAATATATATGTGGGGGGTCTACTATAGAAAAACAACAGTAAAACATTATAGAAACTTATTTGGGTTGATCTTCACTAATGATAAGTCATTTGAAACCACAGATCTGTATTAAAACAAGCATGGAAATATAGGGGTAGGCAAAAGTAGATTTACATTTGAGTATGTGAAAGTTTATTCTTGTATTATTATTAATTATATATTATTTATTTGTATTACAACTGTAAACCTACTTTTGCCCACCCCTGTATAGGATGAAATTCCTAAGAAAATTTCAAGCCTTCAAATTTCAAGTTCCCTACTGACACAACACTATACTTTGCAACCCAGACCTTTTCTTTTTTTTAAAGATTTTATTTATTCAATTTCAGAGAGGAGAGAGAGAGAGAGAAAGGGGAGAAGCAGGAAGCATCAACTCCCATATGTGCCTTGACCAGGCAAGCCCAGGGTATCGAACAGGCAACCTCAGCGTCCCAGGTCGACGCTTTATCCCACTGCGCCACCACAGGTCAGGCCAGACCTTTTCTGATGTTACTGTACTTCAATAAAAATTTATGTCTTTAATACATACACATATTCTTTGGAGAGATATGTGGAAGATCATGGCTATTAGGTATAGAGAGCTATGAAATGTGAGTTAAGCCAAATTTTATGTTTAGAAAAAGAAAGGTTTTTGTGGGTAGCCTATAAACCTAACTAGGCTACACACAATATGTTATCTGCATTTTTTTTTTTGCTTGTGACCTAAGTTTAAATTTTTTTTTGTTTTTTTAAATTTTTTTTATTTATTTATTCATTTTTTTTTAGAGAGGAGAGGGAGAGACAGAGAGAGAGAAGGGGGGGAGGAGCTGGAAGCATCAACTCCCATAAGTGCCTTGACCAGGCAAGCCCAGGGTTTCGAACCGGCGACCTCAGCATTTCCAGGTCGACGCTTTATCCACTGCGCCACCACAGGTCAGGCCCTAAGTTTAAGTTTTAAAAATTGCATATAATTTGTTAGAACAATTCCACTTCTAGGCGATATCCAAAGAAAATAACAAATGTGAACAAAGAATTACATTAAAAAGATGTTCATAGTGTTATTTATAATAATGAAAAGTTAGAAATAGCCTAAATGTCCAATAAAAGGGATTTAGTTAAGTACAAAGATATGATTGAATATTCTGCAGCCATTAAAATTCTCTAAGAAAAAAACTTTTTTCAATTTTATGTGAATTTAATGATCAAAATAAACCAACAGTAAAGACAGTCTCATGGATACAGAGAACAGATTGCTGCCAGAGGGAAGGGGGTTGGGGGTTGGCTGATTGGGTGAAGGGATTAAGCAAAGAGAAAAAAGAAAGACTCAGGGACACAGACAACAGTCTGGAGATTGCTGGGTTTGAGGAGATAGGAGAAGGTAGAGTGGGGATAAATGGTGATGAAAGGAGACTTGACTTGGGATGGTGAACACACAATACAATATAAAGATTATGTATTGCCTGACCAGGCGGTGGCGCAGTGGATGGAGCATTGGACTGGGATGCAGAGGACCCGGGTTCGAGACCCCGAGGTCGCCAACTTGAGTGCAGGCTAATCTGGTTAGAGCAAAAGCTCACCAGCTTGGACCCAAGGTCGCTGGCTTGAGCAAGGGGTTACTCAGTCTGCTGTAGCCCCACGGTCAAGGCACATATGAGAAAGCATTCAATGAACAACTAAAGTGTCGCAATGCGCAATGAAAAACTAATGATTGATGCTTCTCATCTCTCCGTTCCTGTCTGTCTGTCCCTGTCTATCTCTCTCTGTCTCTGTAAAAAAAAAAAAAAAAAAAAAAAAAAAAAAAATTATGTATTGTAGAATTGTACAGCTGAAATTTATATAATTTTTTAAGGTTTTATTTATTCATTTTAGAGAAGGGGGAGGGGGGAGAGGAAGGAGCAGGAAGCATCAACTCCCATATGTGCCTTGACTGGGCAAGCCCAGGATTCCAAACAAGCGACCTCAGCGTTCCAGGTCGACGCTTTATCCACTGCGCCACCACAGGTCAGGCTATGTAATTTTATTAACCAATGTCACCCAAAAAATTCCATAAAAAATAAATAAATGAAAAAAAGACAGGCAGTAGTGAATCAAATAATATCATATATCTTTAATTCAATTAGAAGTGACCCCCGGCCTGATGGTTAAATAACTTTGTTCCATTTGCTCAACCGGCAGAATGCCTTAGAAGTTGTGCATTCTTCCCCATACAGTATTTTTTTTAATTTGTATTGATTTTAATTTATTGTTTTACATAGATTCAAATGTCCCACTGAATATATCTCCCCCCCATCCCCGTGTTCCCTTTGACACCCCCCTTGCCCCCTCCCCATAGCGCCTTCTACCCTTCCCTCTAGAACTTGCTGTCCTGCTCTCTATAATGCTGTGTTATGTGTGTATATATATACATGTATATATATATATATATATATGTATAATTCCACTAATCTCTTTCCCTTCTCTGATCCCATCCTCTCATCCCCTTTCCCTCTGGTCCCTTTGATCTCGCCTCTGCCTCTATTCCGTTCTTCAGTTCACATTGTTCATTAGATTCCTCAAATGAGTGAGGTCAAATGATACTTTTCTTTCTCTGCCTGGCTTATTTCATTTAGCATAATAATAGCCTCCAGGGTCATCCACGTTGTCGCAAAAGGTAAGATTTTGTTCTTTTTCACAGCTGCGTAGTATTCCATTGTGTATATGTACCACAGCTTTTTAATCTACTCATCCACTGACAGACATGTGCTGTTTCCAGATCTTGGCTATCTAAGAAATTTTAATATACATGGCACAGTATTTCTAATATACTCTAATATAAATCTAAGCAAATAACAGAAACCTAATACCATGCTTTTCAATATATATGTACATGATTTTTAAAAATGGAAGAATATGTCAAATTTCACAGTGGTTTATGCAGAAGTATTATTCATTTTTTTCCTTTCTCTACTTTGTGTGTTTGTTTTTCCAAAATTTTCCTTTCATTGGTTGATATCAGAGACAGAAAGAGGAAGAATGACAGAGGGAGAGGGGGAGAGAGAAGGGAAAAGAGGGGGAGAGAGAAGGAGAGGAGAGGGGGAGAGAGGGGGTGAGAGAAGAAAAAGGGAGAGAGAATGAGAGGGGTAGAGAGAGAAGCAGAGGGAGAGAAGGGGAGAGGGAAAGGAGGGGAAAAGGGAGAGAGCAGGAGAGGGGGAAAGGGAAAAAGGGAGAGAGGGGAAGACAGAGGGAAAAAAGGGGAGGGGGAGAGAGGAGGAGAGAGGGGAGAGAGGGGAGGGAAGGAGAGGGAGAGAGAAAGGGAGAGGGTGAGAGAGAGACGGAGTGGGAGATAAGGGGAGAAGGAAAGGAAAAAAAAGGAGAGAGGGGGAGAGGGAAAGAGGGAAGAGAGGGGAAGAGAAGGAGAGAGGGAGAGAAAAGGGGAGAGAGGGAGAGAGGGAGAGAAAGGGAGGGCGGAGGGGGGAGGGGGAGAGAAGAGGAGAGAGGGAGACCAGGAGAGAGGGAGAGAGATGGAGGGAGAGAGGGAGAGATGGAGAAATGAAGAGGGAGAAATGGGGAAGAGGGAGAGATGAAGAGGGAAAGAGGGAGAGAGAAGGAGAGAGGGAGAGAAAAGGGGAGAGAAGGAGAGAGGGAGAGAAAAGGGGAGAGAAGGAGAGAGGGAGAGAAAAGGGGAGAGAAGGAGAGAGGGAGAGAAAAGGGGAGAGAAGGAGAGAGGGAGACCGGGAGAGAGGGAGAGAGATGGAGGGAGAGAGGGAGAGATGGAGAAATGAAGAGGGAGAAATGGGGAGGGAGAGATGGGGAAGAGAGAGAGATGGGGAGGGAGAGAGAGAGATGAGAAAGGAGAGAGAGAGATGGGGAGGGAGAGAGAGAGGAGAGAAGCATCCATTTGTTGTTCCACTCAGTTGTGTGTTCATTTGGGGCTTCTGTATGTGCCCTGACCGTGGATCGAATTCACAACCTTGGTGTTTTGGGATGATGCTCTGACTGAACTAACCAGCCCAGGCCTTCTTCCAAAACTTTTATAGTAAATATGTATTACTCTTACAAACAAAAGAATTCAAAATAAATATACAGGAGTTCATATATATGCACAGAGGGCTTCCAATTCTTTGTTATCAACTGGTTCTACAACAAAAGAAAAAAAAAACACCCAGAAAAAAAATAAATCTTTCCTTCTTGAATTTATAAACTTTTTCTTGTAGAAAACAATTACATTTCTCAAGATGCAATGAATATGTAACAAGCCGATACTATCTCTCATCCATCAGTCTGACACAGATCAAAAAGAATAAGAAGACCAGTGGGTGCAAAGTGAAGGCAACTCACTTAACTGCTGGTATAAATCTAAGCTGAACTTCTGGAAGGACAATTTTATAATCTGCATAAAAACACTAAAATGTGTGTACATTTTAAATAATCAATTATATTTCTTTTATTTTTATTTCTTTTAAGTTATTTATTCGTTTTAGAGAGAGCGGGAGAGAGACAGACAGAAACATCAATCTGTCCTTGTATGTGCCCTGACCAGGGATCAAACCTGCAACCTTTGTGTATTGGGACGATGCTCTAACCCAGGGGTCCCCAAACTTTTTATACAGGGGGCAAGTTCACTGTCCCTCAGACCGTTGGAGGGCCGGACTATAAAAAAAACTATGAACAAATCCCTATGCACTCTGCATATATCTTATTTTAAAGTAAAAAGAAAACAAAATGGGAACAAATACAATATTTAAAATAAAGAACAAGTAAATTTAAATCAACAAACTGACCAGTATTTTAATGGGAACTATGGGCCTGCTTTTGCTAATGAGATAGTCAATGTCTGGTTCCATATTTGTCACTGCTAGCCATAACAAGTGATATGAAGCGCTTCTGGAGCCATGATGCGAGTGTCCCATGTCACCGGAAGTAGTACTGTACGTGAGCAACGCGGCACCGCCACATACAGTACTCCAGGAGTACAGAATGTATCCGCATCCTGTGCTCCTCTCACTGACCACCAATGAAAGAGGTGCCCCTTCCAGAAGTGCGGCAGGGGCCGGATAAATGGCCTCAGGGGGCCACATGCGGCCTGCAGGCCATAGTTTGGGGACCCCTGCTCTAACCAACTGAGCTATCCAGCCAGGGCAAAATAATCAATTATATTTCTAGGAATTTACCCTAAGGAAATAATTAGGTCTGCAAAGACATACATACTAGGTCACTTTCAGCAATATCATTTGTAATAGTAAAAGTTGAAAATCCCAATGTGCATCAATAAGATAAATTAAATGAGTTATTTATACAGTGAACTACTATTGAAAATTATGCCAAGAGAAATATAATTTTATAAAATAATAATAGAGAAGAAAATTTCAATTCTATTCAAGGCCCCCAACATAACTTTCTGCAATAATAGAAGGGTTCTATGATATATGCTGTCCAATATAACAGATAGTAGATCTGTCTAATGCGCTCTGCTGTCCAATATGACATGTGTGGCTACTGAGCACCTGAAATGTAACCAATGCTACTGAAAAACCAAATTTTAAAATTTTAACTTATTTTAATTACCACCTATGGCTAGTAGCTACCATATTGGACAACACTATTCTAGAAAAATTCACAGTACACCACTGTATCTGATATAAATATACATAAATAAAGACAAAAAAATATGATTTCTATTTAAGACCGCTCCAGTCTGTACATATTTCCAAGACAAATGAAACCATAATTTTGTGGGTTATAAACTACATTCTTAAAAATTAAATGGCGCCTGACCAGGTGGTGGCTCAGTGGATAGAGCGTCGGACTGGGATGCGGAAGACCCAGGTTCGAGACCCCGAGGTCGCCAGCTTGAGCGTGGACTCATCTGGTTTGAACAAAAATTCACCAGCTTGGACCCAAGGTCGCTGGCTCAAGCAAGGGGTTGCTCGGTCTGCTGAAGGCCCATGGTCAAGGCACATATGAGAAAGCAATCAATGAATAACTAAGGTGTCGCAATGCGCAATGAAAAACTAATGATTGATGCTTCTCATCTCTCCGTTCCTGTCTGTCTGTTCCTGTCTATCCCTCACTCTGATTCTCTCTCTGTCTCTGTAAAAAAAATTTAAAAAAAAAAATTTTTTTTTAAAAATTAAATGGCCTTTTAGCATTCCTTATTCTTTTAAACCTTGGAAATGAGTATTTATTTATTGAAAGTCTCAATTCTTATGGCTTCAATAAAGCTGTATTACCTTGGCTCACCCGCTCCACCTCAACTTTTCTTTTTCTCTTCTTTTTTTTGTGTGTAACCTTAGTCTCCCACTTCCACCTTTAATTACAAGCTTTTCCCCAAAGCTGAGGCCTTGGTTTCTTGTGTTCTTCCATTCAGAAAAGATTTCTTATGGCTTCAACTATGACCCCTACTTGCCTGCCTTCTGTGAAAAAGCACCACCTCACTTAATCATCTTAAATACATCATTTCACTTTTTTTTTTTTTTTTTTTACAGAGACAGAGTGAGTCAGAGAGAGGGATAGAGGGATAGACAGACAGGAATGGAGAGAGATGAGAAGCATCAATCATTAGTTTTTTTTTGTTGTGACACCTTAGTTGTTCATTAATTGCTTTCTCATATGTGCCTTGACCGTGGGCTACAGCAGACTGAGTAACCCCTTGCTGGAGCCAGCAACCTTGGGTTCAAGCTGGTGGGCTTTTTGCTCAAGCCAGATGAGCCCGTGCTCAAGCTGGCAACCTCGGGGTCTCAAACCTGGGTCCTCTGCATTCCAGTCCAACGCTCTATCCATTGCACCACCACCTGGTTAGGCCATTTCACCTTTTTGAGACTGCCTTTCATTTGTAAAATAACTTAGATGGATAATATGGTTCCTTCAGCTTTCGGATTCTCAGAATTCTAGTGCAGGTGAAGTTATGAAAATTTTTTTCTTGGCTGACTTCTTCTTGCCCCTCTAAATGCTGTGTAGCTCATGGTTGCCAGTGACCAGCTCTTCCCCTCTCCACATTCTTTCCCCAAGCATCTCATAATAAACTCTTCATTATGACTCTCAAAGTTATGCTATAGCCCTACCCTCACTTTCAAAGCTCTGGATTTGAATTTTTATTTGCTGTACATGGTTAATTAGATGTGCTACTAGCCCCTTAAAGGTATCAAGCAAACAAAAGAAATTATTTCTATGTATACCCAATTTCTTTGTCAGTATGGCTTGTGATGAAAAACACAAGTTTTAGGATCAGATGTATCTGAATTTGAATCCCAGTTCTGTCACTTGTTAGCGAAGAAACCTTGATCAGATTGATCTTGTCTCCATTTATTCATGTGTAAAATGGAGTTAAAAATGGTACTTACAACTCATATGGTTGTATATGTATATTTTGTATATTCAGTTTAGTATAATATGCTAACAGCTGGAATATGCTAACAGCTCCATAAATGTTAGTTACTATTATTATCAGTAGCATTACCATCTTCCTAATCCTCTAGGTTTTAACAGCTCAGTCATCTTTGATACATTGTCTTTATAAATAAATTAATTAATTAATTCAGCCTGACCTGTGGTAGCACAGTGGATGAAGTGTTGACCTGGAGCACCGAGGTTGCTAGTTTGAAACCCCAGGCTTGCCCAGTCAAGGCACATACTAGAAGCAACTATGAGTTGATGCTTCCTGTTCCCCCTTTCCCCACCTTTCTCTCTCCCCTCTCTAAAAAAAAATCAAATAAAATCAAAAATTTTTTTAAATAACAAAGTCAATCAGCATTTGTATATTGTTATTTTCTAACATGATCTATTTTCCATTCACTCACAGACTACGATTATCATCATGCGCACCTAAACAGATCATTAGATTTTATGTTTAAAGGGTAGAACCTCTTCTTATTTTTGTTTCCCCTATATTACCTAGCATAATGCCTAACACATAAATGTTTGCTATTATTAACAACTCATGTAATCTTTACAACTACTTATTTATTCCTCCACTGAGCTCCTAAATTGAGAGCAGGGAGTATCTTGGTTCTCTTTGCATATCTACACCTAGCAAAATTCCCTTATATATTTATTGATCAATAAATGTTTGTTGAATGAATTAATGTTGATTAGCCTCACTGTCTTCAAACCTATCGTCAACCTAGCTACCTCGTATGTGAAAGATAGGTCTTATATTCTCCAATCCAACCATTTATTCTGACCTAACTGGCCTCACCACAACATTATCAAGAGCAGTCTCACTGTATTAGTCAGGACTCTTATTTTGTATTCAAAAATTCTACACAAATTAAACAGAAAAGGAAATTTATTAGCTTGCACAATTTGAAAGTCCAAGGCTAGCACTAAGGTAAAACCTGGCTATTGAGTCAAAGGTTCGTACAGATCCAAGAGCTCAAACACTATCATGAGAACTTGGCTTCCCTCTTTCCATCTTTTGGCTCTGCTTTCCATTTGACAAGCTCCAGGGTCACATTCTATTCTCTGAGCAACCCCAGGGTTCAAAGCATGTCTCTTTCTCAATAGTTTGAATAAAAAATTAAGAACGGAGTGAAATAAGTAAATCAGAAAAAACTAAGAACTGTATGATTCCATATATGGGTGGGACATAAAATTGAGACTCATGGACATAGATATGAGTGCAGTGATTACCAGGGGGTGAGGGAGGGGAGAGGCATAAAGTAAACCAAATAAAAGGTGACTGATGGCAATTTGACTTTGGGTGATGGGTATACAACATAATCAAATATCAAAATGATCTGGAGATGTTTTCTCTGAATCTATGTACTCTAATTCAGTGGTCCCCAACCTTTTTTGGGCCACGGACCGGTTTAATGTCAGAAAATATTTTCATGGACTGGCCTTTAGGGTGGGACGGATAAATGTATCACGTGACCGAGACAAGCTTCAAGAGTGAGTCTTAGACTGATGTAACAGAGGGAATCTGGTCATTTTAAAAAAAAATAAAACATTGTTCAGACTTAAATATAAATAAAACGGAAATAATGTAAGTTATTTATTCTTTCTCTGTAGACCGGTACCAGTCCATGGCCCGGGGGTTGGGGACCACTGCTCTAAATGATCAAAGTCACCTCGTTAAAACTGTCTAAATAAAATTTTTTTTAAAAAATTCAGAATTAGGCCCTGGCCGGTTGGCTCAGTGGTAGAGTGTCGGCCTGGCGTGCAGGAGTCCCAGGTTCAATACCCGGCCAGGGCACACAGGAGAAGCGCCCATCTGCTTCTCCACCCCTCCCCCTCTCCTTCCTCTCTGTCTCTCTCTTCCCCTCCGGCAGCCAAGACTCCACTGGAGCAAAGTTTGCCGGCGCTGATTGCGGCATAGTGATGCCCCATGATGGGCAGAGCATCGCCCCCTGGTGGGCATACCGGGTGGATCCTGGTCGGGCGCATGCGGGAGTCTGTCTGACTGCCTCCCCGTTTCCAGCTTCGGAAAAATACAAAAAAAAAAAAAAATCAGAATTAATACTCATGTAGGCTGACTGGAAAATATGCCCTTCTCTGAACAATCACTCTGGCCAAAGGGATGGACTCTGGCTAGGCCTGAGTCATGTGCACCCTCTTGTGTCAAGGTGGAATCTATGTAAATAAGAGGGATGGTGCCTGACCTGTGGTGGCGCAGTGGATAAAGCGTCGACCTGGAAATGCTGAGGTCGCTGGTTCGAAACCCTGGGCTTGCCTGCTCCTCCCTCCCTTCTCTCTCTCTCTCTCTCTCTCTATCTATCTATCTATCTATCTATCTCTCCTCTCTATAATGAATAAATAAAAATCTTTAAAAAAAAAAAAGAAACAGCAGGTATTACCCATACCATGTATAATTTGACATGATTAGAATTTATCATGGAACATTTTCTGGAGGTTTCCCTCTCCTTTTTGTTTAAAAAGGTAGAGCTTTAGAAAAGGGAATTATTTATTTGGGAGTGGGTGACTTGTTTCAGTGAATGAACAAAGAAAATCTTAGAAGGAACTACAGAAGACTTGGGGGCAGAAAGGATGCAGCTTGGATTTGGTTAGGCAGAAATGAGAAAGAAAGCCATTCCAGGCACTGGTGGACATGCAAAAGTCTTAAGAGAATAGGGCATATCAGTTAAGTTTGCCAGTCTGTCATGCATTCCCTTTTCTTCTGATAACAATACTATACTCCAGTTTTCCTAGGGAACCATCCCTCTTATTTTATTTTATTTTTTTATTTATTCATTTTAGAGAGGAGAGAGAAAGGGAGAAAGAGAGACAGAAAGGCAGAGAGAGAGGAGAGAGAGACAGAGAGAGAAGGTAGGGAGGAGCAGGAAGCATCAACTCCCATATGTGCCTTGACCAGGTAAGCCCAGGGTTTTGGACCGGCAACCTCAGTGTTTCCAGGTTGACGCTTTATCCAATGCGCCACCACAGGTCAGGCCCCTGCTGTTTCTTTAAATGCAAACTCTTGAAGGACAGCAGCTCTACCAGATACATTTCATACATTATGAAAGAACAAACTGTGTGGCAACTTACATACAGCATTTAATAATTTCCTTGGCTCTAAATTTTCTATACCTTCTAAACCAGGGGTCCCCAAACTTTTTACACAGGGGGCCAGTTCACTGTCCCT
This sequence comes from Saccopteryx leptura, assembly GCF_036850995.1. Taxonomy (NCBI): domain Eukaryota; kingdom Metazoa; phylum Chordata; class Mammalia; order Chiroptera; family Emballonuridae; genus Saccopteryx; species Saccopteryx leptura. The sequence goes on from NC_089510.1 coordinate 55,538,529, forward strand.
CAGACCGTTGGAGGGCCGGACTATAAAAAAAAAACTATGAACAAATCCCTATGCACACTGCACATATCTTATTTTAAAGTAAAAAACAAAACGGGAACAAATACAATATTTAAAATAAAGAACAAGTAAATTTAAATCAACAAACTAACCAGTATTTCAATGGGAACTATGCTCCTCTCACTGACCACCAACAAAAGAGGTGCCCCTTCCGGAAGTGCTGCGAGGCCGGATAAATGGCCTCAGGGGGCCGCATGTGGCCCGCGGGCCATAGTTTGGGGACCCTTGGTCTAAACAAAACCTTTTTAGCCAACATAAGCTGGGTCTGACTTCATCAAAGTGCCTGGTATAACAGGTGGACTATGGTTTTCGAGTTACCTCAAACTAGGCTCAGATCCTGGCTAATATCACCTTCCCTGGATTTTAGCTACAGGTCTTTGAGCAAATTATCTTCTCCCCAAACCTTGGTTTCCCTATGTAAAAACACGAATGGTAATACCTGTCTGTACATAAGAAGGCTATGTGGTATAATGCAGAGAAAAGAATTAGGTGGACCCACGATGAAATTCTACCAGTAATACTAATTATATGCATTTCTCTGAGTCATTCCTCATCTATATATTCTGAGTAATTCTTCACGTGTAAAGTGGGGGTAATATTTATCCATTAGTTGTTAAGCATTTAACAAGGCAATGTAAACTGCTCACAAACATTAGGGGATCAGGGGACATGCAGATACTCCAGTACTTTCAGCCTTTTATACAGTACATTTTTACCAATGAAATAAAAGTTGGTTTTTGCATCTCATTTGCATGATCAAACAACTTTCTTTGACTTGTTTGCTTTTCTTTTTTTTTTTTTTTTTTTTTTTTTTTTTTACAGGGACAGAGAGAGAGTCAGAGAGAGGGATAGATAGGGACAGACAGGAACGGAGAGAGATGAGAAGCATCAATCATCAGTTTTTCCTTGTGACATCTTAGTTGTTCATTGATTGCTTTCTCATATGTGCCTTGACCGAGGGCCTTCAGCAGACCGAGTAACTCCTTGCTGGAGCCAGCGACCTTGGGTCCAAGCTGGTGAGCTTTTTTTTTTTGCTCAAGCCAGATGAGCCCGCGCTCAAGCTGGCGGCCTTGGGGTCTCGAACCTCGGTCCTTCCGCATCCCAGTCCGACGCTCTATCCACTGCGCCACCGCCTGGTCAGGCTTGTTTGCTTTTCTGATGTTCTTATTTAATAAAAAAAATTAAATGTTTCTTTTTATCACTTCATGTTCATTTTGAAATTTGTGAGCAGTATATTTTAAAACATCTAACACAATGAATAGCAACAGTAAAAACTCAATAAATGGTGTTATCCACATCAAATTATCTGTTTAAATTCAATGTTTCTGTCCTTACCAAGGTCTGCCATAAATTTCTTACATCTAATAAATGATATTTAGCGGGCTCATCAGCTTGAGTGTGGGGTCACTGGCTGGAGCGTGGGATCACAGACGTAATTCCAAGGTCACTGGCTTGAGCAAGGGGTCACTTGCTCTACTGTAGCCCCCTGCCATAAAGGCACATATGAGAAAGCAGTCAATGAACAACTAGGATGCCACAATGAAGACTGATGCTTCTCATCTGTCACACACACACAAAATGAATTGAGTCTAATAGGTTATAAAATACATTGTAGTCTTTTTTTCTTTTTTACATTTTGAACAGATAAAATGTCAACCAACAAAAAATTTAGTTTATGTAAAAACTATTAAAATAATAAACATGGATAATAACAAATTAAAAATTCAGAGCACAAGGAAAAATTAATTGGAATTACTTTTTAGTCTTCATAAATGCCCTTGAGTTTTGTTAGTTAATAAAATACTTCTTAAAGGCAAAACACTTTGGTCTTAAAACTATGTAAAAGCAGGTAAGATAATGAGCTAGACAAACTCCTATCATCAACCTATCCTTTAGCTTCAGGCTCAATGTAGTAATATGAAATGACTCACAACAGTAGGAAATCGCTATGCTATCTATCTCCTGAACATATACCCAACTTCTGAACAGAATAAAAAAATATGGGGTCTAAATGACAATTTTATATGTTTATCTATCAGAACACATGCAAAAGGCAAGTGGCTGTTCATATCTACCTTAGCTACGAAGTTTAACTTTAATGTCATCCACTAAAAAATACAAACTATATTTAGTACAACTGTTTCCAAAAAGTGATTAAATAAGTAGGCATTTAATTTCTTCTATTTTACAACAGAGCCAAGTTTCTTTGGAAAGAGGTTTCCCGAAATAGTTTAATATTCTGTTTATTTTTCTAACATGAGTGTATTGTATGTAATACTTATCAGTCTTTAATGAGTGCACAAACATAGGAAAGTGTTAAAGGTTTTAAAATGAAATTTAAAAGAAAAACTTAAGACACAAAGTACTACACATTCTTTAGTTGCAAAAACACTATATTAAAATAAAATAATTAACTACATCATACTATACAAACTTGGTTACGGGATTTTTTTTTCTCCTTTGTGCAAAACATGAATAGACTTCAGTTTTTAATCTACTCCCTGAGGAAGCTATATTTTAAACACGAGACACATATGGTGAACACCTCAGCCACCAGACATTGTTCTCTACAACTCTGAACACCTAATTCCAAAAAAACCCCCACAAAACGAATTCTTATCTTTCCTGTGTTCAAAAATGTTTAAGACAAAATGTTTGTTTTTTAAGAGCATTGAAATAGTTGTGCTAGGCAACCAAAGTATCTTTTCAAAGTAGTTTTCTTCAACGTTTTTTTTTTTTTTTTTGGGGGGGGGGGGGCGGGCATGAATCATCGGAGTGTGAAGGTGGGATCTAGTTATTATTACAATTACATTTGGTAAGTCAACTAGTTGAAGGTGGCGAAAGAAAAGTTACAGCATTCGGGTTCACATTAAAAACAACTACGGATAAAACATCAGTGCCAAGCGAAGCATCCCAGATAATGCAGCGACCAACGCTACCCTGATGTAATTCTGAGCGCGCGCTACAATTCCAAATCTTAGCCAAGTCGATTTAGAATCCCAAATCCGAAAGGGCCTGCAGAAACCGGGGCGGGGCAAGGGTCTATTTCAGCAGCGACTCACGCCAATTTTCTAGGAGAGTACACCACCACCTATCAGTCCCCCACGCTCTTCCCCGGGAGATGCCTGTCCGCCCTGCAAGGCCGGGGGGTGGGGGGGACGGGGTGGGTTGGGACAGTCGCGTTCTCTCCGTTACCTGGGTTCCGGCCAGGAACTAAGGGACCAGTACCGTAACTACCTAACCTCTAGTCCACCCACCAGCTAGGGCGGCCTCCTGCCGCGCCAGGGCCTCCCGTCGGGGGGGATGCCCCCCGGCCCACTCACCCGCCCGTGTAGTGTCCGTCAGGTCGTGGTTGGCCGCTCCCCGGGGAAACTCCCTCAGTTTCCGGCCGCTCAGGCTCAGCACCCCGGTTATCGCCGCCTCCTCCAGCGCTCGATCGAGGGAGCGGCTCCATGAGCCTGGGCCAGGCCCGGGGCTTGCCCCGGAGCTTGGGCCGCAGTTAACACCGGAAAGGTTACCTCCCGACGCTACCGGGCCAGAATATTCTGCAGCTGTGGCCGCAGCGACCAAGCCAGCAGCCGCCATTTCCCAGCCGACAACTACCGACCCGGCAGTTCCGCGCATGCGCGTCTAAAAGTGATGGGCGGGCAGGGAAAGGGACTTACAGACCCGGTCGGTTCTCTTGATGGACAGTCCTGCGGTGCCCCTCTACGCATCCAGAAGCTTGCCTCCGCCCACCAGATTTTCAAGTGAATATAAAACACAAATCTGGAACAGCCGCTACTTTTGACTCCCAGTAGCATTTTTAAAATGCCTCTACAAAAATATCTTTCAGACAACGATCCTCACCAAAATTTCTCTGCCTTCTTCCCTCGGTACTGGAGGATTAAACATTAAGGGTTCTAACACTGTTGCTACCAGAAATTTGGGCAGTGAGAGAAGAGGACTGAGATGAGACATTTCCCAACTTCATCCAAATGGAGACTTATGGATGTATTAGCTAATATTGCCTGAAGAAAAAATAGGGCTAAATTGGCTCTCAAACTCCATAGGTGTCTCATTGAAAGGTTTATATAAATATTTTAGACCTCCCCTCACTTTTATAAAATAATTCTTAACAAAAATAAAACGAGCATTTAAATAGTACTTGTCCTTTAGGCAAGATTTTAGGCAGGATGAATGACATCAAAGTCTAAAATTTTGGTCTGGATCCAAAATTGAGGAAGAGAAAGTGATCTGACCATAATCTAAATGTGGGAATTAAAGGTAGAAGTGAGCCTGACCTGTGGCAACACAGTGGATAGACGCTGAAGTCTGGATTCAAAGCCCTGAGCTTGCCCAGTCAAGGCACATAGGACAAGCAACCAATGAACAACTAAAATAAAGCAACAATTCACTCCCCCACTCTTTGTAAAAATCAATAAATAAAATACTGAATAAAAAAAAGGTAGAACTGAAAAGATATGAAACCATTTAGTCTCAAAAAAGTTGAAAATACATTTTAAACCACTTAGACTTCACTTATATTGCAGACTTTAGCATGTTTTTGCACATTTAAGCCATTTCTGCTACATGGTGTAAATTTCTCCTACAATCAATTACCAAGTATTTTTTTTAAAAAAAAATTTTTCTTACTGATTTTAGAGGAAAGGAGGGATGAAGACACATTGCCTTATTCAATCTATCGTCTATGCATTCATTGGTTGATCCTTGTATGTGCCATGACCAGGGTATTGAACCCACAACCTTGGTTATTAGAAGAAAGCTCCAACCAACTGAAATACCCCACCAGAGCAATCAAGTATTTACTTTGGGAAATAAGAGACCAACAGATACAGTCCTTTTCCTAGGAGATAATAATCTAATAGAATCCAGACAAAATAGACCAGAGAACAAGACAACAAAAAAGATCTGAGTAGAAGTAGTGTGGATTATCTATGAGAATTCAGAGAAATGGAATCTATATCATAGATGAATGAGGTTTTGAATCAAATATGGATTACTAAGTGAGGTATGCTGGAAGGTGAGAGCAATATTCCAGATTGAGTGGAGGATCAACATGAACAAACCCAGCTATGATTTATAATAGCACATAAGAACATTAGGGCCAATATTCATGTAAGGGCCAAAGTTCATGTCAGAGGGTGAAATAAGGTTAGGGCTCTAGACAGTTGCTCAATGGATAGGGCATCCACCCCAAGTACAGATGTCCTAGGTTCAAGTCCCTGTTAGGACACACAGGAGAAGTAACCATCTGCTTCTCCCATCTCCCTCTTCTCTCATTCTTCCCCTCCTGTAGCCAGTGGCTCCATTGGTTTAAGTGTGGCCCTGGTCACTGAGGATAGCTCTGTGGAAACCTGACAGCCTCAGGTGCCAAGAATAGCTTGGTACTGAGCATCGGCCCCAGATAGGGTTGCCAAGTGGATCCTAGTTGGGGCACATGAGGGAGTCTGCCTCACTATCTCCCCTCTTCTCACCTAAAAAGAAAATAAGGTTGGAGAGATCCTACTCATCATTCAGAGCCAAACTCTTCAATGAAACCTTGATTAGCACTTCCCCTAACTCCTAATGGGAAGAGATTTGTATGTTATCTATATTTGATTACCTATTACCTTCCATTTACACTAGTCTTCTGACAAGTTCTCTGCAGTCTAGCTATACTTTCCATGCTAATCATGGTCTCTGAATTTCTGATCAAGTTTATAGATTAGTGGTACTTTGACCATTCAACTAGATTTTAAGGTCCTTAATATATTAAACTGTCATTATCTTCCATAACCCAGGGCTGAGTATATTAATAATAGTTTAAAAATGTAGAAAGCATGGCCCTGGCCGGTTGGCTCAGTGGTAGAGCGTCGGCCTGGTGTGCGGGAGTCCCGGGTTCGATTCCTGGCCAGGGCACACAGGAAAAACGCCCATCTGCTTCTCCACCCCTCCCCCTCTCCTTCCTCTCTGTCTCTCTCTTCCCCTCCTGCAGCCAAGGCTTCACTGGAGCAAAGTTGGCCCAGGCGCTGAGGATGGGTCTGGTAGCAACAGAGCAATGCCCTGGATGGGCAGAGCATCACCCCCTGGTGGACATGCCAGGTGGATCCCGGTCGGGCTCATGCGGGAGTCTGTGACTGCCTCCCCGTTTCCAACTTCAGAAAAATACAAAAAAAAAAAAAAAATGTAGAAAGCAGCAGAGACAGAAAATGGGTTATATACTACGAAAGTAGAGGTTACGCAGAAATACAGGAGAGAAGGTTGGGAGTAAAGAAAAAAATGATAAATTTTGAAAACAGGATACATAAGTATGCAAATATTTAAAGGCCAAAAGAAAGGCTTGTAGATAAAAAGGAAAATGAAGGTGATACACACACACACACACACCATTATACAAGAGCAAGTCCTAGTTAAAGAAAGCTGGTAAATCAAGGAGTTAGTTACTTTTGAGATTTCAAGGGATTTGAGGTTTCAATTTACAAAGTAAAGGTAGAATATGAGGGAATTCTCCTCCTATTCCGTCAAATCTTATCCATAAAGCAAGTGACAAGATCATTTTGTTGGAATGACACAGAAAATGGAGTCAATGTGGTAAGTTCACCGGTCTAGTGATGAATAAAAGTGATGAGAAACAATTGCAAAAAGCCCGTGAGCAAAAGGGCTACAGGCGTCTATAACTTATTCCACAGCTGCTGTGGTCTGGAAGCAGTTAAAAAATAGGCAGTGGGAGTTACTGAAATGTTAGAAATAGATGTAGAAAACTTCCCTGCTTCTTCCTGTTTTTCACAGGCTGAAAGTCAGAAGCACAAGTTTCACTCAAATTTCAATTGCTCTCTCCAGCTCTACATCTCTTTACTTCATGCAGAAATAAAGCCCTTTCCCCCTTTCTATGGTCACTCCTATGGCTGAACTTTTATAAACTAAAAGCACTAAAGTCTTGGCCAGCCCCATTGTCTCCAAATGTAAAGCACAGAAACTGGCTTGCTGAATATACTCAACGTCTGGTCCTTCTCCTTCTGGCTCCTTAATAAGAAGCACTAATAATTGACTTTTAAAAACTTTACACAAGAAAATATAGACGTGATTCTTCTTCTCACTAAAGGTAAATGGACGTATAAATTAAACACATACACACTAAGGAAATAGTTTCTTCTTCATCTTTAAATATCTGTAAATCTCATCTGAATACATTAAGAACAAGGAATGTCGCCTGACCAGGCGGTTGCACCGTGCATAGAGCGTTGGATTGGGATGCCGAGGACCCACGTTCAAGACCCCAAAGTCACCAGCTTGAGCGCGGGCTCATCTGGCTTGAGCAAAAAGCTCACCAGTTTGGACCCAAGGTTGCTGGCTTGAGCAAGGGGTTACTCCGTCTGCTGAAGGCCCACGGTTCAAGGCACATATGAGAAAGCAACCAATGAACAACTAAGGTGTCACAACGAAAAACTGATGATCGATGCTTCTCATCTCTCCGTTCCTGTCTGTCCCTATCTATCCCTCTGACTCTCTGTCTCTGTAAAACAACAAAAAAACCCCAAACAAAAACAAACAAAAAAAACACACAAAAGAATTTCAATTCCAGAATGGTATCACATCTTTTTTTTTTTTTTTATTCATTTTAGAAAGGAGAGAGGGAGAGAAGAGAGAGACAGAGAGAGAGAAGGGGGAGGAGCAGGAAGCATCAACTCCCATATGTGCCTTGACCAGGCAAGCCCAGGGTTTCGAACCGGCGACCTCAGCATTTCCAGTTGACACTCTATCCACTGCGCCACCACAGGTCAGGCTGGTATCACATTTCTTTACCAAACTTTAAGTTGAAAAGATTTCAGATAGTAAATTATAATAGCAGAGAATAAAAAAAGACATTATAGAAGTCAACAATTTATAAGCAAATCTCTAAATCACTATTAATGGTCCACAGTAGTCCGAAATTCTTATTGTAAATACTTGGGCTTATTGGTATCATTTTTAAAAAAGGACAAACTCCCAAGTTGATCTATTGAAAACAAAACAAAAACTCTTTATTTTTTTTTTTAATTTATTCATTTTAGAGAGGAGAGGGAGAGACAGAGAGAAAGAGAGAGAGAAAGAGAGAGAGAGAGAGGAGAGACAGAAAGAGAGAAGGGGGGAGGAGCTGGAAGCATCAACTCCCATATGTGCCTTGACCAGGCAAGCCCAGGTTTTGAACCGGCGACCTCAGCATTTCCAGGTCGACGCTTTATCCACTGCGCCACCACAGGTCAGGCACAAAAACTCTTTAAAAGGAAGCTTAAATCACACTTATGTTTCCAGTGGCAAAAAACAATTATTCAGGTCTGATGAAAGTTCAAAAGTATACTGATCAGAAATGAAATAATTTTCTGCTTCGATACTGCCTGCATGCAGAATGCATACTCTCTTTAGTGCAAAATCAGCAATTTCTTGTCTCCTTACAATAAGTAGAACAGAAATCCCCCCCTAAAATTAACTTTGTATGTTGTATGAATTATACAGCTATTGAAATCAAAATGATATACTATCTATTCTAACAAAAAATAACTATTGGGCAATGAAGACTTATTTTCTTCATACTCAGTATTTTATGATTTGCTTATAATTAAAATTATGGCCCTGGCCAGGTAATTTGGTTAGAACATCATCCCGAGAAGCCGAAATGCAGGTTTGATCCCTGGTCAGGCTGCACACAAGAATTAGTGAATGCACAGAGAGGTGAAACAACATATCAGTTTCTCTCTCTCTAGAATCAATTAGAAATATAAATAAATTATGGTAAAATTTACACCTGTTAGGAAAAAAATCCAGTCTGATTAGGACTGACCTTTTCTAACAGGTCCATGTAACTTGAATATGAAGTAATGAAGTCTCATAATCATCACAGTTGATTTCCTTACTCTGCTACAAATGCTTAAGTATTACCACTTCTTAGATTTCTACTACTTTTTGTAGGTGTTCAATTTACAGAAGCAGTTTATTATGAACTAAGAACGAAGAGATCTAAGGTCAAAAAGTGACTGCTGCACTGTTGCTGTGGCCAGCTGGTTCAGTGGTAGAGCGCTGGACTGGCGTGTGGATGTCCCAGGTTCCATTCCTGGTCACGGAACGTAAGAGTTAACATCTGCTCCTTCACCCCTCCTCCTTCCCCTTGTTTTGCCCTCCTGCCACCATGGCTCAGTTGGTTCAAGTGCATTGGATCGGGCGCTGAGGATGGCTCTGTGGAGCCTCCGCCTCAGGCACTAAAAATTGTTCAGTTACGAGCATGGCCCCAGATGGGCAGATCATCAGCCCCAGCTGGGGATTGTCAGGTGGGTCCCAGTCAGGGTACATGCAGGATATCTTCCTTTTTCTCACTTGGGAAATAAAGGGGGGAGGAGTGACTGCCACACACAAGTCTTGAAAAACTGGGTCTCACTTAACTAAGACGTGAATGTGAATAGAGGGATTGAACTAAATGATCTCTATAGGTTCATCTAATTTTATATTCAGCATTCTTTTGTTTGTGTTTTTTAGATTTTATTTATTGATTTTTAAAGAAGAGGCAGGGAGAGTAAAAGGGGGGGAAAGCAGGAATCATCAATTCATAATAGTTGCTTCCTGTCTGTGCCTTGTCCAGGCAAGCCCGAGGATTCGAACCAGCAACCTCAGCATTCCAGGTTAACACTTTATCCATTGCGCCACCACAGGTCAGGCATATTCTGCATTCTAAGTAAAATTGATTTTCTATTTTAACTCCTCCTGGCTACTTCCTGTTGAAGCTATGAATGAAATGTTTAAAAAGCAGTTACAAGGATTTAATATGAGTTTAGAGTGATTTACCAATTTAGTAGTATGTAGTTTTTCAAATCCTAAAATTTATAAATAACTCTAGTTTTTTGGTTACAAAGAACAATCTAAAAAACACAATTCAATCTTTACAGCTAAGAATAAATCATGAGACCTGTAACATTTTATTTGTTAAAAACGAACAGATTCAGAATAGATCTAATGTGACTTTTCCAAAAAACACCAAAAAGTACAGTGTATAGCATCTCCTCATTAAATATAAACTTTCATTTTGTGATGCACTGCATCAATGTTTTGCATACACCTGGATGCAAAGAAAATTTTAAATTGCATCTTGTTAAAAGAACTGAAAAAGGACTACAACCACATTCCAAAAAGGAAAATTTTCCTCCAACAAAGCATATTCTTGTTTATATATATACATAACACATTAGCACTGAAGAATTTTAATTGAGTTGTAACAAAAGCAAATTTTTATATTTAAAAAGAAAATGAAATTACAGATGCATAAGAACAAAAGTTTAATATACCAAAGACACTGTGTTGTTGCTTGATGTACTTAATGTCAATATCTGGGGCAATTTTTAAGGTTTTCCAAATAAAATGCATTAATAATAGCTCTGTACAATATTTAAAATAACAAAAAAATGAAAACATCTTTATACCATATTATCACAAACTGTTCTCAAGACAGCAAACTCATGCTCAGTTGTTTTTCCTTTGCTTTAAAATAAACTGCCAGTAATCCTAAACCAGTCTAAAATGTATTGTTCATGAATCAAATCTAAGCATTTATACTTGCAAAAATGTTTTGCAAATGAGTGAGGCCTTGGCCTAAGGAAAGACTAGAGTTTATTTTCAAATTGAATGACTAGCTTCCAATAATCCCATATCAGTAGACTTACTAGCAAAATACCAGATATTAAGGATTAGATTTAATTCTTTGGTAGAAGCATGAAACTGTTTTTGATAGCTTTCCAAGTCTAGCATAAACCAAACCCAAGGAGCATGAAAAATGATAATGAAGTCTAGTATACAATGCAAGGCAAGCAGGAGCCGTAACTTAATGTTTTCTTCTTTTTTAACAGGGAAAATCAACATTAATAATACACTCTAGAGAAGCTAACATCTATTTAGAAGCTTTAACATTACAGCAAACCAAAAAGTTAAGCTTCAAACCACCAAACTTGCCACAGGCTATTTTGCTGCATTTTGGCATTATACATTAACTTGTAGTATAGTATATAACCATCTGAGGACTCCTAGTACTAGCTTGGCACAACTAACTCCTCTTACCTCTCCATAGTATGGGGGGAAATAATCCTTTTTTCACCATAAATGTCTCAACTTTATACAAGTCAGAGAGAAAGGTATAAAACAAGGTTACATAACTCTTTTATCATTTTGTTTTTTACTTTGTGACATATACAAGTATACTTTTGTTTTTGGTGTTGTATACTGTTTAACAAGCTTCAATGCCTATAAAATTTCTTTTCAAATAACAACAGTATAGGACTTTATAGCTATTAGTTTTATTATCAAAATAGCTAAGATATTCAATCCATTTTAATTAAAATTTTTCTAAGTATCACTTGAAGAATTCTTTGTGAACCCTAGACTCAAGACTACAGTAAATCCAAATAGTATATACCTTCGACCTGGGTTTTAAAGCACTTCACCTCAGTAACCTGTCCTCATCTTGCTACTTCCTCCCTTGCTTTCTTCATTCAGTTACACAGTTGTCAGATTTTTACATTTGAATTTCTCTTCCAAAGTTCTATTAGATAACTTTGTAAACATGCATTTATGGCCTTCAAACAACAACATTTTAAACAGACTAATGCCTAGAGTCACACTTCTTGTTAAAATTTCAACTTTATAGATTTGTAACTCTGGAGCATTAACCTTACATTACCTAAAAAATGAACTAAGTTCCAGATATTCCTGTAAATCTTAAAACCCAAAAGAGGAACTCCAATTTTTAAAATGTCTCTAATGAAGAAAAGTCAGCTGCACTTAGTACATCAATGCTATTAAAGGATGAGTGACAGCAACAAAGGGACCTACACATATTTCTGAAGACCAAGATCTACCATGGCAAAAATAAAAAATGGGCAAAGGAGATGAAATCCTAAATACCACTGTCATAAAAATAATCAATTTCTGCCTTTCTGTATTCTTTCTGCTGCATAAGAAACCAAAGAAGTCAAATAGGGAATTGTTCAGTCTGGTTCAACCAAAAAAAAAAAAAATCTTTAAGAATAGATAGGCATATTCCCTGTTATTCTTTCAGGGCATTATTTATACAGGTAAAAAAACAAAACAAAACAAAAAAAAACTAGAAAAATAAAAATAAGAGGATTTATTTAGCCTTGTGAATAATATTCTTGAATTTCTGTGATGAACTCTTCAAGCAATTCAATGTTTTTAACAGTGTCATCACTCAAAAGTCCCTTTAACATGGGTTTTATCCCACAGTTACAAAGCGGCTTCCTCCTTTGTTGAATGTGAGAGTGGCTCTTTGTTCCTTCAAGATCCCAAATCGCTCATTCAAAGTCATCCCTGTCTAGAAAAAATAAAACAAAAATTAACAACTTGACTGTAAGATATATTTAGTTTGGAACAATATAATCATACTAGCAACTCATAGTAACAATAGCACTTCCTGAATATTTATGTGTATGAACTCTAATTCTAACAAAAACCATTTAAAAAAGGTGAATTTAGTGATGTTTAGAGAAATTAGTTAACTTGCTTACTTTCACAGTTCTAGAATTTAAACCAGAAATTCTGACTCAGAATCCCTATCTCCTAACCACCGTATTGCCTACAAGTCATACACACACACACACACAGATTTCTCTATCTAAATTATTTTTTGACTCTGCAAAAATAGTACCACCAACTCTAGTGATACCTCTGATAAAAGTAGTTGTTTAGTCTTGTAAATATATTGAAATGAATTTTCCTGAAATTCTGAGTTCTTGAACTTCAATGATGAACTCAAAATCAAATCAAATCGAAATCTGGTTTTTAATTAACAACAGAATGCATACTCAAATTATATTCAGCCTTTCTGAAAGGAAAGTAACAGCAGTGACAAAATAAAGTAAAAAGCAAAATAAATTTAATCAAATTTCTGTCTATACTGTACTTCGTATCTTCAATTCCAGTTTTGTGTAAATGAATACAAAATGGCACTTGACAAAATCCAACACCTATTTATGATAAAAATTCTCAGCAAGTAATGAACAGAAAGGAATTCCCTAAATTAGATAAATGTACTAAAAACTTACTGCTAACATCATACTCAATGATGATACATTTAATGCTTTCTCCTCAAGCCTGGGGACAAGGCAGATATACATGCTCTCTTACCACTTCTATTTAACATTGTCCTAGCCATTGTAACAAAGAAGAAAAAGAGCCTAACCAGGTGGTGATGCAGTGGATAGAGCGTTGGCCTGGGACGCTGAGGACTCAGGTTTGAAACCCTGAGGTCACCAGCTTGAGCAATGGATCGCCAGCTTGAGTGTGGGATCATAGACATGACCCCATGGTCGCTGGCTTGAAGCCCAAGGTCACTGGCTCAGCTGGGCCCCACCCCGGTCAGGGTACACGAGAAAGCAATCAATGAACTGCTAAGGTGCCACAACTATGAGTTGACATTTCTCATCTCTCTCCTTTCCTGTCTCTTTCTCTTGCTAAAATATAAATAAATAAGGAAAAGAAAGGTTTAAAGATTGAAAAGTAATTTGGAGAAACACATGATTGTCTACACAGGTATCAACAAAATTACAGGAAGTAGGTGAATTTTAGCAAGATCACAAGATCTTAAGTTAGTATAAAAATGATCAAAATCGGCCCTGGCCAGTTGGCTCAGTGGTAGAGCGTCGGCCTGGCGTGCAGGAGTCCTGGGTTCGATTCCCGGCCAGGGCACACAGGAGAAGTGCCAATCTGCTTCTCCACCCCTCCCCCTCTCCTTCCTCTCTGTCTCTCTCTTCCCCTCCCCCAGCCAAGGCTCCAATGGAGCAAAGTTCGCCCGGGCGCTGAGGATGGCTCTGTGGCCTCTGCCTCAGGCGCTAGAATGGCTCTGATTGCGGCAGAGCAATGCCCCAGATGGGCAGAGCATCGCCCCCTGGTGGGCATGCCAGGTGGATCCCAGTTGGGCGCATGCGGGAGTCTGTCTGACTGCCTCCCGTTTCCAACTTCAGGAAAATACAAAAAAAAAAAAAAGATCACAATCATGTGAGACATACCACTTCATGTGCACTGAATGGCTAAATTCAAATGACAGATAATAATAACAAGTGTTGAAGATGTGGAGAAATTTAGAACCCTCATATATGCTGGCAGCAATGTAAAATAGTGCAGCCACTTCTTAGGAAAACAGTCTAGCAGCTCCTGAAAAGGTTAAAACTGAGCTACATGCCGGGTGGATCCCAGTCGGGAGCATGCGGGAGTCTGTCTGACTGTCTCTCCCCGTTTCCAGCTTCAGAAAAATACCAAAAAAACCCAAAACTGAGCTACAAGATAACCTAGCAATTCCATTCCTAGGCATTTACCAATGAGAAATGAAAACATAAACTTATACAAAAACTTGTAAATGTTCAGAAAAGCATTATTCATAATAGCCAAAGAATGGAAACACAAATGCCCATCAACTGAGATATAAGTAAATGGATATACCATAGGATGGAACATTAATCAGCAATAAAAACATATGAAATACTGATACATTATGTGTGAATCTTGAAAATACTATGCTAAATAAAAGAAGCCAGTCACAAAAGAGCACATGTTATATGATCCTGTTCACATGAAATGTCCAAAATAGGCAAATCTATAGGGACAGAAAAGTAGATAGATCAGTGTATTCCTTAGGTTAAGGAGTCTTAGGATACTCTATTTAATTCATTGTACAACACTTGTTTTGTTAATCTAAACATTCTCAATGAATGGCCTGAAGAAACAGAGTGGAAAAAATTTACCTGTTTTCCAACACTATTTATGTCAAATTGTAAAGGAACACCTTTAGGAACTTTTTTTACATCAGATTGCTCCCGTTTTGTCAAGAATGAGGGTACAGCTGTACGAGTTAACCGTGGCTTCTGAGTTCTAATAGAAAAAAATTAAAATGCAGTTAGACCAGCTTAACAATCAAAAGAAGAAAAAGAAATCATTTAGTACATAAAGACATTGTGACATGTATACATGTTCAAATGTAATAGGGCAACTATTTGTGTTCTCAAAAAAGCACATGGTTCTTAATTGACTAGTCTAGAGATTAAAATATATAATCACTCACAGAAACCTCTTTAAGTAGAACTATAAACGTTTCAATAATTTGATTTCCAAGTCTTGATCTTCTACTAAAATAAAGCACCCTCTGAGGTCTAATTAAAGACCACCTACCTATCTTACCTTTTTTTAAATTTTTTTATTTTTTCTTTGTATTTTTCTGAAGTTGGAAACGGGGAGGCAGTCAAACAGACTCCCGCATGCGCCCAACCGGGATCCACCTGGCACGCCCACCAGGGGGCGATGCTCTGCCCATCTGGGGCCACGCTCTGCCGCAATCAGAGCCATTCTAGTGCCTGAGGCAGAGGCCACAAAGTCATCCTCAGCGCCCAGGGAAACTTTACTCCAATGGAGCCTTGGCTGCGGGAGAGGAAGAGAGAGACAGAGAGGAAGGAGAAGGGGAGGGGTGGAGAAGCAGATGGGCGCTTCTCTTGTGTGCCCTGGCTGGGAATCGAACCCAGGACACCCGCACGCCAGGCCGATGCTATACTACTGAGCTAACCGGCCAGGACTTATCTTACATTCTTTTCATTTCATTCATTCAAATGGCTAGATAGAGCAAAACCTCCACAAACTCAGAAAGTTTATAATGCAATAAATATAATGAAATGGTTGACTAAACTAAGGTTATCTAGATAAAAGAACACATTATAGACTTTAACAAAAGGTACTATAAAAAATGTTCAAAATACACTGAAAGGGGGGAAGGGAGGAAGAAGGTAAAGTATTATCTAATTTATTTTTATTTTTTATTTTTTTACAGAGACAGAGCCAGAGAGGGATACAGACAGGAACAAAGAGAGATGAGAAGCCTCAATTATCAGTTTTTTGTTGTGACACCTTAGTTGTTCATTGATTGTTTTCTCATATGTGCCTTGACCACGGGCCTTCAGCAGACTGAGTAACCCTTACTCGAGCCAGCGACCTTGGATCCAAGCTGGTGAGCTTTTTGCTCAAGCCAGATGAGCCTGTGCTCAAGCTGGCGACCTCAGGGTCTTGAACCTGGGTCCTCTGCATCCCAGTCCAACGCTCTATCCACTGCGCCACCGTCTGGTCAGGCTAATTTATTATACATAAAAATAGATGTATACATGGCCCTGGCCGGTTGGCTCAGCGGTAGAGCGTCGGCCTAGCGTGCAGAGGACCCGGGTTCGATTCCCGGCCAGGGCACACAGGAGAAGCGCCCATTTGCTTCTCCACCCCTCTGCCGCGCTTTCCTCTCTGTCTCTCTCTTCCCCTCCTGCAGCCAAGGCTCCATTGGAGCAAAGATGGCCCGGGCGCTGGGGGTGGCTCTGTGGCCTCTGCCTCGGGCGCTAGAGTGGCTCTGGTCGCAACATGGCGACGCCCAGGATGGGCAGAGCATCGCCCCCTGGTGGGCAGAGCGTTGCCCCAGGGTGGGCGTGCCGGGTGGATCCCGGTAGGGCGCATGCGGGAGTCTGTCTGACTGTCTCTCCCTGTTTCCAGCTTCAGAAAAAAAAAAAAATAAAAAAATAGATGTATACATGAACCAAACTTTTATTTTTAAAATTTTTTAAACATCAAACTTTTAAAATAAAAATATGAAATTGTTAAAAGTGGGCCGTGGCCAGGTAGCTCAGCCTGTTGAAACATTGTCCTGATACAGGAGGGTTGCAGGTTGATCCCCGGTAAGGACACATACAAGAATCAACCAATGAATGCATAAATTAAGTGGAATAATAAATGTTTCTCTCTTTCTCCCTCTTCCTTTCTAAAATCAATAAATAATTTTATCCTAACTTGGACATCATAATCCAAGCAGAAGTCCAACACTTTTCTATTATTTTATATACTGAGAGGTTATAATTTCTGAAAAATAAAGAAAAGACTTACACTGGGCACTGCACTGCTCCAGGGTTATCAATAGATACAGTCAAAATTCCTCCATTTGTGGTAGAAGTCCGCCATCTAGTTTCAAAAAAAAACAAAAAACTTCATTAGAATGAAGTTTATAAACCCTACAGTATATTAACCATTAAAAAAACATACATTTTAAAGTACCCATTACTTTTTCTTAGCTTTTCAGAAATACATCTTGGATGTAGAAACTGGAAGCTTTAATTTAAAAAATATTTTTCAGTGTAACAAATATATGCACATTTTAAAAAATCAAATACCAAAAGGCTTTTATGAAAGCAACAGTCCTTTACCCCACTATTCTCCCCCTTCTTGCTCCCTAGAGGCAGTACTTTTAACCCTTCCTGTTTTTACTGCTTGCGGCTAGTTACCTTCAGTTCACTAAAAAACAAGATGCTTGTGTAACATCATCTTGCTATGATTGGGACTTAGCAATCACACTATTCTTTAGTTTCCCTACCTGACTCTAAATATTTTGATGGTGATATCACTATTTTACTTCCATTATAACTTTAAATATACTAAATTATATTTTTTTCAGTGGTATCTCTTGACAATATCCCCTCCCTACTTAGTATAAAAGAATAGTAGTACCTCTATTCCTTCCTCCTACCTTTTCTCCCACTTTTTATCAGTTTTACTTTTATATTTATGTAAGTCAGAATCTGACATGTACATTATATTGCTACGAAATTAAGAATTTTGCGCTTCATTCCATAGGTTGAGTTTCACAGTTCAAAACAAACATTTTTATTATAATTATGTAAATTTGTTCATGTAGAAGCAAATAGGCTATAATTATAATTTTCTTCCTTATGGTTTCCAATGTCATGACTCCTGTGCAAAAGCATACTGCCAGCATCAAATTCAAAGTTTCCTTTCTTATACTTAGATTACTTGGCATCATACCAAGATTATGACCATGTTTTGTATGCTTTGTTTTCCAAAAAGTAGCCTTAATTTTAAATAGTTTAATCTTAAAACCTCGTCATACTGATAGAATTACAAAGTTATAACATACTTGGGAAGTGTAATTCTAACAAACCCCCCCAAAATTTTTTTAACCTTATTAGGGGTAAGAGGAAAAAAAATACATGGAAAGTAAAAATATTCTATTGTTTTTAAGTTTTCAAATTTTCTAAAAGCTCTACTTGATTTTCTTCTATTTATTCCCTGAATAGGTTCATTTGTATAAAAACAGTTATAGAAAATAAAGGGCTGTATCATTTGGAATAATCAGACAATAAAAAATTAAAAATCAAGCAATGTATTTGGTGCTAAAACTTTTATACACTGACGTGAAAATACAAAAGTTTTTGGGAAAAAAAACAACAACAAAAAGATTTATTTCAGGCTCAATGGTTAATTTACTTTGAATCTCTTTTAATTTCTTTTGGACTAAGAAATCTGGGCACAAAGTAATCTGGGTTGCTAGTATTATGGGAGTTTTAAAATGACATCTTGAAAAACAAATTGAAACTTACTGACGAGTTCTCTTTGCTACTACATCGTCTAGCAGTTGTTCTGTGTTCAACTGGGCCTGAACCTGAAGGGAAAAAAAAGGCAGTAGATCCCACAGAAACCAGACAATCTGAATCCAAAGAGCTATCCTCAGAATTTTATAACCCACAGGGGATAGGTGTATGAGTGTACAGGTGCCTACTCTGGCTACACCTCTTTGTTGGTTCTGCACCAGAAAAGTAGTAAAAACAGGTTTGTTCCTAAATAACACATTAAATTGTTATAAGATGTAACTAGCTGTTGAGGACAAGAGAAAATGGGGGAGGAATTAATCTAATGTCATGTTCTCCATATCAAAACCCAACCCGTACCTCAACCATGGGCCATTCCTATGATTGAGGATTACTAAAGATAGATGTTCATGATCCTTTGGGTAAAAAGAAAACACCACCAGGGGTTTTAATACCTTCAGGCCTCTTCTGAAAAGAAAAGTTGCCTGGCGAGTGTCTTTCTGATGATTTAATTTATTTCCATTCCTGGTATAATTGGTTGAAATATTATTTCTGCAACAAAAATACATATGCATAATCTGAGCCTTTTAACAACTTTAAACATCCTGAGAAAACAAAATATTTAAGTTCATAGGCTTACAATGTGAGGTACACTAAACATAAAGACTTGGAATTATGGCCCTGGCCGGTTGGCTCAGTGGTAGAGCGTCGGCCTGGCGTGCAGAAATCCTCGGTTCGATTCCCAGCCAGGGTACACAGGAGAAGTGCCCATCTGCTTCTCCACCCCTCCCCCTCTCCTTCCTCTCTCTCTCTTCCCCTCCCGCAGCCAGGCTCCATTGGAGCAAAGATGGCCCAGGCACTGGGGATGGCTCCATGGCCTCTGCCTCAGGCGCTAGAGTGGCTCTGGTTACAACAGAGCGATGCACCGGATGGGCAGAGCATGCCCCCTGGTGGGCGTGCCGGGTGGATCCGGTTGGGTGCATGCGGGAGTCTGTCTGACTGCCTCCCCGTTTCCAGCTTCAGAAAAACACACACACACACACACACACACACACACACACAGACTTGGAATTATTTCCTTATTTACATGAAGCTATTGAGATTTAGTTTACAATATTTCCCTCTGTAACATAATACATAACTTCAACTTGGTCAATTTTGAACTAGTTTATTGTGAAAATATTCAACTTTCTAATATTTCAAACGTAAAAGTTCTCATTTGAAAATATTAAAAACAACATTTTTAATGCCATTTCTTAAATGTGTTGAAAGATATTAAGTACAGATTTATTTATAGAATTAATACAAAGAAAATCACACCTACTGGCCCTGGCTCGTTCACTCAACAGTAGAGCAACAGCCCAGTGTGTGGATATGCCAAGCTCAACTCCCGGTCAGGGCACACAGGAGAAGCAACCATCTGCTTCCGCACCCTGCACCTCTCTCTCTCTTTCTCTCCCTCCTGCAGCCATGGCACGAATGGTTCAATCAAGTTGGCCCTGGGTGCTGAGGATGGCTCCATGGCCTCACCTCAGGTGCTAAAATAGCTCGGTTGCTGAGCAACAGAGCAACGGCCACAGATGGGCAGAGCATCGCCCAGTAGGGTGCCTGCCTAGTGGGTCTGGGTAGGGGCGCATGTGGGAATCTATCTCTGCCTGCCCACCTCTTAATAAAAACAGAAAAGAAAGAAAAAAGAAAATCACACCTAGGTACATCATAGTCAAACTGGCTGAAAATAAAAAATAAGAAATCTTGAAAAATAACATTTTTTCCAGTTTCCCTTTCTCAGTTGGAAACCTTTATATATCAACAAAAGTCAAGGAAAAGATATCTTTCACTGCTTGCTCTTTCACACACAGAACAATGTACTTTTAATTATGTTTGACTTGACTTTTATCAATTCTTCTCTAGTTTCTATATAAAAAGCTGATAAAACAGAAGAACACCAAATTTTATATTTACTTACTTCATTTATTTTTCAAAATAAATACTTGAATATTGCCTAATCTTACCTCCTGTCTAATAGAGGCTCAAATGCAATATTCCCCTAGCACAATTACATGGGCTCATTAATGGGTCATGTAATTGACAATTATATGAGAAGTTCCCCCTTTCCAACTGGTACTACCAAATGATTCTCAAAAGAAAAAGATAATATTTAAGTAAAACTGCAATTCAAGCCATTCCATTTATACAAAGACTTCATTTCAATGGTTTTTGTTCTGTTTTGAATTATCTTCTATAAAAGATGAATAAATGGCCTGAACAATGGTGGCACAATTGATAGAGCACTGACCTGGGATG
Organism: Saccopteryx leptura; assembly: GCF_036850995.1. Lineage (NCBI taxonomy): Eukaryota > Metazoa > Chordata > Mammalia > Chiroptera > Emballonuridae > Saccopteryx > Saccopteryx leptura. Next base: position 55,559,300 of record NC_089510.1, read on the forward strand.
CTGAAGTTCCAGATTTGAAACCCTGAGATCACCAGCTTGAAAGTGGGATCACTGACACAATCCCATGGTTGCGGGCTTGAGCCCAAAAGTCATTGGCTTGAGCAAGGGGTCACTGGCTTGGCTTGAGCCCCACTCCCCCGCCCCCCACATCAAGGCATGTATGAGAAGCAATCAATGAACAACTAAAAGTGATGCAATTATTAACTGATGCTTCTCATCTCTCTCTTTGTCTCTCTCGCTAAAAAAATAAAATAAAAATGAATAAATGGTATTTGAAACTGAAATAATAAGGAAACATCACAGCTTATCAATTTCCTCTGTGCCCACTTTATCCTCACAGAGAACAGAATGCCATAATAATAGGTCATAATTTTTAAGTTTTTGTTATGGCTATCAATTTAATATAAAAATAATCTCAGCTTAAGAAGCATTCACAAAGCCTGACAAGGCAGTGGTGCAGTGGACAGAGCATTAGCTTGGGATGCTGAGGACCCAGGCTTGAACCCTGGGGCATGTGGGATCATAGACATGACCCCATGGTCACTGGCTTAAGCCAAAGGTCACTGGCTTAAAGCCCAAGGTTCCTGGCCTGAGCAAGGGGTCACTGCTCAGTTGGAGCTCCCCCACCCCATCAAGGCACATATGAGAAAACAATCAATAAATAATCAATAAATAACAAAGAGATGATGCTTTTCATCTATCCCCCTTGAAGTCTGTCTGTCCCTATCACCCCCCCCCCCAAAAAAAAAAAGCAGCAGCAGCATTCACACAGAATTCTTTCTAGTTTGCTTTTTCCGTAAATAACATTCATTGTTCTACTAAGAGACTCTGAGACTGAATAACAAAGTCCCAATTTTGAATAATTCTGGCTAAGGTCTTTTTATCAAAACAATCACCTTTTGCAGTTTTATTCTATATGTCAGGAGAGATAAAGAAGCAGAGTTAACTTTTTTAAAAAAGTTTATAATTAATTAAATTCACTAACCCTGTATCTAAGAAATAAATTATTTGCAAATGCTTCCATGTTGGATGATCAGATAGACATCCCAAATATCTGTCTTGAAAATGACCAGATAACTGTAAGAATCACTGAAAATTCATTCATTTGAACAGTTAGGCAAGAAGTACATCTTTATTTATGCAGGATAACATATTATTGTCTTCAATTTGAGTACTTACTTTCTATTTAGCTGGTTAGGTCTCTTGAGAACTGCAGCTGGTTTTCTCTGCACTTCATTTTGTCTCAGAAGGTTTGCCTTCCTTTTTAATGCTGGAAAGTACCGTTCTATATTCTTTCAGAAGGTAAGAAACTAGGTTAATCAGATTGCTTTTTCCCATATACCCTATTACAATAAACACTTTCTGAGGTAGAATGGACAGGGAGACTAACCACTGCTTAGAAGTGCAGGTTACAGAAACAGAGAAGCTGAAACAACTTGAATATTTCCAGTCTTAAGTGACTGTCAAGACAACCACTCAAAATACTTGCAACAAAAGGAGAATTTGAATAGATTAAGAATTTTTTTTCTATTCTGGATCTGTTCAGTTTGAAGTGTTTGGGTGATAATGGAGAAACAATGGTCTGGAGCTCAAGAGCAGAATGAGCATCAGAGATGTAAATTAGAGAATCATTTATATAACATACATGGTTTTTAATATCAAGTATAGGGATAAAAAGGGCAAGTTCCAAAAGAAATGTGTGAGAAAAAAAATAGAGGTGGTTGTAATAGCAAAGAAGCATGAGTAGAAAAGTTACAGCAAGCCCTGGCAGGTTGGCACAGTGGATCGAGTGTCAGCCTAGCATGAATGTCCCAAGTTCAATCCCTGGTCAGGGCACACATGAGAAGCAACCATCTGTTTCTCTTCCCCTCCCTCTTCTGTCTCTCTTCCCCTTTTGCAGCCTGTGGCTCAAAGGTTCCAGCGTTGGCGTTAGGGGCTGAGGATAGTTAAGTTGATTAGAGCACTGGCCCCAGACAGGGCTTGCCAGAGAATCTTGTTCAGGGCGTATGTGGGAATCTGTCTTTCTACTTCCCCTCCATTCACTTAAAAAAGAAAAAAGAAAAAGTTATAGAGAAAAAAAGAAATCAAGAATATTCAATGCTATAGAAAACAAGCTCATGAAATGTCCACTTCTTCCACATATATAAATTCAATCCTCCATTAAAGCCTAATTCAGTTTCCTCTATTCTCCATCAAGTGTTTTTCTAAAGTTCTTGACAATATGGACCACAACTTAATCTGAATTCCCTTATATTTTAAGCATGTGTAAAGTACTTCATAAATATCAGATACATTAAAAACTGAAAAAAATTTTAAGCCTTCATTTTCATGAACATATGGCAAAGAAGTAAATGTAAAAACAGTGCTAAAGAATTATCCAGAGTATAAGAGAAATGTTATGAAATCAGACTAATGACCCATTTCAAGATTTGTATTGATATTGTCTATAGTAACACTGAAGACCCTTTTATAGGTAAATGTGAAAGTTCCTTCTATGATGCTGTTGTCACATGTTATTTTCCTTCAAAGTACGTGCCATTTTATAATTATATAGTTATTTGTGAGATAAATTATTTAATGTTTATGTGTGTTTTCCACGAGGGTATGGATTTTCTATTGAATTACTGCAGTATCAATTACTTGCATTTAGTACATAGTAGGTACTCAGTCAACTTTAGTTAAATACATGAAATAGAAGTATAACAATCCATTAATATATTATGAATTTGTGTTCTATGGAACCAAGGTTTGTGTATGTGTATAAATATGTTTTTAAAAGTATACCCAGGAATAAGTTTTCCTTCTACAATAATTTTTTTGAAAAGCAACAAGTATTTATTTTCAACCCCAAAAAATAGTTATTAAGGAAACACTGATTGCCATCAGAATTTAACTCTTGTTTATATCAATTAGCCAATGATGTTTTGAGATACATCCTTGCTGGTTTGATTATTGACATTTATTCCTTTTTTATTGCTAAGTAGAATTCCACAGTATGAAGAAAAGTGCTTACTTTTAACTGTCAAAGTCAGATAAATGATTAAAACTACCTATTAGACGTAAATAACAAGTAAAATATAAATACACAGCAACAATTTTTTTAACTTCACAGAAGTACTGAATAGTTTAGTATTATCAGAGTCATGTTAGAAGTTCTACAAAACATAATATACCCTCAGTTTTGGGAAATTTTGAATCTAAAAGAAATTAACACTTACAAAGTCCTATATTTCAAAAGAAGAATCCCTGAATAACTTAAATACAACTTTTACTTCTGGATATTCATTCTTAGAAACAACCATTCCCCTCTTAGCACAGCCATTTGCTCTATGTACATTATTTGTATTTAGCAGTAACATAAATGAGTATGTTATCTTTGCCACTTAGTCATTCACACTTCATAGGTAAGAAAAACATATTTTTATTGAAATAAAATCTCATTATTGGCCCTGGCCGGTTGGCTCAGTGGTAGAGCATCGGCCTGGCTTGCAGGAGTCCCGGGTTCGATTCCCGGCCAGAGCACACAGGAGAAGCTCCCATCTGCTTCTCCACCCCTCCCCCTCTCTTTCCTCTCTGTCTCTCTCTTCCCCTCCCACAGCCAAGGCTCCAATGGAGCAAAGATTGCCCGGGCGCTGAGGATGGCTCTGTGGCCTCTGCCTCAGGCACTAGAATGGCTCTGATTGTGGCAGAGCAACGCCCCAGATGGGCAGAGCATTGCCCTGGTGGGCATGCCGGGTGGATCCCGGTCGGGCGCATGAGGGAGTCTGTCTGATTGCCTCCCCGTTTCCAACTTTGGAAAAATTAAAATATATATATATATCATTATTTATATAAACTATGATAAAGAGATAAAATAATCTTATTATGATCAAAACCTTTTCTTTTTGAGTGAGAGAGAGAGAGGCAGATAGGCCCTGGCCAGTTGGCTCAGTGGTAGAGCGTCGGCCTGGCTTGCGGAAGTCCCGGGTTCGATTCCCGGCCAGGGCACACAGGAGAGGCACCCATCTGCTTCTCCACCCCTCCCCCTCTCCTTCCTCTCTGTCTCTCTCTTCCCCTCCCGCAGACGAGGCTCCATTGGAGCAAAAGATGGCCCGGGCACTGGGGATGCCTCATTGGCCTCTGCCCCAGGCGCTAGAGTGGCTCTGGTTGCGACAGAGCGACGCCCCGGATGGGCAGAGCATCGCCCCCTGGTGGGTGTGCCGGGCGGATCCCGGTCAGGCGCATGCGGGAGTCTGTCTGACTGCCTCGTTTCCAGCTTCAGAAAAGAAAAAAAAATACAAAAAAAGAAGAAAGAGGCAGAGAGGAACAGACAGGCAAGGAGGGAGGGAGAGAGGGAGAGAGAGAGAGAGAGAGAGAAAGAGAGAGAGATGAGAAGCATCAGCTCATAGTTGTGGCACTGACAGCTTTCTCATACTTGCTTTGACATGGGGGCTCCACCTGAGCCAGCGACCTTTGGCCTCAAGCAAGCACCATGGGATCATGTCTATGATTCCATGAGCAAGCTGGTGAGGCTGTGCTCAAGCTGGTGACCTGGGGGTTTCAAACCTGGGTCCTCAGGGTCCCAGGTTGATGCTCTACCCACTACACCACAACCCGGTCAGGTTCCTTGTTGATATTTTTAGAGTGACAATGATTTACCTATCATAAGTTAACTATTTCTCAAATTTTAACTTTTTATTTACATTTCAAATGAGTTATTTTTGTAATTCTTTTACTTTTTACAATTTATTTATTTTTTACATTTTTTTATTTATTCATTTTTTTAGAGAGAGGAGACAGAGAGAGAAAGAGACAGAGAGAGGAAAGAGATAGAACAGAGGGAGGAGAAGGAAGCATCAACTCCCATACATGCCTTGACCAGGCAAGCCTGGGGTTTCGAACCGGGGACCTCAGCGTTCCAGATGCTTTTACCCACTGCGCCACCACAGGTCAGGCTCAAATGAGTTATTTTTGAACTGGATAAAGCATTCTTTAAAATAGTTTCATGAATGGTTTTTCTTCTATTTATGTTTAGTAGGTCTGAGACACTAAGGTATTTAATGTTCTACTCTTCTGTTTTTAATCTTTTTGGTTTCTCTGATTATGAAAGTAATATATACTTGTAAAAATATTCAGAACATTTATTCTTTAAATTATCTTCAATGCGTGTATTCTGGTTAAGAACCAAACTGTCTTCGACCTCTTACTTTTCAATTCTATCACCACCAACAGATCTTATCTCTTTTAAAACTTTATCACAGATCTATTTCTAGTTGTTTGTTTGTTTGTTTTCATTTTTCCGAAGCTGGAAACGGGGAGGCAGTCAGACAGACTCCCGCATGTGCCCGACTGGGATCCACTAGGCATGCCCACCAGGGGTGACGCTCTGCCCCTCTGGGGCGGCACTCTGTTGCATCCAGAGCCATTCTAGCGCCTGAGGCAGAGGCCACAGAGCCATCCTCAGCGCCCGGGCAATCTTTGCTCCAATGGAGCCTCGGCTGCGGGAGGGGAAGAGAGAGACAGAGGAAGGAAAGGGGGAGGGGTGGAGAAGCAGATGGGCGCTTCTCCTGTGTGCCCTGGCCAGGAATCGAACCCGGGACTTTTGCATGCCAGGCCGACGCTCTACCGCTGAGCCAACTGGCCAGGGCCTTACTATTTCTTAGAAACTATAAAACAGGCGTCCCCAAACTGCGGCCCCCTGTGGTCATTTATCTGGCCCCCCGCCGCACTTCCAGAAGGGGCACCTCTTTCATTGGCGGTCAGTGAGAGGAGCACTGTATGTGGCGGCCCTCCAATGGTCTGAGGGACAGTGAACTGGCCCCCTGTGTAAAAAGTTTGGGGCCTGACCAGGTGGTGGCGCAGTGGATAAAGCGTTGGACTGGGATGCAGAAGACCCAGGTTCAAGACCCTGAGGTTACCAGCTTGAGCACAGGCTCATCTGGCTTGATCAAAAAGCTTACCAGCTTGGACCCAAGGTCTCTGGCTCAAGCAAGGGGTTACTCAGTCTGCTGAAGGCCCAAGGTCAAGACACAAATGAGAAAGCAATCAATGAACAACTAAAGTGTCGCAACAAAAAACTGATGATTGATGCTTCTCATCTCTCTCCATTCCTGTCTGTCTGTCCCTATGTATCCCTCTCTCTGACTCTCTCTCTCTGTCCCTGTTAAAATAAAATAAAGCCTGACCTGTGGTGGCGCAGTGGATAAAGCATCAACCTGGAAACACTGAGGTTGCTGGTTCGAAACCCTGGGCTTGCCTGGTCAAGGCGCATATGGGAGTTGATGCTTCCTGCTCCTCCCCCCTTCTCTCTCTCTCTCTCTCCTCTCTATAATGAATAAATAAAAAATCTAAAAAAAAATAAATAAATAAAATAAAATAAAGCCCTGGCCTGTTGGCTCAGTGGTAGAGCGTTGGCCTGGCGTTCAGGAGTCCCGGGTTCAATTCCCGGCCAGGGCACACAGGAGAAGCACCCATCTGCTTCTCCACCCCTCTCCCTCTCCTTCCTCTCTGTCTCTCTCTTCCCCTCCCGCAGCCAAGGCTCCAATGGAGCAAAGTTTGCCCGGGCACTGGGGGTGGCTCTATGGCCTCTGCCTCCGGCGCTAGAATGTCTCTGGTTGCAACAGAGCAATGCCCCAGATGGACAGAGCATCACCCCCTGGTGGGCATGCTGAGTGGATCCCGGTTGGGGACATGCGGGAGTTTGTCTGACTGCCTCCCTGTTTCCAACTTCAGAAAAATACAAAAAAAAACACCCTGGACTTGCCTGGTCAAGGCACATATAGGAGTTGATACTTCCTGCTCTCTTCCCCCTTTCTCTCTCTCGTCTTTCTAAAATGAAATAAAATCTTTAAAAAAATGACGCTGGGCAAAGCCAAATATGTGATCTGTGAATTGCTAATTACCTACCTTCCTGATTGGGAAGGGCCATTGTTATGCTAATATGTGCTAGAGGAGAGATTTTGGCACCAGGAAAGTTTTAAAAGGAGAGAAGGAGAAAGGAACAAGGAATTTATTTTTGGAGAGTGAGAGCAGAGAGGATGCAGAGTGCTGAGAAGGAAGCCAAGATGGCAGGGCAAGAGTGAGAAGCCTGTATTGCAGAGAAAGAAGCCATGTTGGCAGATGAGGAACCAGAGGTGAGGGTCCAGGAGCTTTTTTCTGCTGAGACCAGTGGGGGCCTTTGATTCTAGAAAAACCGCAGAAGATTCTCCTGGTTGCGGAACCAGAGAATGTGTCGATAGCTTTGTGAGCACTGAGTGAAAGGGAAGTGTTTTGCCCTGTGTGTGTTTGCTCGTCGGCCAGCGAGAGTCCTGAATAAAGGAATGGCCCATCAGTTTTTGGCTCCACTGTTTCTTTACTGTCTGTCCAAATCTAATGGAACCTGCATGTGCACGACCATGACGGTGGCAACTACTGGCCTTACAGATATGGATACTGGAAGGGAGTTTGGGTTTAACTGCTAATTAATTATGTGTGCCAGTAAAATTTTTAAGTTATCACATGTGGTAGTCTCTTGAGTTCTTTGAAGACAGTGAAACCCCAAATTTTTAAATTATAGAATGTTAACAGTGTACTGAATTAAGATCCATTTATTCAGAGTTTGAATGATTTTGGCAAAGGTATGATTTGAAATTTGCTGTTTCTTTTAAAACTCTTTCCTCATCCTTAATGCAGATTAATAGTCTGATTAGCATATGATATAGAAATGGTGAAGCAGATTATTTTTCAGCAATTTAGAGAGTATCTATTTACATATAAATAACTCATACCTTCCTTTTCTGTTCATTAAATAAATCACCTACATAACTTAATTGGCCTTGAATTGCTATATGTGCTTCAAAGTTTTACACTTTAAATAAAAGTTCTGGGCTGACCAGGCAGTGGCATAGTGGATAGAGTGTTGACCTAGGATGATGAAGACCTAGGTTTGAAACTCTGCGTTTGCCAGCTTGAGCGCAGCATTGCCTGGCTTGAGTGTGGGGTCGCCAGCTTGAGTTTAGGATTATAGAAATGACCCCATGGTCACTGGCTTGAATAAGGGGTTACTGGCTCAGCTGGAGACCACCAGTCAAGGCACATATGAGAAAACAATCAATGAACAACTAAAGTACCACAACTACAAGTTGATGCTTCTTATCTCTCTCCTTTCCTATCTGTCTGTTTCTCTCTCTCTCTCTCTCTGCTAAGAAAAAAAAAATTCAACAGGGGACAGTTATCTACCACAGAGAAATGAAAATCTATGTCCATACAGACTTACAGGTGAATGTTCTAGCAACATTGTTTACAATACTTATAAAGTGAAAACAACAAAAAGGTTCATCAGTTGGTGTATGGATAAACAAAATACCGTATATCCATATAATGGAATATTATTCAGTAATAAAAAGGAATGAGGTATTGGTACATGCTACAACAAGATGAACCTTAAAAACATATGGTTTCAAAGTGCTGAGTTCAGTTCAGGGCAGCTTCCCTATTCTGTTAATTAAACTTTGGGACATTAAAACACAGATCTGGGGAGATGATTGGATAGAAAGCACTGCTCTATCCATTTACCTCACAGAAAAAAAGAAGAAGAATAAAGAAAAACATGGTTAAATGCCAGACCACATATTATTGTATGATTACGTTTATATGAAATGTGCAGGAAAAACAAATTTATAGAAAATGCACAGAAAGATTAGTGGTTTCCCAGGGCCAATGATGAGATATGACTGTGAATGAACATGAGATTTCAGAGTAACAGAAATGTTATAAAATTAGATTTTTGTGATGATTGTATAACTGTAAATTATCTAAAGTTCCTTAAATTATACACTTAAAACAAATAAATTTTATAATATAAAATACCTCAATAACCTCTTAAAAATTAGACAAAGTCAAAAACCTGTAAAAAAAAATTTTATATTGAGAATGTAGAAACTTCTCAAATTATTCATGAATAACGATTCTTATCTCATTTTTTAATTATTTATATGTCCCAAATTACTATATAAAAAATATACTCAAATAAAATGCTCTTTCAAGATCATTCACAAAATATTAGGACAAATAAAGGAAAAGGGTATCTGTCTCGGGGTTAAATCATCATCCTACCTTGTCACTTAGCGGTGGTCGATTCATTGGACTAATTCCTTTTCGAATTCCAGTTGTTTTCCTAGCTGCAAGGCCAGTAATAACTCCATAAGGACGTCTCTTTCCAGGCATCATTCTTCCTCTACGGCTCAGGTTATTCTTACCAAAACCTATAGGAAAAAACAAAAAAGAGAAAATATCAATCTAAAACAAACAAATCCCCAAATATATCAATCTAAGATGCAATCAAGGGGCACACAGGTCACAAGATACTCTATAGTAGTATTGTTTACATTTATTTCTTTTGAATTACAATAAAATATCTCATTTTTAAAGAGGAAATAATAAGTTGCTCTGGAAAGGGTTGTTGCAGAACTGGACTGCAAAAGAGACAATCGCATGCTTCCCCTCTAGCTATCCCTCCCTCTTTGGCATTACTTTAACAGGACAGCATCAACCATCAACTGGTGCAATTTTTTATCCACTAACCACAAATGGTACTGAGTACTTGAAAGATGACTAGTCTAAAATGAGATACAACAGCCTGACCTGTGGTGGTGCAGGAAGTGGATACAGGTTCCTTGGCTTGAGTGTAGGCTTGCCAACTTGCACACAGGGTTGCTGGCTTGGCTTGAGCCACCAGTCAAGACCCATATAAGAAGCAATCAAGGAACAATTAAAGTGAAGCAACAATGAGTTACTGTTTCTCATCTCTCTCTTCCCTCTCTCCCTTCCTGTCTCTCTCTTTAAAATCATTTAGCCTGACCAGATAATAGCGCAGTGGATAGAGTATCAGCCTGGGGCTCTGAGGAGCCAGGTTTGAAACCCTGAGGTTGCCAACTTTGAGCATGAGCTCTTCCAGCTTGAGCATGGGGTCACTGGATTGAGCAAGGGGTCACTTGCTTTGCTGTAGACCCCTGGTCAAAGCACATATGTGAAAGCAATCAATAAACTAAGGTGCTGCAACTATGAGCTGATGTTTCTCAACTCTCTCCTTTCCTGTCTCCCCCCCCCCAAAAATAAAATCAATTAAAAAACTTTTCAATAAAAATGAGATGTGGCCCTGGCCGGTTGGCTCAGCGGTAGAGCATCGGCCTGGCGTGCGGGGGACCCGGGTTCGATTCCCGGCCAGGGCACATAGGAGAAGTGCCTATTTGCTTCTCCACCCGCCCCCTCCTTCCTCTCTGTCTCTCTCTTCCCCTCCCGCAGCCGAGGCTCCATTGGAGCAAATGATGGCCCGGGCACTGGGGATGCCTCATTGGCTTCTGCCCCAGGCGCTAGAGTGGCTCTGGTTGCGGCAGAGCAACGCCCGGAGGGGCAAAGCATCGTCCCCTGGTGGGCAGAGCTTCGCCCCTGGTGGGCATGCCGGGTGGATCCCGGTCGGGCGCATGCGGGAGTCTGTCTGACTGTCTCTCCCCGTTTCCAGCTTCAGAAAAAAAAAAAAAGAGAGAGATGTAACAAAAAAATATATTTTATATATTTCATTAATAACTTTATGTTACAATATTTTGATCATATTGAGTTAAAGAAAATATTAATATGTGACTCACATTTTATTTCTGTTAACAGCACTGATCTAGAGAGGAATCTATTTACTCATGTTGCAATCTGATTTCTTTATTTTCAGTCCTACCATATTCACACTACTTTTGCTAAAGTCCCCAGTGGGTTCCAATGGATATAATTTAGTCTCTGTGGCATGTGACATTACTGTCTTTGCTTTTCCATTATGTATTTTATTTAAATACTTTTTTCTAATTATGAAAAAATGAACATGCTCACTGCAGAAAACTTAGAAACATATAAAAATCAGGGCACACAGGAGAAGTGAACATCAGCTTACCCATCCCTCCCTCGCCTCCTCTCCTCTCCTACTGCAGCCATGGCCATATTCTCAATTGGTTCGAGCACGTCAGCCCTAGGCACTGAGGATGGCTCCATGGAGCCTCTTCAGGCACTAAAAATAGGTTGGTTGCAAGCATGGCCCCAGACAGGTGTTGCTGGGTGGATCCCGGTCCAGGCACATGCGGGCATCTATCTCCTCTCCTCTCACTTGGAAAAAGAAAAAAAAAAAAAGCTACCCATTATTTCACCATCTAGAGATAACCACTACTAACATCCTATGTCTTTCTAGTCTTTATTCTGTCTTTACTTATAATATGTACATTTAAAAAGTTAACATTTTCAGTTTCAACTATTTGAAGCAACTCCAAAGACTAAACGAGGTAAATAACAAATACATTTTTAATAATTTTTTTTTTTTGTATTTTTCTGAAGCTAGAAATGGGGAGAGACAGACAGACTACCGCATGCGCCCGACCAGGATCCACCCGGCACGCCCACCAGGGGGCAACGCTCTGGCCACCAGGGGGCAATGCTCTGCCCCTCCGGGCGTCGCTCTGCCGCGACCAGAGCCACTCCAGCGCCTGGGGCAGTGGCCAAGGAGCCATCCCCAGCGCCCAGGCCATCTTTGCTCCAATGTAGCCTCGGCTGCGGGAGGGGAAGAGAGAGACAGAAAGGAAGGAGAGAGGGAGGGGTGGAGAAGCAGATGGGTGCTTCTCCTGTGTGCCCTGGCCGGGAATCGAACCCGGGACTTCTGCATGCCAGGCCGACGCTCTACCACTGAGCTAGGGCCAATAAATTTTTTATTTATTTACTTAAGTGAGGAGAGAGAGAGAGAGAGAAGAGGGGGGAGGAGCAGGAAGTATCAACTTCCATATGTACCCTGACCAGGCAAGGCCAGGGTTCCGAACCGGCAACCTCAACATTCCAGGTCAATGCTTTATCCACTGCGCCACCACAGGTCAGGCATAAATTTTGTAGTACTAAGTACCTAGAAGGTAGTCTCAGTCAATCCTCCAGCACAACCACATTTCATAATCTATGTACTATTTTGTAGTCTGTATTAACACTGTATTTTGAATACTATTCCAACTATTTAACATTCTTTTATTACATTATTTTTTATTATGCCATATACTTTTTTAAAAAAGATTTTATTTACTGATTTCAGAGAGAGGAGAGAGACATGGGGAGCAAGGAGCAGGAAGCATCAACTTGTAGTTGCTTGTCATGTGTGTCTGAATCCGGCGAAGCCCAGGGCTTCAAACCAGCAACCACAGCATTCTAGGTCAATGCCTCATCCATTTTACCACCACAGGTCAGGCAATGTGCCATATACTTGATCCAACAAATCTCATACTAATCATTTCAGTTACTTTTAATGTTACACTATTATTATTTTTATTTTTAGAGAGAGACAGAAAAGATGGGAGAGATGAGAAGCATCAACTTTTTGTTGCGGCACTTGAGCTGTTGATTGCTTTCTGTTGATTGTTGTGCCTTGATGGGGGTTACGGTGTGTGTGCTCCAGCTGAACCAATGACCCCTTGCTCAATCCAGTAACCTTGGGCTTCAAGCCAGCAACCTTTGGGCTCAAGCCAGTGACCATGAGGTCATGTTTATGATCCCATGCTCAGGCCGGTGACCTTAAATAAGCTGATGAGCCCATGCTCAAGCCAGCAACCTCGGGATTTCGAATCTGGGTCCTCAGCGTCCCAGGATGACACTCTATCCACTGCGCCACCACCTGGTCAGGCTAATGTTACACTATTATAAACACTATTACCATATTTCCCATGTATAAAACACACCTTAATTATGGGGCCAAAAATTTGGGGAATAAAATATATTACATGTTATTAAACTCAAGTTTTATTCATCATAAAATTTATACAACTGTTCATCACTGTCAAAACTCTTATCCATTAACTTGTCCTTATCTGTGTCTGATGAAGAATCAGTCTTCAACAATGAGCACAAAAACAAGTGCAAGAAAGTGGGAAATCCAAGTTAAAAAAATCGACAACCGGCCCTGGCCTTTTGGCTCAGCGGTAGAACGTCGGCCTGGCGTGCGGGGGACCCGGGTTCGATTCCCGGCCAGGGCACATAGAAGCGCCCATTTGCTTCTCCACCCCCCCTTCCTCTCTGTCTCTCTTCCCCTCCCACAGCCAAGGCTCCATTGGAGTAAAGATGGCCCGGGCGCTGGGGATGGCTCCTTGGCCTCTACCCCAGGCTCTAGAGTGGCTCTGGTCGTGGCAGAGCGACGCCCTGGAGGGGCAGAACATCGCCCCCTGGTGGGCATGCCGGGTGGATCCCCGTCGGGCGCATGCAGGAGTCTGTCTGACTGTCTCTCCCCGTTTCCAGCTTCAGAAATAAAATAAAAAAAAAGAAAAAAAAATCGACAACCACTGTATAAGACATACTCAGTTTTTAGACCTCAATTTTAAAAAGGTGTGTCTTATACATGGGAAATACGGTACTTACTGCAATAACACTAGCGATAACATTTCTATACAACAGTGGTTCTCAAAGTGTGCGCCAGGGCGCACTGGTGGGCCCTAGATTTCCAGGTGCGCCCTATGGTATTCCAGAGAAATATGTGCCTGTTGGGGACCAAAAAACAAACAGGGTTTTTGGAGTTTAGATTTTTGGGGGACAGAGGTGTGGGAAATTGGCTGTCAGCTGACAGTTTGCCCAACCCCCCACCTCACTTGACTGATTAGGTAGCAAAGGCTGTTAAGCTGTGGTGCTGGATTGTTTACACTACTCCCCATGTTCCCTGGAAAGACTGGAGACAAGTTTCTTCTATCCTTTGGTGTAAAGTTAAGATGATATGTATGGTGGGGGTTTTCTGCACTCAACACAATTAAGAGTAAAAACAGAGGAATTCTTCAAGTATTGACGAAGAAATGAGAGTTTGCCTTTCAAATACATGCCCAAACATTGAAGAAATTGCTAGGACACATCAGGCTCATGTTTCTCATAAATATAAGAATGAAAAAACTTAACACATTCACACTGAGACCTATCGAATTTACTAATCTTACTAAGAATGCATCTATATATATAAAAAGATAACGTTTTTGTCATTTAATTTTTAACCCCTTTTTTTACGAATTCTAAAGAGCATAACTCAAAAAATGTAACATAAAAATGTTTTTTAATGTCAGAATAAATTTAATTTTGTTGTATTTATTTCATTTAATTACCATAAAAGCACGCTTGGACTTTAATATGTGACTTAATTATTATAACATATTTCTCAGAAATTTGTATATAGTGAGCCTACAATTATTTGTACGATTTTAAATGTGCCCTGACTTCAAAAAGTTTGAGAACTACTACTATACACATTCATGATTTCCTCAAGATATAAATTTCTAGTTATTTCCTGAAGTTATAAATTTTTAGAAGTTGAAATGCTGTATAAGAGTAAAGCAAATTCTTCAGAACTTTTATTGATATTATAAAAATCCCTTCTAATAAAGACTATATATATTTAAATTTCAGAAACTGAAGGGTGTCACTTTTACCATATCATTGAGGATTCTAAATATTGTTTTTAATCTCTATCACTTGGTAGTAAAAAAGATCTTGTTGAAGAAATGAAGCTTGGTATAAGCACTCTGAAGTACAGCAAGAAAAAAAAAATCTTGTTTCATTTGGTAGCTAACTAGTAAGAATGAACATTTTCCATGTGTTTTTTGGCTATCTGTATTTTTCCATTCACGAACTGTCATGTTCATAAGTCAGTTTTCTAGGGTCAAATTCTATTTCCTTCAATGCTTTGATAGAAAAATTACACTAAATTTATGATTAATTCTTCAAGAATTGACTTCTTTAGACCCTGGTCAGTTTGCTCAGTTGTAGTGTGTCTGCCTGGCATGTGAATGTCCCACGTTTGACTCCTGGTCAGGGCACATAGGATAAGTGACCATCTGCTTCATACCCCTCTCCCTTTCTCCTTCTTTCCCTTTCTCTCTCTTCCCCTCCCACAGCCATGGATTGATCGGTTCAAGCTCACTGGCCTCAGTTGCTAAGGATGGTTCTGTGGAGCCTCCACCTCAGCTGTGAGCATGGCCCCAGATGGGCAGAGCACCGGCCTCAGATGGGGGTTGCTGGGTGGATCCTGGTTGGGGTGCATGTGAGTGTCTAGCTATGTCCCCTCCTTTCACTTGAAAATGAAGAAAAAAACAACTTTTTTATAATATTCAGGAACATGGTATGTCTGTCCCCTTATTCTTCTCTTGTCATTAAATTGTCTCAGTAGCCCTGGCCGGTTGGCTCAGTGGTAGAGCGTCGGCCTGGCGTGCAGGAGTCCCGGGTTTGATTCCCAGCCAGGGCACACAGGAGAAGCGCCCATCTGCTTCTCCACCCCTCCCCCTCTCCTTCCTCTCTGTCTCTCTCTTCCCCTCCTGCAGCCAATGCTCCACTGGAGCAAGGTTGGCCCAGGCGCTGAGGATGGCTCTTTGGCCTCTGCCTCAGGCGCTAGAATGGCTCTGGTTGCAACAGAGCGACACCCCAGATGGGTAGAGCATCGCCCCCTGGTGGGCGTGTCGGGTGGATCCCAGTTGGGCGCATGTGGGAGTCTGTCTGTCTCCCCATTTCCAACTTCAGAAAAATACAAAAAAAAAAAAAAAATTGTCTCAGTAAAGTGGTAAACTTTCCCTCCCACAGGTCCTGAACTTTCTTGTTAAGCTTATTACAAGATATTTTATATATTTTGTTGTCAATCATGAAAGATCCCTTTCTAATCATTTTCACATAGTCATACCTGGGATTAAAGAAAACTTTTGAGGTTTGAATTATTACGTTTTATTCAGTCATCCCACTAAACTCACTTTATTAGTTTTAAGTCTTTCAAATTCTTTTCCTGAGATTTCTGAATGACAATCATATAACCCACAAATACTACTGTCTTCTTCCTTCTAATAATTATATCCCACATTTTTTTATTTCTTTTTTTCTTTTTACAGAGGCAGAGATAGACAGGGACAGACAGGAACGGAGAGAGATGAGAAGCATCAATCATCAGTTTCTCGTTGCGACTTCTTAGTTGTTCATTGATTGCTTTCTCACATGTGCCTTGACCGCGGGCCTTCAGCAGACCGAGTAACCCCCTGCTGGAGCCAGCGACCTTGGGTCTAAGCTGGTGAGCTCTTTGCTCAAGCCAGATGAGCCCACGCTCAAACTGGTGACCTTGGGGTCTCGAACCTGGGTCCTTCTGCATCCCAGTCCAACGCTCTATCCACTGCGCCACCACCTGGTCAGGCTCTTTTATTTCTTAATGCAACAGCTGGAAACTCCAGAGAGCCATGCTAACTAACAACTGTGATATTGGACATTCTTTTTTTTGTGTGTGTGTGACAGAGACAGAGAGAGAGACAGAGATAGGGACAGACAGGAAGGGAGAGAGATGAGAAGCATCAACTCTTCGTTGTGGCACCTTAGTTGTTCAGTGATTACTTTCTAATATGTGCCTTGACTGGGGGGTTACAGCAGACCGAGTGACCCCTTGCTCAAGCCAGTGACCTTAGGTTCAAGTTGGTGAGCTGTGCTCAAACCAGATGAGCCTGCGCTCAAGCCTGTGACCTCAGGGTTTCAAACCTGGGTCCTCTGTATCCCAGTCTATCCATTGCGCCACCACAGTATCAGGCGATACTGAGCATTCTTAATCTTAATTCTGATTTTGGGGAGAATGTCTTTAGAATGGCATCCTGTATAATACTACACAGCTGCAAC
Source organism: Saccopteryx leptura (assembly GCF_036850995.1). Classification (NCBI taxonomy): domain Eukaryota; kingdom Metazoa; phylum Chordata; class Mammalia; order Chiroptera; family Emballonuridae; genus Saccopteryx; species Saccopteryx leptura. The sequence continues at coordinate 55,575,935 of NC_089510.1, forward strand.
ATGATAACAGGTATTCCAACAGAAAAGTTTCATGATTAGATTAAATGAAGTTTAAAGTTTTCTTTACTATAGGATTTCTCAAGACTAAAGTGTATGAAGAATCCCTAAGATGAATAATATATTGTCATTATATTACTGACTTTACCGTATGTCATTCCCAAACTTACCTAATTCTAAAATGCGGTACCTATTTTGTGACCAGAGTTCAACAAGACAGGAAAACCTGTTATGTTATGATGGTTGAATTAATTACCAATTTATTGCTTTCAGCTCCCAATTAACTCCTTTATACTGCCCTGCTTCAGTTACTGGAATGTTTTTTCTTACCCGCCTGCACCAGGTTAAGCTTTGTCAGTAGAGGGCGCTGAAGGTACTACTCTTGAGGAAGGCTTTTCTTCCAGGTTCCAGAGTGCACCTCAAGGTTTGGTCCCGTGGCATAAGATACTCAATGGCACCCATCATCTCTCCCCCCACAATGGTGAGACAAGAGAGGTGCCTAGGGCAAAAAATTTGAAAGTGAGTGATGCCTTAAATTTTGGGCCCTAGACATCTGTCTAGATCCAGTACAGTGGTACCTTGAGATACAAGTTTAATTCGGTTTGTAACCGAGCTTCTAAGTCAGTCAACTCGTATATCAAACAAATTTCTCCCATTTAAAATAACTGAAACAGATTTAATCCGTTCCAGCCCTGTGAAACATCCCCAAACCATCTTAAATTATAAAAAAAGACATGTTTTTAATTAAGAAACACACATGTATACTTTACCAATGAATAATAAAATATATGAAATAAAATAAAAAAGTGTTATTTAGTACTGTGTATTCTTACCTTGGAGACAGACGAGTGCAGCTAACGGAGGTGAATGGTGGTGGAGGAGGGAGGGAGGAAGGAAGGGATGCAGGCACTATAGACACGTAAACTAAAACTGCACTTTCTTAACACAAAATGTAAACTAAAACTACATTTTCTTTACTTTAAACAAAACTAAAACTGCACTTTCTTTACTTAAAATGAAACCACAAAAACTTAATTGTAAAAAAATGCACTTTCTTAACCTTAAACTTAACCTAAGCTTAACATTACATATTTTTCATTTAATCATCACCTGTTTTTGCCTTTTTGGCTGCACTTTTGGCACTTTCCCTCGCAGGACTTTTGAATAAAAATCTATCCAAAGAGGTTTGCTTTTTGCCTGCCTTTTAACATGTTATGGAAATGTGACAAACAAGTGTCATTAAAAAGTGCTGAAGTACGACCAGTTTAAACTTTCTGGGTGTTTCTTTTTTTTTTTTTTTTGTATTTTTTCTGAAGCTGCAAAAGGGGAGAGACAGTCAGACAGACTCCCGCATGCGCCCGACCAGGATCCACCCGGCACGCCCACCAGGGGCGATGCTCTGCCCCTCCGGGGGGTCGCTCTGTTGCAACCAGAGCCACTCTAGCGCCTGGGGCAAAGGCCAAGGAGCCATCCCCAGTGCCCAGGCCATCTTTGCTCCAATGGAGCCTCGGCTGCAGGAGGGGAAGAGGGAGACAGAGAGGAAGGAGAGGGGGAGGGGTGGAGAAGCAGATGGGCGCCTCTTCTGTGTGCCCTGGCCAGGAATCAAACCTGGGACTTCTGCATGCCAGGCCGACGCTCTACAACTGAGCCAACCGGCCAGGGCCTGGGTGTTTCTTTTTAATGAAACTTGAAAGCTTCTCCCACATTGCCAGCATGTCTTTAATTTCACTTGTAGAAATCACTTCCTCCAACTCGACCTCCTCTTCACTACTAATCTCTTGCAGAAGCTCCGTATGTTGCATCATCTGTAGCTCCTCAACTCCTCAGTTGAAAGTTCCTCCTCATGTTCCAAGCTCGACGAGCTTGTCTACATCACCCTCATCTACTTCCAGACCCATTGACTCTCCAAGGGACACGATCTCCTCCAACGCTTCTACCTCGATCTCGGTCTCTGGTTCGAATCCTTCAAAGTCCTTGTCTGCAACCTCAGGCCGTAACTTTTTTTATGCCAAGTTCAAGGTTCTTCTTGTAACCTCTTGCCATGCCAAGTCAATAATGCATAAACATATCACGATGTTGTAGTGATCTTTCCAAAACTCTCGAAGGGTTAGATTTGTATTCTCAGTCACTTCAAAGCAGCAGCGGAACAAGTGCTTTGTGTAAAGCATTTTAAAGTTGGAAATGACCAGCTGATCCAGTTTGCAAGTTGAAGTCGTGTTGGGTGGGACGTAGAGGACTTTCACAAATTTGAACTCATCGAGAATGTCATCTCCAAGACCAGGTGGGTGGGCTGGAGCATTTTCAAAGATTAGTAATGCTTTCATCAGGAGTTTATTTTCTTGAAGATATTTCTTTAGTGCAGGACAAAAGATGAGATTTACCCGTTCAATAACAAAGTGCCACATAAGCCATGCCCTAGCATTGGCGTGCAATATAACCTGCAGTTTTTCTTTAAGAATCTAGTGAGTCTTAAAAGGCTGGAAGATTTTTGGAATGATACACTAGCAGTGGCTTTACTTTACAGTCACCACTAGCATTTGCACACAATGCAAGGGTCAGACGGTCCTTCATGGGTTTATGGCCCAGCAGCTTCTTCTCCTCTGTGGTGATAAAAGTCCTCCAGGGCATTTTTTTTCCAAACAATCCTGTTTCATCACAGTTAAAAACTTGTTGGGGGGATGTTCCTTTGTGATAAGTGCAGTAAAATGTGCAATGTACTCCTCAGTTGCCTTAACATCAGCACTTGCAGCTTCACCATGCCTCACCACCAAGTGGATACCACATCTCTTCTTGAAATTTTCAAACCAGCCGTGACTTGCCTTAAATGTATCTTATGCTGCCTCTTTTGAGGTTGATGGTTCTTTCTTCTTTAAGTCGCCGTACATAATATGTGCCTTTTCACATATTATAGTCTCCATCACTGTATCTCCTGCCAGCTCTTTTTCACCCACACCAGCAGAAGCTTCTCCATTTCTTCATGGATATTTGTCCTTAATTGGGACAGAATTGTAGTTCCTTTCGCTGGATTTGCGCTTTTGATGGCTTTTGTTTAAGGATGGTACAAATTGTAGATGTATTGCGGTCGTACAGCCTTGCCAGTTCAATCACTTGTACACCATGCTTATGTTTTTCTGTTATTTCTTGCTTTATTCTATCGACATCATTCTCTTCTTCTCACCATGGTCCTTTACAATCACTTTCTTTGGCCCCATGATAGCACACAAAAAAAGTTAGTAAAAAATGCAAAAATGATGCAAGAACGAGTACAGCACACAAGATTCAACTTGATTCTGCGGGTAACACATGAGAAAGAACGAGATGCTGGTGTTGTGCTGCCGATACTGGACCCATGCACCAACTAGCAGCAGATTCCCGAATCACGACTCTATCTTGGAATTTCGCTCGTATCTTGAACAAAACTATGGACCGAGTTGCAGCTCGTATCTCAAGGTACCACTGTACTAGGCATTGCTACAGTCTGGCCCTACAGACAGACTTTCCAGTGAATTGAAACTGTATCACTGCCACAGAAATGGGTTCACTGTTAAGTTCCACCAGCACAGCAACTCAGTGGGGAGATCCAGATTTGTTTCTTTCTTGGGTGCTCTGCCTCAGTACCAAAGGTACTGAATTTACTACTTTTATAAGCAAAGAAAAAAGCAATAAAGTTACAATTTTTAAAATCAAATTATTGCTGCTCTATGTGTCGATTTTTCTGGAATTGCAGACAAATAAAGATTAAGTATGTTGGGGAAACATGTATATTCAAATTAAATTTATAATTACTTGCTATTTTTATTTGTATTATATGAAGCAGCTACTACTAACTGTGCTAGGCAGTGTGCTAATAACTTGAACCTAAATGACAACTTGATCAAGTTGATGCTAACATCTGAATTCTGCTGGTGGGCAAAGTGAGGCAAAGAACAGTGACTACTCAGAGGTTACAGTTAGAAAATGGAAGAGCAGAATTCAAGTTTGTGTGGCTTCAAAAACTGAACACTTTTCCAAACTGTTATGTAAATACTAAAGAATAAAAGGTAGAATATCACCTATGGTACAATTAAAAAGAAAAAACTTTTACAAAAAAAATTAGGCTCTAAGCTAGATTATTACCAAATAGGCCATGACTTGAACAGGGATAGAGATATGAAGTGACAAGTAGAAAAACATGGGCAACAATAACATATTGAGAAAAGAGATAGTCTAGAAAAAAAAAGAAGTGAATGAACACGGTAGGCTCAAATTGGAGGGCTTCAGGTGGGTATAAAGATTATACCTGACTAGGAATTAGGGGTCATGGAATTCATGATCATATTATATCATAAGTCCACACTTGATCTTAGCCAAAAGGCTAAGGAACAATTACATTGAATTGGTCTAGCAGCATTACCTTAGACTGAATAGAAGAGAGAGAGAGAGAAGGCAGTGAAACCATTTCAAAAGCTACTGTAGTACCCAAATTGACATGATAAAGCACTGGAAGAGGAACAAAGAAATGTGAAAATACTGTACTATATTCTAAAAATAATAAAATAAATTAGTGGAGCAAAGAGAAAAATTAAAGAGAGGAGGAATCCATTATTATACCAAAAATTTAAGTTCAGATAAGAAAGATTAATTAGAGAGTCTTATTAACAGAAATAAAACTGATTAAGCTTGACCAGGCGGTGGTGCAGTGGATAGAGTATTGGACTGGGATGTGGAGGACCCAGGTTAGAAAACCAGAGGTCGCCAGCTTGAGCATGGGCTCATATGGTTTCAGCAAGGTCACCAGCTTGAGCCCAAGGTCACTGGCTTGAGCAAGGGATCACTTGGTCTGCTGTAGCCCCCCAGTCAAGGCACATATGAAAAAAAAAATCAATGGACTAAGGAGCCTCAACAAAGAATTGATGCTTCTCATCTCTCCCTTGCTATGTCTGTCCTTCTCTCTCTGTCAAAAAACAAACAAAACAAAAAAAACTGATTAAAAGGAGAAAAGTTAAGGAACAGAATTCTATTCCTGGGTACTTGTTAGTTATTGTTCCCATACTCATTAACCTTTCCACTACCTTTGCTTTCTCTTTGGTGGCTTTTTCCCCTCTACCTTCTATCTAGCAAACCTAAATCATCCCTTGCCTCTCCCTCGCCTTTCTACCTTTGAATGAACTTCAGTAGCAGTATCTGTTTTAGGAATGGTACTATTTTTCACTCTTTGTCATGTTTCATAAAGACCTATACATACTGCCCCAATTCTCTCCCTTCTTACCCTCTGTATAACTGTCTTATATTCTAAAAAGCATAATGAAGTACTAAAGACATCATCTAATGCAATGATCTTAGTTTTTATCCATTTTGCTATAGAAAGTTTCTTTCTGTCTTAATAAAGCACTTTCATTTTCATTACATACTTCAATCATTACCTCTATGAAGATCCTTTCATTTTGAGCTTCATTACAGCAGCAGTTTCACACTAGCCATATATCAGAACCACATATGGAAATTTAAAAAAATCCCTAGGTCCTACTTCTGAAGATTTCAGTTCAGCAGAAATGGAGGGCAGCCAAAACACTGGTCTAGTTTATAAGCTCCACAGGTGCAAATAGGTTGAGAACAACTAGAACTAGAGGCAGAAATTTTTTATTTTTCCTTTGAATTTTTAGCCTAAACCCTTCATGAATTTCTTCCACACAAACATCCACTTGCCTCAATAATTTCTGTGGAATCTGATCACTTACCTGTAACCTGTATAAGAGGTTTTCTAGGAAATGTCATTATCACAGAGTGTATGCAATCATATTACTTACTCCTTTCTGAAGCAACATACAAATATTCCCATCTCTTGTACCTCTAAAAAAAAACAGCATTCTCAACTTTTAGGACTCAGGACTTCTTTATGTTCTAAAAAATTACTGAAGATCCCAAAGAGTTTTTGATTCTGTGGGATGTTTATTGTCACCATGCTAGAAATAAAAACTAAGGCATTTAAAAATGATTATTTCATTAAAAAAATAAACCAGGCGTCTCCAAACTTTTTACACAGGAGGCCAGTGCACTGTCCCTCAGACGGTTGGAGGGCCGTCACATACAGTGCTCCTCTCACTGACCACCAATGAAAGAGGTGCCCCTTCTGGAAGTGTGACAGGGGCCGGATAAATGGCCTCAGGGGGCCACATGCAGCCCGTGGGCCATAGTTTGGGGACACCTGCAATAAACCATTACATGTAGAGCAAAAACTTATATTTAATAAAAAATAACAATTATTTTCCAAAATAAAAAGAGCAGCATTGTTTTGCATTTTCTTTTCTATTTTCTTTCTTTCTTTTTCTTTTTCTTTTTTTTTTGGTGTGGGAGAGATAGTCAGAGAGAGTGGGGACAGAAAGGGACAGACAGACAGGAAGGGAGAGAGATGAGAAACATCAATTCTTCGTTGCGGTTCCTTAGTTGTTCAATGATTTCTCACATGTGCCCCGACCAGGGGGCCACAGCAGACCAAGTGACCCCCCGCTTGAGCCAGCGACCCTGGGCTCAAGCTGGCTCCTCCACATCTCAGTCTGACGCTCCATCCACTGCGCCACCGACTGGTCAGGCTTTCTTTTCTTTTTTCTTTTAATTCAGTGAGAGGAGGGAAGGCAGAGAAAGACTCCTGCATGCACCTAGACCAGATCAGACTGGGATCCACCTGGCAAGCCCATTAGGGGGCAATGCTCCGCCCATCTGGGGCATTGCTCTGTTGCTCAGCAACCCAGCCTGAGGTAGAGGCCATGGAGCCATCCTCAGAGCCAGGGGCCAATGTGCTCCAATCGAGCCATGGATGCATGAGGAGAAGACAGAGAGAAAGCCAAAGAGAGCAAGAGAGAGAGAGAAAGAGAAGCGAGAGGGGTAGGGTTGGAGAAGTAGATGGGCACTTCTCCTGTGTGCCCTAACCAGAAGTCAAACCTAGGACCATCCACACCCCAGGCCTATGCTCTACTACTGAGCCAAGCAGCCAGGGCCCTGCATTTTCTTTAGTGTCTGGCTTAACAAAAGATAGCTAAATTCTCAGCTGTTTTTACATTCAATCTGCTTTAATTATCACAAGTCATGTCAACCCTGGTATAGTCCACTATACATTTATGAGACAGTAAGAGTGAAAATACAATTGTCTTAGTATTATAAAAATACAGTTTTTTATATATGAGTTTTTACCTTATGGACCCCTCAAGTGTTGGGGATTCCCCAGGGTCCCTGGACAACACTTTGAGAACCATTGCTACAAGGTATTTCACCAATGAAAGATATTGAGGTTGTTAGTATCTACATTTATTGACTAAATTATATTTTGAGCACAATTAGAAAGACTTGACTCACTTACTTGTTCAGCCATCAAAAATAATTTATTGAGTATATGCCAAGGGCTCGCTGTCCTACTTGTGCTCTTACCTCAAGCTAACATCCTCACTGCCATTATTGTGGAAATCTGAACTTTTGCTAACCAATTAGAGTTTAAAATAATCCCATAGCTCTCTGCATATTCAGTGACAGCAGCAGCTGTTCTATTTTAGGCCCTGTCACATGCAAATGGAGAACACACAAGCCCAAGTTCAATCTTACAAACCCAGGTTCAATCTTATAAGATTCTAAACTGTTCCTAGATATTTTATCTCTAGACTCAGATTATAACCTCCTGTTAAAAACAAACAGGCCCTGGCCGGTTGGCTCAGCGGTAGAGCGTCGGCCTGGTGTGCGGGGGACCCAGGTTTGATTCCCGGCCAGGGCACATAGGAGAAGCGCCCATTTGCTTCTCCACCCCCCCCCCCCTTCCTCTCTGTCTCTCTCTTCCCCTCCTGCAGCAGAGGCTCCATTGGAGCAAAGATGGCCCGGGCACTGGGGATGGCTCCTTGGCCTCTGCCCCAGGCGCTAGAGTGGCTCTTGTCTCGGCAGAGCATCGCCCCTGGTGGGCGTGCCGGGTGGATCCCGGTCGGGCGCATGTGGGAGTCTGTCTGACTGACTGTCTCTCCCCGTTTCCAGCTTCAGAAAAATACAAAAATACGAAAAAAAAAAAAAAAGAAAAACAAATAAACAAACACCTTTTCTGAGCCTTTATGAACCAGATCCTATTTCATCTTATCCATTAAATCATCACTGATCTTCTTAATATAAAATCCCTACCCAAAGTCCTATATCAGAATTTCTCTTTTGACACTTCTCAACTCTGTTTTCTATCCTTTCTCTGTTACTAGAAATTTCCTAAGTAAGAGACTGCACTTTACTCTGAAAAAAAAAAAAAAAAGAATTTTTAAAGTCTGTCCCTGTCTATCCCTCTCTCTCTCTGAAAAAAAAAAAAGAGATACTGCACTTTATATACTCTGAGAACCCAATCAGTTCAACGAACTTATCAGGAACTTAACATATGATTAGCATAAATAAATATATTTCTGGCTTAAACTACAATGATTTTAAAACAAATTATACATAACATATGGTATACTAAAGTAACATTTATTCTAAATTCTGTAAATATAAATCCCTGGAATTTAAATATTCATTTGCTGTAGCAAAATACCTGTCATGAAATTACCTACCTGGGTTCAGCTGTTCAAGAAATTATTAGAGAATAAAATTTTTTGTAGGGTCTAATCTTAACTACATACCCTATTTATAAAAAATATATTTTGGCCTGACCAGGTGGTGGCGCAGTGGATAGAGTGTTGGACTGGGACGCAAAGGACCCAGGTTCGAAACCCCGAGGTCGCTGGCTTGAGCACAGCTCACCAGCTTGAACCCAAGGTTGCTGGCTTGAGCAAGGGGTCACTCGGTCTGCTGTAGCCCCCTGGTCAAGGCACATATGAGAAAGCAATCAATGAACAACTAAGGTACCTCAACAAAGAATTGATGCTTCTCATCTCTCTCCCTTCCTATTCATCTGTCCCTATCTGTGCCTCTCTCTGTCTCTGTCACACACAAAAAAATCTACACACACACATACATATATTTTTTTGGCTATGTTGGTATGTTAGCTGTTAATCATAGAACTAACTATGCTTGATCCACTGGAGATTATTTATTATGTTTTCCAACATACAGAATTAAAAGAAAAAAACCAACTTAGGGGCTAGTTCATCAAACATGTTTTTAAAGACTTCATTTATTCATTTTAGAAAGAGGGAGGAAAGAGAGAGAGAGAGAGAGAGAGAGAGGAGAGAGAGAAGAGAGGAAAAACAGGGAGCATCAGATCCCATACGTGCCTTGAATTGGCAAGCCCAGGGTTTCAAATATTGAGTGACCTCAGTGTTCCAGGTCAACGCTTTATCCACTGTGTGACCACAGGTCAGTCTCAAACATTATACGTGTAAAAAAGACATAGTGTTTCCTGACCAGGTGGTGGCACAGTGAATAGAGCGTCGGACTGGGATGTAGAGGACCCAGGTTCAAGATCCCGTGGTCGCCAGCTTGAGCACAGGCTCATCTGGTTTGAGCAAAGCTCACCAGCTTAGACCCAAGGTCGCTGGCTCCAGCAAGGGGTTACTCGGTCTGCTGAAGGCCCACGGTCAAGGCACATATGAGAAAGCAATCAATGAACAATAAGGTGTCGCAACAAAAAACTGATGATTGATGTTTCTCACCTCTCTCTGTTCCTGTCTGTCTGTCCCTATCTATCCCTCTTTCTGACTCTCTCTCTGTCTCTGTAAAAAAATTAAAAAAAAAAATAGACGTAGTGTTAAAATTTTGAACAAAGGTTTATTCTAAAAAAGGTGATATAACTACTAAAAAATGTTAATGAGTAATATATAATTAATTGCTCATTATTGCCTTAAGTCCATTTGGAACAAGATGGTTATAAGTAAGTTTTCTGATTACCAAAATTAACTGTAGAGTTCCAAGATCATTAGAATACCTAAAGCACTCAATTCTAAGCGTCACTTTGGAGGATTTAACAAACCCTAAAGGTCCCAGATAAGATCAACAGTCCAGAAGTCATTTTCTTTCCTTTCTTTTTGTGACAGAGAGGGACAGCTAGGGACAGAAAGACAGGAAGGAAGAGAGATGAGAAGCATTAATTCTTCACTGCGGCTCAGTTGTTCATTGATTGCTTTCTCATATGTGCCTTGACCAGGGGCTACAGCAGAGTGAGTGACCCCTTGCTCAAGCCAGCGACCTTGGGTTCAAGCCAGCAACCTCGGGGTTTCGAACGCGGATCCTCTGCATCCTAGTCTGACGCTCTATCCACTGTGCCACGGTTTGGTCAGCCCAGAAGTCATTTTCTCTGCAGAAGAGTCTCCATATACTATGATTCATATGGCAAATAATACAATAATTAATAAACAATACAAAATAAACTCTATTTCATGTATTCACAACTGTAAACCTAGTTTGGCCCCACCCTATATTTAAAAATATTTTCATACAGAAAAGGGAGTTTGGCTTCTTATAACTGTAGGATTAGCAGGAAGGCATGATTTAATGCAAGTCTAGAGAACTTTCTAGTAAACAGAGCTATCTCCAGTAATGAAAGAGGTTGTCTTATGAGGTGGTATGCTCTTTCACTAAATGTGTTTAAGCTGGAGTTATATAGTCATCTTCAAGAAAGATTGTTAAAGGAACATCTAACTAAAATGAAGACCTCATGATATATATGGTTCTTTGCATATCATGCTCATAATTAATAATTTAAATATACTTTAGACTACTTCTACACTAAGGTTTAGAAAAAATTGAAGGCAACTTAAATTTTTACCAAATTTTTAAAATTAAACAAAAACTTGAGAGTAAATACAAATCCCAAATAAATGATACTCATATATTTCCTCCATGTTTTAAGTATGTACCAAAAATAGTATACTATGAACCCAGAAATAACAGCTCTTTATTCTTACTTGCAAAACTTACCAGAATTCTGTTGGATTCCCCATCGTACTCTCATCCTGAATTGCCGGGTACCACTTTGCTGAAGTCTTCTATTCAGTCGTGGAAAATTCTGCCTCTTTCCTTCCTTTCGATTCAATCTGATAATATCATCTGTCATAACGAAAATGCAATGATAATTTATTTTAACTTAATGACTCAATCACTCAGTCTTATTTTCTTCTTCTTTTTAAGTGAGAGGAGGGGAGATAGATTACTGCATGAGCCCTGACCAGGATCCACCCCGCAACTCGTCTGGGGCTGAGGCTTCAATCAACCAAACTATCCTCAGCACCCAGGGGACACTAAAACCAACTGAGCCACTGGCTGCAGGAGGAGAAGACAGAGAGCAGAGGGAGAGGGAAGGAAAGAGAAGCAGATGTCACTTCTTCTCCGTGCCCTGACTGGGAATCAAATCTGGGATGTCCATATGTCAGGCTGATGCTCAATCCACTGAGCCACCATCCAGGCCCCAGTCTTATTTTCTAGTCGGTAGATTTCCATGTTCCTAACTTCTTTTCCACTCTGAAAGCACTTCCATAAATAATGATAAGATAAAAGTTCAAATCAGCTAATACACTCAGATCATTGAAGAAAGGTTTTGTAGGAAACATATGAATCAAAAGCCCAAAGCAGACCTACTAATTAATGAAGATTTCTGTTATCCGTAGTATTTCTTTCTCTGGTAAATAAATGTAAATAAGCAAAAGCCTGTTTATAAAAATAAATAATACTTTATTCCATAATCACATAAGTACCGAGTTTTTAAAGACCAACTTTCAGTAAGACCAAAAGCAGTAAAAAAAAAAAATCATTCCATTAAAAAACAAAATTTATAAGTTCATCTCAATTCAGCAAATATTTATTAAGCACTACTATGTGCAATAAATATATGTGGTAGATAATGCTATAACAGAAACAAAAGTAAAATATGATCCCCATTCTTAATACGTTTAAAGTGATTGATGGAAATAGACATGTAAATAACAAATACAAAATTAAATAAGTACCATAATAAAGATATAGTACCAAAAAAAACCCCAAAACACCACTATTAGTTTCTGCTCCTCTAGCAAAGTAATTCAGGATTACCTTATTTTTCTTTCTATACTACTCATTTAAGAAACATCCAAACTATTTTTCCACAGTCTCAACTCCAAAATTAATTCTGATGACTGAAAACAAAGCAAATAAACCAAAGAAACTGAACATAGTCAACAACTTAAGAAAATTTCAAAAAACTAAGTCACCTCAGTGATTTTCCCACCAAAATGCTCTAAACACAAATAATCTGGCCCTGGCCGGTTGGCTCAGCGGTAGAGCGTTGGCCTGGCGTGCAGGGGACCCGGGTTCGATTCCCGGCCAGGGCACATAGGAGAAGCGCCCATTTGCTTCTCCACCTCCCCCTCCTTCCTCTCTGTCTCTCTCTTCCCCTCCCGCAGCCAAGGCTCCATTGGAGCAAAGATGGCCCAGGCGCTGGGGATGGCTCCTTGGCCACTGCCCCAGGCACTGGAGTGGCTCTGGTCACGACAGAGCTACGCCCCGGAGGGGCAGAGCATCGCCCCCTGGTGGGCAGAGCGTTGCCCCTGGTGGGCGTGCCGGGTGGATCCCGTGGGGCGCATGCGGGAATCTGTCTGACTCTCTCTCCCCGTTTCCAGCTTCAGAAAAATACAAAAACAAAACAAAACAAAACAAAAAACCACAAATAATCTAACAATGATATAGTTAGTCTTTTCTGAAATCAAAGAAGGAAATTTAGCCTGACCAGGCAGTGTGGTACAGTGGATAGATTGTTGCCCTGGGACATTGAGCGCCCAGGTGTGAAACCCCGAGGTCACCAATTTGAGAGCAGACTCATCGAACCTGAGCACAGGCTCACCAGCTTGAGCATGGGATCACAGACATGACTCCATGGTCACTGGCTTGAGCGCAATGCTGGCTTGAGCAAGGGGTTACCGGCTCAGTTGGAGTCTCCCAGTCAAGGCATGTATGAGAAGCAATCAATGAATAACTAAAGTGCCACAACTACAAGTTGATACTTCTCATTTCTCTCCCTTCCTGTCTGTCCCTGTCTCACAAAAAAAAGGGAAGGGAACAGAAGGGAAGGGAGGGGAAGAAACTTAGATTACAGGGATCCCTTCTTATATATTACTAGTCTACCTCACCCATTTGCAATCTTTAAGACTCTTAAAATCATGTTCAAATAAATATTCATATAAAATAATTCATATCTGCCCAAAGTACTTCACTATCTTCTGAAGATCACTCCAACTACAAAAGAGTTCATCAAAGTGAGACATTCAAAAACAGTTCAAAAATAAAGGTTTCATAAAAAACAAATTTAGGCCCTGGCCGGTTGGCTCAGTGGTAGAGTGTCAGCCTGGCGTGTGGGAGTTCCGGGTTTGATTCCCGGTCAGGGCACACAGGAGAAGCGCCCATCTGCTTCTCCACCCCTCCCCCTCTCCTTCTTCTCTGTCTCTCTCTTCCCCTCCCGCAGCCAAGGCTCCATTGGAGCGGGGTTGGCTCGGGCGCTGAGGATGGCTCCGTGGCCCCTGCCTCAGGCGCTAGAATGGCTCTGGTTGCAACAGAGCAACGCCCCAGATGGGCAAAGCATCGCCCCCTGGTGGGCGTGCCGGGTGAATACCGGTCGGGCGCTTGCGGGAGTCTGTCTGACTGCCTCCCCATTTCCAACTTCAGAAAAATACAAAACAAACAAACAAACAAACAAAAAACAAATTTAACATGAGCATGTTTAATTCTCAGTGAGCAGAAAGAAGACAGACATTTCTTTTGAAACACTAGTTTCCTTTAACAAGGTAAGGTGCTATCCTTCACCAGATGTTAAAATTTCAGAGCCACAAGAACACACAACACAAAAGTAAATTTGGTCTGGGTACCATTAAAAAAAAAAAAAAAAAAAAAAAAGGTGTAGCCTGACCTGTGGTGGCGCAGTGGATAAAGCGTCGACCTGGAAATGCTGAGGTCGCCGGTTCGAAACCCTGGGCTTGCCTGGTCAAGGCACATATGGGAGTTGATGCTTCCAGCTCCTCCCCCCTTCTCTCTCTCTGTCTCTCTCTCTCTCTCTCCCTCTCTCTCTCCTCTCTAAAAATGAATAAAGAAAAAGAGAAAAGAAAAGAAAAGGTGTAGGGGCAATAAGGGGTATAATTTTGACTAACCTGCTTAATTTTTAAAAGGAGCATTATTGAGTATAAACATAACCATGAATTAATAGTAGTTAATATCAAATACAAAATTATGTTTAAACATTTTATTACCTAAATACTCAAGTTAAATAAGCTACTAGGACAGAAAGGATTCTTCCAGTCTAAAAAGAAGAAAATGGGCTGTGGCCAGTTGGCTCAGTGGTGGAGCATCGGCCCAGCATGTGGATGTCCCAGGTTCAATTCCTGGTCAGGGCACACAGGAGAAGTGCCCATCTGCTTCTCTACCCCTCCTCCTCTTGCTTCTCTCTCTCTCTCTCTCTCTCTCTCTCTCTCTCTCTCTCTCCTCCTCCTCCTCCCCTCCCGCAGCCATGGCTCAATTATAGAGAGTGGGCCCCAGGCACTGAGGATGGCTCCATGGCCTTCGCCTCAGGCATTAAAGAAATGGCTCTGGTTGCAATGGAGCAAGGGTCTCAGATGGGCAGAGCATCATCCCCTAGTGGGCTTGCCAGGTGGTGTCAGGGCGCATGTGGGAGTCTGCCTCTGCTCCCCACTGTCACCATAAATTTTATTTATTTATTTATTTATTTATTTTTTTTTTTTTACAGAGACAGAGAGAGAGTCAGAGAGAGGGATAGATAGGGACAGACAGACAGGAACGGAGAGAGATGAGAAACATCAATCATCAGTTTTTTGTTGCGACACCTTATTGTTCATTGATTGCTTTCTCACATGTGCCTTGACCGCGGGCCTTCAGCAGACCGAGTAACCCCTTGCTCCAGCCAGGGACCTTGGGTGCTTTTTGCTCAAACCAGATGAGCCCGTGCTCAAGCTAGCGACCTCAGGGTCTCGAACCTGGGTCCTCCGCATCCCAGTCTGATACTCTATCCACTGCGCCACCTCCTGGTCAAATTTTTTTTAAAAAGGAAGAAAATGCCTTTTTCTCGCTGAAGGAGCAGACAGGGTAGGATTCAGAAAGGGGAAAAAAAATCCATTTTGATAAGATACTTTTATAAAAAAGTTTCTACCATACCACTGGGCGTATATACAAGGTACTAATAATATTAATAGTAATAGCAGTAACTGAGTACTAATAGGCATTATTCTGACATGTATTAATTTAATTTTCACAACAATTCTACAAAATAAGTATTGTAATACTCATATTCAAATTAAAAAACTGAGTCACAATGAGGCCAGCTATTGGTAACTTTGGTAGATATTCTATATTCTATATGAGTTTTCATATAATTCTAGTAGAGCCACAATTTAAAACAAAACAAAAACTAGATTCTAAAACCCCTGCAGATCTGGTAAGATGAAATATTCACAAAGCACAGTTGTCTAAAATAGGTTATCTCTCCATCCCATTTCCGTAAAATTCTCACTGAAACAAAACAAAAAGACACTTGACAGAATGTTCTTGGAGTATACCTAAAAGTATGTTCTTGGAGTAGAGAAAAAAAGATCAAGCTCTGTTTTAGCTATCCACAGCACTTTACCTTCAAAGACAATTAATTCTCAGTTTTCTTCACTTGAACATCCTAATCACCAAACAAAATACATACAAAAACCTTACAAAGTTAAGATAATGCATTGATTATTAAAACATCTGTTTAAAACTTCCTACAATATCTATAGCTTAGGACTCTCGAGTGAGACCAAAATCCTTGTTCCACCACCTACCTGTATGACTTCCAACAAGTTATTTAATTTCTCTACATCTCAGGTTTTGTAAAACATTTATAACAATGGCTTATATAGTGTGTGTGTGTATGTGTGTGTGTAAATATAGAGCTGTGTACCAGGTACTGTTCTAAGCAGTTTATATACACCTCTTTTCTTACTTAATACATCAACCCTCCAAGGCAGATACCCCTATTATTATCACCTTTTAACAGATGAGGCACTGAGAAGTAATTTGCTCACACTCACAAGGCTACTAAGTGGCAAAATCAGAATTTGAACCGAGTGCGGTTCTGGATTCCAGTGCTCTTCATCATTAGGAGTATATACCTCACAGGATTATTCTAAAGATAAACCAAATTTACACATATTAAATCTTAGTCCAGTATCTACTAGTTAATAAGCGCTCAATAAATATTATTATATTTTTTCTTGGCCTTTGCTCAAAAGATTTCCCATTTCTTTAAGGTTCACTTAAGACAAAACTTGAGGCCAAGCCAATTATTTCTTTTTTTTGTTTTTTTTTTTTGTATTTTTCTGAAGCTGGAAACGGGGAGAGACAGTCAGACAGACTCCCGCATGCGCCCGACCAGGATCCATCCGGCACGCCCACCAGGGGCGACGCTCTGCCCACCGGGGGGCGATGCTCTGCCCATCCTGGGCGTCGCCATGTTGCGACCAGAGCCACTCTAGCGCCTGGGGCAGAGGCCAAGGAGCCATCCCCAGCGCCCGGGCCATCTTTGCTCCAATGGAGCCTTGGCTGCGGGAGGGGAAGAAAGAGACAGAGAGGAAGGAGGGGGGGAGGGGTGGAGAAGCAGATGGGCGCTTCTCCTGTGTGCCCTGGCCGGGAATAGAACCCGGGTCCCCTGCACGCCAGGCCGACGCTCTACCGCTGAGCCAACCGGCCAGGGCAAGCCAATTATTTCTGATGATTTAATTCACATATTGGGTTCTGATTTGTGGCGATCACAGAAACCAAGAGTTCTTGATTTTAGCTAAAAACTTTGCAGATAAACCACCACCACAACAAAAATACTGTCCTGGGAAAAGTTACCCGTCTCTATCCATAGTCAGGTACTTTCCAAATATGCCCAAAACTAGTCCACAGAAAAAAGCAGGCAGAGCTAACTACAATCTAATACTGTAACTTCCATCCCGACAAAAAAGGAAATTCCTTCTAAATTAGCAAACTCAAGAGACTCGTGCCTCAGTAGTGCTAAGCCTACATTTTTTAAATTAAATCACCGATTCTCCTGCTTTTTACATAATCATCACCAAGGCACCGCACGCTTCTTATACCTGCTAGATCCAAGCTTTAACCGGCTTCGCATCT
Organism: Saccopteryx leptura; assembly: GCF_036850995.1. NCBI lineage: Eukaryota > Metazoa > Chordata > Mammalia > Chiroptera > Emballonuridae > Saccopteryx > Saccopteryx leptura. The sequence goes on from NC_089510.1 coordinate 55,592,975, forward strand.
ATCCACGTAAACCTCTCCCTTGGCTGTTGCTTCTTCTTTTCCTAACTAGCTAGGCCTGGATAAGGAGACTGCTTCTGTCAAGGCACCGCCTAACCAAGGCTCTAACGGAATTCTGTCCCTGACGAATGCCCCCGCGTCGGGGCCCCGCTGCGGCCCCGCGGCCTGGAGCCCGTCAGAACCGCCGCCGCCCGGGGCGCCTCCGCCGCTCTCGCCCCGCGCCGGCGTAGGCCTGGGCGCCGAAGAGGCCCCACGGGCCCTTTTCTGGAAGCGCCGATTGTAACCGCACGCGGACCCGGCCGGGCCCCCCGAGCGTTCCTCAGAAAGGACGGCTTAGTCGGACCATTCCCTTCGCTCCCCGGATAACGCCCACAGCGAACACGCCGGAGGAGAAAGCCGCGGAGTTTTCCTCACAAAGAGTCGGGGTCCCCAGCGCCCCTCTGGGGGGACAGAGACTACGCACCCGTCAGTCAGCCCTCCCGACCTGCGGGCCCGCAGCGCTCCCCGCCCCCCACCCCTCCGACAGCGGCCCGCTGAGGGGGCGCTCGGGTCCCTCCGGATCGACCTGAGCACTCGGCGCCAGTGAGCGCTCCAGTCCCCGGAGGCCCTCACTGGGTTCTGCCCACCCGTAAAAAACCCCAAAAAATAAAACCCCCAAAAAATCTCGATCGACAACTGCGACCAACGGCCCCTTCCCCCACAATCCGCGGTACTTGGTCCTACCCATACCCTCCCCCGATTCCAACTCGGTCCAACTCAGCTCCTCACCCAGAGACATATCAATTTTGTCGAGGTTTTCATTACTGCGGGGATCCAGTGGCGATGACAGGGTCGCCCTGGCGCCCATTAACCGAGTACCAAACCGGTGCATGGCTGGAAACGCCGCGCTGGACCACTCAGTCGAGAAGGCCAGAGTCTGAGGCCTGCCACCTCCCACTCACGCTCACAGACTGGCTGCACCGACGGAGCGCGCACGCGTACAAGCGGCGTTTTCGCCTCCCACTCTCAGCTGCAGGCTGGGGGAGGGGCTACAGAGACCAGCGGCCGACGAGAGTGGCCCTACGCAGGTACTCGCTCCTAGCGGCCCCTGTCGGCTAGGAGGAAACATTGCACCTGCTGCTGTGAGCGCTTGCAGGGCAGGTTGTTTCGCCCGTTTGCCTTTCCACCCAAATTGGGGAATGCTGGACCCTGAGCACCTCAGAATCACATGTCTTAAATGAAATCATTTTCCTCCGTGTCCTTCGAGTCTCTCCTGCTACAGAAAGGCCTCTAAGCTTTGGCACACACGAAATTTTCACACCCCACTGCAATGCAGCCTCGGAGGCATAACAGACCCCTGTGAACGTAGATTGCAGAACAGCGTCCCAGCTCCCCTTTCCCTGGCCGGCTCCTCCACCTGCAGCATGCGGAGTCGCCACTTCTGGACGCAAAGCGAAAGCTGCAGTGACAATTCTTGCGTCACCAGCAATAAAAGTAAATGCTAAGTTTTCTCAACTGGCACTCTCAAAACATTGAGCACGATACTCGCTACCCTAATAAGACTTCATCTTCCCTTGGGAGAGGGTTAAGTACCTCTGCTTATTTGGCTGCATTTTTCTCTAATTCATTTTGTGTTGGGAATTAATAGGAAGATTCGTTTTCTTTCTAATCATCCCTATAGGAAAATATTACTATTTGTTGAATGTTTGCATTTTTTTTCCTATTCGCAAAACGTGATATTCTTTCTCTTCTTACCTTCTCCTCCTCCAAAGTAACTAACTACACTTGTGTGGAAGAATTTAGGTTATATCATCCTCGTAACAGCTTAATACTACCTAAGACATTTGCATCTAAGAAAAAAACTAGGGGCAGGTATTCTGTCCATTTAGAAATCTCTGCCACCTTCCTCATTTCCACTTCCTGAAATTTCTTTTTGCACAGAAACAAACCAGTGACCTAAAGTATCTCAAAACTACAGTAGCCTGTACTTAATTTTGTTTCCCCTCCAAGACAAAAATATAACCATATAAAAATAGTGAATCAGGCCCCAGCAGAGTAGCTCAGTTGGTTAACGTATTCACCAAGTTGTGGGTTTGATCCCGAATCAACCAAAGCCTGACTGACTGGTGATGACGCAGTGGACAGTGTCAACCTAGAGCGCTGAGGTCCCAGGTTGAAAACCCCAGGTTATCTGGCTTGAGCTAGGGCTCATCCAGCTTAAGCATGGGGCCCCCAACTTGAGGTGGGATCATCAATATGATCCCATGGTCACTGGTTTGAGCCCAAGGTCACTGGCTTCAACCCAAGGTCACTGGCTTGAGCCCCTGTTGGGCAGATAAAATGTATTATGCTCTCTTTGTTAAAGATGACGCTGCCCACGAGGAGGCTGTCACCCAGGTGATATTAATGTGTGTTGGGGTGGGCTAAAGGCAGGCAGAATCCTTGTAGCCTGGGGCTTGGTTTTGGGATTAAGCAATTAAGCCTTTCCTACCCTTTTTGATGTAGGGCGGTACAATCCAATCATGCCTCAGAGAAATGACTTTGTATTAGAGAGACTTCCCTGTTTTGTATATTGGATTAAAGGTTTGGATTTCTACACTATAAAATGGGGGCAGAACGAGAGCTTGCCCTCTTGGTTCCTGAGATTAATATTAGAGAGCAGAGAGCAGAGAAAGGCCACGTGGAGGAGGCCGGGAGAGGCAGCTAAGATGGCGGAGTGTTGAGTGAGAAGCCAGTTAGTTCTGAGTTTGTGCAGAGAGAAGGAAGGAGATGGGGAACAGAGGTGAATAAGTCTGGTGAGCTAGAAACCTTTAATTCTAGGAAACTCGGATAAGTCAGTAGCTTTGTGAGCACTGAATGTGAGCGGGTTTTGGAGCCCAGTGTGTGTTTTTGCCATGCCCGCCGGGTGCAAGCTAGAATGAAAGATGACGGCCCATCCGTTTTTGGCTCCGTTGTTTCTTTACCGACTGTCCGAATCCAATGCGAACCTGCATGGACCAGGTGTTGGGCAGATAAAATGTATTATGCTCGCTTTGTTAAAGATCACGCTGCCCACGAGGAGGCCATTGCCCAGGTGATATTAATGTGTGTTGGGGGCAGGCAGGATCATTGTAGCCTGGGGCTTGGTTTTGGGATTAAGCCTTTCCCACCCTTTTTTGATGTAGGGTGGTACAATCCAATCATGCCTCAAAGGTGACTTTGTATTAGAGATTTCCCTACTTTGTATATTGGATTAGAGGTTGTGAAGCTACAGTATAAAGTGGGGGCAAAACGGGAGTTTGGGCTCTTGGTTCCTGAGATTATCATTAGAAGAGAGAGCAGAGGAGAGCAGAGAAAGGCCAAGTGGAGGAGGCCAGGAGAAGCAGCCAAGATGGCGGAGTGCTGAGTGAGATGCCAGTTTGTGTAGAGTTTGTATCTGGGATAAGGAAGGAGATGGGGAACAGAGGAGAATAAGTCTGGTGAGCTAGAAACCTTTGATTCTAGGAAACTCGGATAAGTCAGTAGCTTTGTGAGCACTGAATGTGACTGGGTTTTGGAGCCCAGTGCGTGTTTTTACTTGCCCGCCGGGTGCAAGCTAGAATTAAAGACTATGGCCCACCAGTTTGTGGCTCCGTTGTTTCTTTACCGACTGTCCGAATCCAATGCGAACCTGCATGGGCTGGGCTGCTCTGATAGTGGCCCTGACAGCCCTGGCCGCTGGCTCTACACCAGGCTACTGTGATGGTGGCCCTGGCCCTGGCTACTGGCTTTACAGCCCCCCACCCCTCAAGGCATGTATGAGAAGCAATCAATGAACAACGAAAGCGAGGCAACTAGGAGTTGGTGCTTCTCTCCCTTCTTGTCTCTGCCTCTGTCTCTCACTCTATCTTGTCTCCCACTTGCTAAAAAAATTAAGTGGAACAACAAATCCATATTTATCTCTCTCTCCCTTCCTCTCTCTCTCTAAACTCAATCAATAAAAACTTTTTGCCTGACCTATGGTGGCACAGTGGATAGAATATCCACCACCTGGAATGCTGAGGTCCCAGGTTCAAAACCCCGAGGTCACTGACTCGAGCACCAGCTTGAGCACTGGCTTATTGGCTTGAGCCCCCCCCACCACCATCAAGGCACAAATGGAGAAGTGAACAATGAACAACTAAAGTGAAGCAACTACGAGTTGATGCTTCTCACTCTCTCCTCTCTCTCCCTTCCTGTCTCTGTCTCAAAATCAATCAATAATTTTTTTTAAAAGTTTAAATAAATAAATAACTTTTAAATTAAAAAACTAAAAAGATTGAACCAGGCAAGGACAAACACATGAAGGAGTATAAGAAACTTTAATGATGGAGGAAGACTTGGACTCAAAAAGGCATAAAAACAACATTCTGAATGTCAAGGAGAATAGTACGTATGTCCTGAGCATAATGTGCTTGATTTTATTTCTATGCCACCCCCTCCCGACTGCTAAGAACTAGGGAAACTGCATTATAGAGATAAAAGTAGGAGGGAGACCTAGGTTTTAGTGAGTTATGTTTTACTATGTGAACTTGGGAGAGTGTCTGTGCCTTATAGTCATCTTCAAAACAAGTAAGGGTGCAAGCTAGAATGAAAGATGACGACCCATCAGTTTTTGGCTCCGTTGTTTCTTTACCGGCTGTCCGAATCCAATGCGAAGTAAATAGCCTGGCCAGGCGATGGCACAGTGGATAGAGCATCGGACTGGGATGCAGAGGACCCAGGTTCGAGACCTCGAGGTCGCTAACTTGAGCATGGGTTCATCTGGTTTGAGCAAAGCTCACCAGCTTGGACCCAAGGTCGCTGGCTTGAGCAAGGGGTTACTCCATCTGCTGAAGGCCCGCGGTCAAGGCACATATGAGAAAGCAATCAATGAACAACTAAGGTGTTGCAACGAAAAACTGATGATCGATGCTTCTCATCTCTCTTTGTTCCTGTCTGTCTGTCCCTGTCTATCCCTCTCTCTGACTCTCTCTCTGTCTCTATAAATTAAAAAACAAACAAACAAGTAAATAGTTATACTAAATATATTATACTTAATTATTACTAAGATTCCTACAGTTCTAGAATCTACTAAGCACAAGACATTTTTCTCCACACTATCCTTATCTCACTAGAAATAACTTCTATGATCTTTGCTTATTTGTGTTTAGAGGAAGAAATGTTAGATTTTCAATTTTATGGAAAAAAAGTTAATGAATTTAGAGTTTGGATGCATTTTTGTACTTCAGATATTTGTAGGACAGATAATAAAACTGCCAAATATATGTAAAATCCTTCCCACCACCAGTATATAAAGATTTCCTTTTATTCTGGTCTTCTCACCAAAATTGAGCCCCATCTCAAATCTCCTTAGCTCTAAAAGAAGCATGTCCCAATATTTCATCAACAAATCTAGCTGTTATGTTTCAGATTTGTCAGATTTTTCCTAGGGCTAAAGTTTTCAGACTCTCAGAGCAATCACCCAGATTCCAAAGGAAAAAACAAAAAAACAAGAGACATTATATGTAAAGATAGGTCAGTCACACAAAACAAAACAGCAACCTGAGACACACAGCAATAGTGAAGAGGGAGATAAGCCAAGAAATCAGAACTGGGGCTTGTCCAAGAAGTCGATCAGCCAGCTTCAATGGCTGGAGTACAAGGTCAATCCTGCAATTTTCTGGGGCATGCGAGGCAACTATTCATTTAATCATGTATTCATTGAGCACCAGGCATTGTAATAGGCCCTGGGGATAAAATGGTGAGCAAGATGGATACAGACTCGATCTTCACACAGCTTGTAGAGCAAAAATATTTTCTGAGCACCTACTGTGACTGAGGCGTTGTGCTGGACACTAAGCATGCAGCCTCTGTCTGGATGGAGTACAGCAGTTTAGCAGCTTCATGTAAATCAAGAAAAAACCACAGAGTTCAAGTAGCTGCCCTTTTCAGAGGCTTCAGTTCATCCACTGTAGATAAGACAATATCTAGGAATGCCAGATAAAATACAGGACTAATTAAATTAGAATTTCAGATAAACAATGAATAATTATTTATTATAAGTTTTTTGCAGGTTTCAGATAAACAGCAAAATTTTTTACTGTGTTGTATGCAATATTTGGGATAATTTATACTAAACAATTATTCATTGTTTATTTGAAATTCAAATTTAACTGGGTTGTATTTTATTTTTACTTGCTAAATCTGGCAGCCTTAACATTATACTTTTCAACTAATATGTTCTGGATTTCTTTTCACAAAAGATCTACATTCTCTTCAAAGGTAAGTACAAGTCTTACATTTACAACCCTCAACTATTTTTATTAGTTTGCTATGTCTCTTAAGTACCACCTTTTCAGCTTTATTATTAATGGACAATAAAAGATATATTTTAAGTGTGTGGATTATACATACATACAGTATACATACCTGTGAAAACACCACCATAATCAGGATATTAAATATGATATATCCATCATCCCCAAAAGTTTTCCAGTGCTCCTTTGTAATCCTTTGCCCCAATTACTACCTAAGCAACCACTAATGTTTTCTGTCACTATGGGTTAATTTAAATTTTCTACAGTTTATAGAAATATAATCAAACAGTATTACTCTTTTGAGTCTAGATTCTTTCACTCAGCATAATTGTTTCAATATGTATGCCTTGTATTCTTTTTCTTGCTTTATTGCACTGACTGGGGATTCTAATACCATGTTTAACAGGACTGGAGAAAGTGGACATAATTTAACTGGGAATCTTTTAAAAAATATATTTTATTTTTTTAGAGAGAGAGAGAGAGAGAGAGAGAAAACATCAATTTGTTGTTCCACTTATTTAGACATTCATTGGTTGAATCTTGTATGGGTTCTGACTGGGGATTGAACCTGTGACCTTGGTGTATCAGGATGAAACTCTCACTGAGCTACCCAGCCACGTGGTCTTAGGTTTCATTTCTTTAACCCTGCTAGTAAGTCTCATTTCAGGGCTCGTGGCAGATTACCAACAGCAAAGGAATGTCTGTCGTCACAAGCTAAGAAGTCCTGGATGATTGAAAATTGCTAGAAGTTAAACATACTCAAACTTCCATAAAATTCCATCCTTTGGGCCCTGGCCAGTTGGCTCAGTGGTAGAGCGTCAGCCTGGCATGCAGGAGTCCCGGGTTCGATTTCCAGCCAGGGCACACAGGAGAGGCGCCCATCTGCTTCTCCACCCCTCCCCCTCTCCTTCCTCTCTGTCTCTCTCTTCTCCTCCCACAGCCAAGGAGGCTCCATTGGAGCAAAGTTGGCGCTGAGGATGGCTCTATGGCCTCTGCCTCAGGCGCTAGAATGGCTCTTGTTGCAACAGAGCAATGCCCCAGATGGGCAGAGCATCGCCCCCTGGTGGGCATGCCGGGTGGATCCCAGGTGCATGCGGGAGTCTGTCTGAGTGCCTCTCCATTTCCAGCTTCAGAAAAATACACAAAAAAAATACCATCCTTTGTCCAGCAGCCAATCAGATAATGCCCCACATCCCTTCCTACTACCCCTCCCCTAACCCTTAAAAAAGCATGGTCCTGTCTGTGCCTGGCAGGACTCTCCCTTGCGAGCCAGCCTGGCAGGTTTCTTTTCAATAAAGCCTGTTACACTGGTCTTTTTTGGACTACAATGGATTCTAACACGTGGTAGTCTTATATTTTTGTTTGCTAAATTTTTATTTGTTTCATTTCCAACCCTAGGGGAAAGCATTTAATCTCTCACAATTAAGTATAATGTTAGTTGTTTTGTTTGTTTGTTTGGTTTTTGCAGATGTCCTTTATCAGGTTGAGGATGTTCCCTTCTACTCCTGGTTTGCTGAGAATTTTAATCATGAGTGATATTGAATTTTATTGAATGCTCTTCATCTTTTGACATAACCAAGTGGTTTTTCTCTTTAAACTTATAAATATGGTGAATTACATCGACTGATTTTCTAATGTTGAACCACCTAGCATTTCTATGATAAAGCTACTTGGTCATGGTATTTTATCCTTTTTATGTTTTGTTAGATTTGGTTTGCTGATATTTTGTCAAGGATATTATTTCTCTTTTCGTGAGTGATGCTGATGTGTAATTTCCTCTTCCTCTAATGTCTTTGTCTGATTTTAGTACTGACTCCTTTGCATTTCAGAACAGGGTTTTAGAATTAATATGTTGATATGATACTGATATAATAAGGGAGTTGGGTATAATTGCATTATATGTAGGTATAATATGTATTAGTTACGTATAACTATTATATTTAACTCTCTTAAGCTACCTGCATACACAGTACAGTTTTTCTTCTCTTTTTTGCTCAATTCTTCTCATTCTACCCCTTTGGTCATTGTTTTCTGATGCAGTAGCTTTTTCTTTGTCAGTCTGCTATAACTTCCTGTTCATCTTTTGTGCTCTCCTTTCCTTCATTTTAAGCTTTTCTAGCTGTGCTAGTCTTCTGCCTTTTAGTCTTAGGATTAATTAATTCATTCATTCAAATGGAGTTTGATTTCCTAGTATGTGTAAGATATTGTGCTACAGTACTGTGGTATAGCAGAGAACATGACAGGCAAGATTGCAGTCATAGCTGGAAGCATTACTGGTCTCCAAGTCCCTGAACATCATCAGTTTTCCACTGACCAGGGAAACTGCTCTGGGTATGCAGGGGAACTTATAGGGGAATTCATCCTGGACTTGCTCATTCCTTATTAGGCTTTGCCTTCTCTGGGCAGGTTAAGAGTCTTGTCTACCAATGATTCTAGGCCAATTCATTCACTGAATGTGAAATTTTCTAAAGCTATACAAATTTACATAAATCACAATTTCCCCCTACATAAATTTTTTCATTTTAAAATATATATTCAGCCTGACCAGGCAGTGGCACAGTGGATAGAGCATCGGACTGGGATGCAGAGGACCCAGGTTCGAGACCCCGAGGTTGCCAGCTTGAGCACGGGCTCATCTGGTTTGAACAAAAGCCCACCAGCTTGAATCCAAGGTCGCTGGCTCCAGCAAGGGGTTACTTGGTCTGCTGAAGGCCCGCGGTCAAGGCACATATGAGAAAGCAATCAATGAACAACTAAGGTGTTACAACACGCAATGAAAAACTAATGATTGATGCTTCTCATCTCTCTCCGTTCCTGTCTGTCCCTGTCTATCCCTCTCTCTGACTCACTCACTGTCTCTGTAAAAAATAAATAATAAAATTAAATAAAATAAAAAATATATTCAGCCTGACCAGGTGGTGGCGCAGTGGATAGAGCATTGGACTGGGATGCCGAGGACCCAGATTCAAGACCCCAAGGTTGCCAGCTTAAATGCAGGCTCATCTGGTTTGAGCAAAAGCTCACCAGCTTGGACCCAAGGTCACTGGCTTGAGCAAGGGGTTACTTGGTCTGCTGAAGACCCATGGTCAAGGCACATATGAGAAAGCAATCAATGAACAACTAAGGTGTCGCAATGAAAAACTGATAATTGATGCTTCTCATCACTCTCCGTTCCTGTCTGTCTGTCCCTATCTATCCCTCTCTCTGACTCTCTCTCTCTCTGTAAATAATAATAATAATAATAAATATATATATACATATATATATATATATACACTACTGTCTATTTAGTACAAATTGAATAGATATATAGATATATAGATATATATAGAGATATATGAAAGGTCTGGAGAGCCAGGATTCTAAGGTCATGGGGCCTTTAAGCATTTCTCCTTCTTCTCCTATGCTTCTCTCTTTGCCCCTTGGCCTTCCTTATCTGGGATGAAGAATCAGGCTGGACTAACTCTCACCTTTCCCTTTCCCTCAATAGAGCCACCCTTCTGTTGGCTCAGTTTTATCCAGCTAGATTTGCAGGGAGCTGGGACATAGACATGTTGATCATTCTTCAAGTGTGTTAAGGATTTGATCTGTCCAGAAATAAGATTTAAAAAATTTTCATTGTAGGCCCTGGCCGGTTGGCTCAGCGGTAGAGCATTGGCCCAGCGTGCGGAGGACCCGGGTTCGATTCCCGGCCAGGGCACACAGGAGAAGCGCCCATTTGCTTCTCTACCCCTCCGCCTTGCTTTCCTCTCTGTCTCTCTCTTCCCCTCCCGCAGCCAAGGCTCCATTGGAGCAAAGATGGCCCGGGCGCTGGGGATGGCTCTGTGGCCTCTGCCTCAGGCGCTAGAGTGGCTCTGGTCCCAACATGGCGACGCCCAGGATGGGCAGATTATCGCCCCCTGGTGGGCAGAGCGTGGCCCCATGGTGGGCGTGCCAGGTGGATCCCGGTCGGGCGCATGCGGGAGTCTGTCTGACTGTCTCTCCCCGTTTCCAGCTTCAGAAAAATGAAAAAAAAAAAAAAAAAAAATTTTTCATTGTAACTTTCTAAAGTCTGTCACTGTATGCATTGGTTGTGGCTGACAATGAGCTTTACTATATAATTGATTTGATGAACTCAATACTAAATGCTTCAAGGGGGTAGAAATGTTGCTATAAAGACAAAATAGAAATCAGTCAATTAAAACTTCTCAAAATTCTTCAAAAGTTTTTGAAAATCAACTCACCTGATATGAACAGCTATAAGATTTATTAAAAGAAAGGGAAAAAAAGGGCCTGACCAGGCATTGGCGCAGTGGATAGAGCAGCGGACTGGGATGTGGAGAACCCAGGTTCAAGACCCAGAGGTCGCCAGCTTGAGCGCGGGTTCATCTGGTTTAAGCAAGGGGCCACTCAGTCTGCTGTATCTCCCTGGTCAAGGCACATATGAGAAAGCAATCAATGAACAACTAAGGTGCCGCAACAAAGAGTTGATGCTTCTCATCTCTCTCCCTTCCTGTCTGTCCCTATCTGTCCCTCTCTCTGTCTCTGTCACACACAAAAAGAAAAAAGAAAAAAAAGGAAACTCAGAAAATCAGTAAATTTAGTAAAGTGAGTGAATTGATCATTTAGCAAAATTGGCTAAAGATTTGTAAAGATGCTAACCTGTGGAAAAAACAGAGATTAACTTAAAATATATTCAAAATTAACTAAGAAATTTTCCTGTAAAATCTAAAATTTTGGTTTTATTGATTAGGATAAAGTCATAAGGAAACAAACCACATTAGGATACTTGCCTATTTATTATTAATTTTAAAGAATTAACTTTTTTTGCCTATCCAGGCGGTAGTGCAGTGGATAGAGCGTCAGACTGGGATGCAGAGGACCCAGGTTCGAGACCCCGAGGTCGCCAGCTTGAGCGCAGGCTCATCTGGTTTGAGCAAGGCTTATCAGCTTGAGCCCAAGGTCGCTGGCTCAAGCAAGGGGTTACTTGGTCTGCTGTAGCCCCCTGGTCAATGCACATATGAGAAATCAATCAATTGAACAACTAAGGAACCACAACGAAGAATTCATGTTTCTCATCTCTCTCCCTTCCTGTCTGTCCTTATCTGTCCCTCTCTCTGACTCTCTCTGTCTCTCCTACAAGAAAAAAAAAATTAACTGTTTTTTTAGATTTTATTTATTCATTTTTAGAGAAGAGAGTTAGAGAAAGAGAGAGAGAAGGGACGAGGAGCAGGAAGCATCAACTCCTATATGTGCCTTGACCAGGTAAGCTCAGGGTTTTGAACTGGCAACCTCAGCATTCCAGGTAGACTTTATCCGCTGTGCCACCACAGGTCAGGTAGGATACTTGCCTATTTAAAAAAAAAGGATTTTAGAAATCCTTTCCTATTTTCAAATCTAGAGAGAAGTGGTAACAATAGTGCAATACTCATATACCCTTCACCAAGATTCACCAATGATTAGTTTTGTCACATTTGCTTTCTCTATAAATAGCTAGCTAGCTATAAGTAATATTATTTGTTTTTTGACAATCTGAGAGTAAATTGCAGACATCATGACTATACAGAATATATCTCTAAAGATATTGTTTTACATAACCATGCTAAAATAATCAAATTTAGGAAATTTAACATTAATGCAATTATATTCTCTAATGTATATAGTTCATATTAAAATGTTGCCAGTTATCCTAATAAGTAAATTATTATTCTTTATAATAATTTTTTTTTCAATCTAGGATCCAGTCCAGGTTCACATGTTGCATTTCTTTGTTCTGCCTCTTTTGTCTTCTTTAATCGGAAAAAGTTTGTCTGCCTTTCTTAGTCTTTCATGATATTTACATTTTTGAAGATTGAAGGCAGTTGTTGCACAGACTGTCCTTCAGATTGGTTTTGTCTCATTGCTACCCTGTGATTAGATTCAGGTGACGTGTCTTGTCAGTACATAACATCAGGAGGCACATAGTTGTATCTTTTTGTCTTCTTGGTGGTCTTTTGACTTTAATCACTTGGCTAAGGTAATGTTCACCAGATTTCTCCATTGTAAAAGTATCCTTTTTTTCCCATTTGTAAGTAATCTGTGGAAAGATAGTTTGACACTACATATGTAAATATCCTGTTTCAGATTTCACTGATGGCTTTAGCATCTACTGATGATTTTTGCCTGAATCAATTATTACTGTGGTGGCTATAAAATAATGGTTATCTAACTCGATAATTTCTCTTTCATTAGCTGACATTCTACTGTTAAAGAAAAAAGATTTTCCTTTCCCCATTTCTTCCTTCCTTTTTCTATTTATTCATTTATTTGCATACTTATTTATAGATGAATATGTTACCATGGAAATTCAGACTCATTTTGTGTTCAAAAATTCTCTTCTGAAAAGCAAAGGGGTGTAGAGTATAAGGGCTGTACTTAATGCTTGAGAAGAATGTAGGTAGATATGTATACATATCAATGATTAACTCATTTTGATGCTCAAATTGTTTTTGACTTGGCAAGTAGGAGACATACTTGAGATTTCAAAATGTGAATATTTTCTAAAATGCTAAGAGTAATTTTAGTGAATATAATAAAAAGAGCATATTCATGACTATAATTGATACTTGTTGATATAGTCAAGAAAACTATTTCTTAAAATCAAGTTTTGGGCAAGTAGGAAAATGTAATGAGCTTTTAAAATGTTGTTATTTGAATAACTGATTCTTTTTTTTTTAAATATGGAACGCTTGCCTGACCTGTGGTGGCGCAGTGGATAAAGTGTCGACCTGGAAATGCTGAGGTCGCCGGTTCGAAACCCTGGGCTTGCCTGGTCAAGGCACATATGGGAGTTGATGCTTCCAGCTCCTCCCCCCTGTCTCTCTCTCCTCTCTCTCTCTGTCTCTCTCTCTCTCCTCTCTAAAATGAGTAAATAAATAAAAATATTAAAAAAAAAAATGGAACGCTTCACGAATTTGCGTGTCATCCTTGCGCAGGGGCCATGCTAATCTTCTCTGTATCGTTCCAATTTTAGTATATGTGCTGCCGAAGCGAGCACTGAATAACTGATTCTTGAGTGAAATTGGCATTCTGACAGTGGTTCTTTAGGACCTACTACTGTTTATATACAAATAGAATCCTGGTGATCATGAAAACAAATTGGTTGATCAAGATGAAATAAACTTTTTCAGGTTTTTTGACTTTTAAAATATTAATTCATCAAGCAGTTGTTAAGTGAGGTTATTTCATTTATTGGATCCTGATGCTAGATATTTTTTCCTATTTGACAATTATTATTATTATTTTTTTTTAATTTTTTATTTTTCTGAAGCTGGAAACGGGGAGAGACAGTCAGACAGACTCCCGCATGCGCCCGACCGGGATCCACCCGGCACGCCCACCAGGGGCGATGCTCTGCCCACCAGGGGGCGATGCTCTGCCCCTCCGGGGCGTCGCTCTGCTGCGACCAGAGCCACTCTAGCGCCTGGGGCAGAGGCCAAGGAGCCATCCCCAGCGCCCGGGCCATCTTTGCTCCAATGGAGCCTTGGCTGCGGGAGGGGAAGAGAAAGACAGAGAGGAAGGAGGGGGTGGGGGGTGGAGAAGCAAATGGGCGCTTCTCCTATGTGCCCTGGCCGGGAATCGAACCCAGGTCCCCCGCACGCCAGGCCCACGCTCTACCGCTGAGCCAACCGGCCAGGGCCTTGACAATTATTTCTCATTTGGATTCCAGGTGCACAAAATTGGATTCATCATAATCCTTGGTTCCTGACATACTCTTATCATTTTCCATGCATAGCCAAGTTTTACTTGGTTATTTAATTATTTTAAATAACATAATTAGTTATGGTTCCATAACTAGTTATTTTATAAACTGTGCACCTACAGACCCACCATTCAAAACAAATGCTGGGCCAGACAATAACCCTATGACCTCCAATTCCACTTCTAGGTATGTATCCAAGAGAAATCCTTGCTTATACACAAAAGGAGACATGTAAAAGAATATTAATAGCAGCACTGTTTACAATAGCAAAAACCTGGAAACAATCCCAATGCCTATCATTGAAAGGCAGCATGTATAAACTGGTGTATTTGTGTCACCTGCAAAAAGATGGGACCTCAATTCTTTTTTTTTTTTTTTTTTGTATTTTTCTGAAGTTGGAAATGGGGAGGCAGTCAGACAGACTCCTGCATGCGCCTGACCGGGATCCACCCGCATGCCCACCAGGGGGCGATGCTCTGCCCATCTGGGGCATCGCTCTGCCACAATCAGAGCCATTCTAGCGCCTGAGGCAGAGGCCACAGAGCCATCCTCAGCTCCCGGGCCAACTTTGCTCCAATGGAGCCTTGGCTGTGGGAGGGGAAGAGAGAGACAGAGAGGAGGGAGAGGGGGAGGGGTGCAGAAGCAGATGGGCTCCTCTCCTGTGTGCCCTGGCCGAGAATCGACCCCAGGACTCCCGCACTCCAGGCCGACGCTCTACCACTGAGCCAACTGGCCAAGGCAGGGACCTCAATTCTTGAAGGAAAGAATTCAATCAAGAGACCAAGTGCAGCAAGTAAAGGAAGAATTATTGGCCATGCAGGGAAGTCAGAGAAAAGGAGACCTTGGAGACAGGTTCAGAGGGTTTGCCTGAAATGAGCTACCACTGCCCTTTGCTCCTTGGATGCAAGACTTGTGGGTTCCCTTAGAGCTTAGGAGAAACAGAGAGGCAAGGAAAACACACCTGGGGGAAGAAGAGGAAGAGGGGGAGGGATAAGGCCCTGGCGTGATCCTGGAAGGGAGAACTCTCTGGGCTTCTGTCTCAAGGGCTTTTAAGGGTAGGATTCTTAGAGGAGGTCCCAGGAGAGGATCTCAATAGAATATTCATCATCTTTTCAGGTGTGTCCTTTCAGGGTTATAGTCTCCACTGATGGCTTGGCGTTTGGGTAAGGGGTCATTAGTCAATGCAGTTAGTCCTGAGGTCAGCTGTGGCATCACTTGTCTGGCTGTGCTGCTTTTCTGGGCCTGGATCTGAAACAAAACTGAGGCCTAGATGTTATCTCTAGAGATGAATGCTTAAGGGCCATTCTCTAGCACCTTTGTTCACTCCCCTGCTAAGGTGGTCTAACAAACATGATTAGCACCCTGCCAGAGGAGGAAAGTTCAGGGGATGGTCTATCAGGCATCCCCAAACTATGGCCCGCGGGCCGCATGTGGCCACCTGAAACCATTTATACAGCTCCCGCCGCACTTCCGGAAAGGGGCACCTCTTTCACTGGTGGTCAGTGAGAGGAGCACTGTATGTGGCAGCCCCTCAACGGTCTGAGGGACAGTGAACTGGCCCCCTGTGTAAAAAGTTTGGGGACCCCTACATCATATTACCAGTGATATAAAATCAGGGCGTCTAAACCACATGGCTAGGCTAGCAGTATGCTAGTGGAGGAAAGGTTACACTGGGTGCCAGATCCTTGTTTCCCTAGTTTTGCCATTGCTGGCACCTGGGGCTTTCTGCTCTGGTGATCTTCTGTGCCTGGCCTATAGTCCTTGCTCTGCTCAGGTCTGTTTAATTGCCTACCACATTCACACAATGGACTATCATATAGCAGCCAAAATCAATGAACTACGCACTCTTCCTCCCAGGAGCATGACTGTGCCTTTCTGTTTCCCTCTTCCTCTCTTCTTCCCATAGGCATGTATCCCCTAAACTCTAAGGGCTCTCCCCAGACTTGCAACCAGCCAAGCAGTGGGCAGTAGCAGGGAGTGGCTAACCCCCTGAGCCTGCCTCCAGGGCCTCCTTTCCTCTGACTTCTCAGTAAGCCCAAGCAGCGCCACATAGGCTCTCCTATCGCTTCTGTGCCAGACCCTTCCTTGTTTCACTGTCCCCAACTTTCTTTCTTTCTTTCTTTTCTTTTTAAATACTTTATTGATTTTACAGAGACAGGAGAGAAAGGGGAGCATGGAATGGGAAGTAACAACTCATAGTTGTTTCAGGCTAGTTGTTCATTGCTTGCTTGCGGTACGTGCCTTGATCAGGGAAGCCCGGGGTTTCGAACCGGCAACCTCGGCATTCCAGGCTGAAGGTTTATCCACTGCGCCACCACAGGCCAGGCTCCTTCTTTCTTTTAAAGATTTCATTTATTGCCTGACCTGGCGGTGGTGCAGTAGATGGAACATTTAACTGGGATGCTGAGGACCCAGGTTCGAAGCCCTGAGGTCCCCAGCTTGCGCGCAGGGTCACCGGATTGAGCGTGTGATAATAGACATGACCCCATCCATGGTCGCTGGCTTAAGCCCAAAGGTCACTGGCTTGGAGCTCAAGGTTGCTGGCTTGAGTCTAAGGTTGCTGGCTTGAGTCTAAGGTTGCTGGCTTGAGCAAGGGGGTCACTCACTTTGCTGGAGCCCCTCGGTCAGGGCATATATGAGAAAGCAATCAATGAACAACTAAGGTGCCACAATGAAGAACTGATGCTTCTCATCTCTCTCCCTTACAGCCTCTCTGTCCCTCTCTCTCACTAAAAAATAAATTAAAAAAATTATTTATTGATTTTAGAGAGAGAAGAGAGAGAAAAAGGTGGGGGTAGGAGTGGGAAACATTAACTCATAGTTGCTTCTCATATGTACCTTGGCCAGGCAAGCCCAGGATTTCGAACCAGAGACCTTAGCGTTCCAGGTCAATGCTTTATACACTGCGCCACCACAGGTCAGGCTGTCCCCAGCTTTATTATACTTACTCTAAAAAAAAAAAATCAGTAAACTATATATAGTGACTCACAAAAATATGAACAAATTTTATCAATGTATGAAGGAAAAAAAGTAGGCAGGCCCTAAAGAATAAATATAGCTTAATAATCTTTGTATAAAGTTGAAACACATACCATAAATTTTAAAAACAATACTTTTTAGGGATATAGATAGATGCAAAGAAACTATTTAAAAAGGGAAGCAGTGGAATCATAAAAGATTCAGAATATGGCTACCTGGGGTGAAGGAAAGCAGAGGGATGGGCGAGGGGTGCGTTGCACACATGGCTAGTGTAGGTTGTCATGTTTATTAACTGAGTGCTTTAAAGAAAATACACGTTAGGCCCTGGCTGGTTGCTTAGTTGGTTAAGAGCATTGTCCAGAAACAAGGTTGTGGGTTTGATCCCTGGTCAAGGCACACATGGGAAGCAACCAAACAATGCACAACTGAGTGGAACACACACATGCTTCCCTTCCCCTTCCCCTCTCGCTCCCTTCCTCTCTCTGTTTCTTTAAGAAATCAATAAAAGTTAAGACCTGGCCGGATAGCTCTGGAGCATTGTTCTGGAGCGTAGAGGTTGCCGGTTCAATTCTCCTGTCAGGGCACATACAGGAGCAGCTCGATATTTCGTTGTTCCAGTAGAGCCCAAGCTCTACATTGATCAGGCGCCCCCGATTCAACTTTCCCATGCAGTTGGACACTCCTGCTTATCAGCAGGGCTGGCAGCTTCTTTGAGACTACTCTTGAGGTGGCTATGAGGATTCTACTTATCAGCGCCAAGACCAACTGCCACTGGAGGAAAGACACGACCGACACACAAGTTAGTTGCAAGAATCACACAGGCAGTTTATTACTCACAAATCCTTTTGGCATGCCTGGGTACAGCTTAAAGGGGCCCCATCGGCGTGCCTCTCTTGGATGTCTTTGGTCAGAGCAGTGTGGAGACAGTCCACATTCATGTTGGAGTCTGGGCGACTACTGCAGCAGGGGGCCCCTTAGCTTCAGTACCTTTCCTAGCCTACACCTTCTAACGGGTGTAAATCTATAGGATTGTCATATCAAACCACCTTTTTGGGAGTTCCTTGTAGGGAGCCCCTTTTTTGTTAATCTACTGAAATGTTACATTAAGAAGTCACTTTTAAGATGTTTCTAGGGAAGCCTCCTATGTCAACCCACAGAGTTATGACATCAAGCCACTTCTTACCTATATGTAACTTCACACACACACACTAACTAAGCCCTGCGCGAAAGGCAGTCTGTTTATCATATCTGTACACACTATATTAATTCTTATCCAGATGGCATAACTTTATTTAATTTCCTTAATTGCTTTTAATATTATACCTAATTATTTTTATATATCTTCCATATTTTTCTACATTTCTATATATTTACTATAACATTATATTACTGCAACATTCTGTCTCTTTCTCCCTGCTTCTTGAAAAAAGAAAAGAAAGAAAGAAAAGAAAGAAAGGGAAGAAAGAAAGAAAGAGAAGAAAAGGAAAGAAGAAAAGAAAGAGAGAGAGAGAGAGAGAGAGAGAGAGAGAGAGAGAGAGAAAGGAAGGAAATGTAAACCCAGACTACAATTTTAGATCTGGAATTCCCAAATAAAGTTGACTTTCATATAAATATATGTGAAGATCATTTGGGATTATATTGCATGATAAAAAAAATGTTCAAGTTTATACATTTGTAGCAACAGAAACCAGTGAAATCTAGAGGTGGACTAAGGTCGGTTGAGGCCCTGGGTGCAGAAGAAAATATTGGGCCCTTTAAAAAAAAGGGAGAGACAAGGCCCTGGCCAGTTGGCTCAGTGGTAGAGCGTCAGCCTGGCATGCGGGAGTCCTGGGTTCGATTGCCGGCCAGGGCACACAGGAGAAGCACCCATCTGCTTCTCCACCCCTCCCCCTCTCCTTCCTCTCTGTCTCTCTCTTACCCTCCTGCAGCCAAGGCTCCATTGGAGCAAAGTTGGCCCGGG
The DNA here is from genome assembly GCF_036850995.1 of Saccopteryx leptura. Classification (NCBI taxonomy): domain Eukaryota; kingdom Metazoa; phylum Chordata; class Mammalia; order Chiroptera; family Emballonuridae; genus Saccopteryx; species Saccopteryx leptura. The sequence goes on from NC_089510.1 coordinate 55,611,906, forward strand.
TGCTGAGGATGGCTCCATGGCCTCTGCCTCAGGTGCTATAAAGACCCTGGTTGCAACAGAGCAACGCCCCAGATGGGCAGAGCATTGCCCCCTGGTGGGCATGCCGGGTGGATCGGTCGGGCGCATGCGGGAGTCTGTCTGACTGCCTCCCTGTTTCCAGCTTCAGAAAAATAAAAAAAAAAAAAAAAAAAAAAAAAAAAGAGGGACAAGGGAAATAAAATACATATTAACCATATTTTTAAATAAATAAAAAATATTATGTACTATATTAATGTTAAAATTGCACATATGAAACCAAACAGTGTCATTAGAAAAAAGTAAAGTTGCAGTTTTGCAGGGCCCTTCAGAAGTCGGGGCCCAGGGCGCGCACCTGGTATGCCTGCAGTTAAATCCGCCTCTGGTGAAATCTCAATGACTAAACAGCTCATTTTTTTTAAAAGATTTTATTTTTATTCATTTCAGAGAGGGGAGAGAGAGAAGGGGTAGGAGGAACAGGAAGCTAAGCATTAACTCCCCTATGTGCCTTGACCAGGTAAGTCCAGGGTTTCGAACCAGCGACCTCAGTGTTTGAGGTCAACACTATCCACTGCACCACCACAGGTCAGGCGGCCCCCCCCTTTTAAAAGCATAACTCTTTATTAGGACAATTATGAAAAAGTTTTAACAGTATTTTTTACATAAATGAAAGTTGGAAATAATAATTTGCATTAAGTATCTTTTATTTCACTTTTACTCATAAAAATAGTTATCTCAATTTTGAAAATTTCTGAAAGTCATAAAATGTTTTTAATGGTGTAACTATTTTTCCATGGAGTTAACCTGAATCCCTCCCTTAAAAAGTAGTGCTATGCTGCTCTCTCCACTTGCATCTTCTAACTCAAATGCATCTTCTAACTCAGTTGCTCTGACCCTAGTCCTCCAGGAAACCGTCCCCCAACGCCTTTCCCTTCTCTTTCTTTGTGACTTCGAAGTAACCTGTGCTCTTCGTTAAAATGCTTGAGATTTCCAAACACCACCATGAAGTGTTAAATCCGTCCTCAAACTAGCGCCGGTGGGAGTGTCAGACTGGTGCACGCTTACAGCGCGCCGCCAAAGGCCGCAGTCCAGCGGAAGCCGCGGCCTCGGATTGGATAGAACAGGGTACGCTCGAAGCAGCCGGGCCTTTTCGCCGTGCTTTCTGGGAATTGTAGTTTTTGGGAGCCGGAAGTGGGGGTGGCAGGGATAGAAACCGCAGCTGAGGCAGCATTCACGCTCGCCGGCGTCATTGGGTGTAGTGCATCACCCTGAGCCCACCCACCGTGGGTCTCTCCTCTGTTCCTTGGGAGGGAGGGGGCCCCGGTGGCCTGAGGGGCCAAACGGCAGGGACTCCTCTCTTCAGGGAGGAGGCGATGTCGCAGCCCGGGATGGGGCCAGAGCGCGCGGGAGTGGAGCTTGGCGACTGCGAGGAGCGCCCGTCGGAGGAGAGCAGGTGAGCTGTGAAGGGGCCTGGGAGTCGGGGGCCGATGGGTGAATTGAAGCACGGGGAGGCTTGGAAGGGCTCGGAGAGCGTGGGGAGACGTGCAGGGTACAGCAGACATGAGGATGATTGCTGTGGGCGACTTGTTTGGGAAGTAATTCTGAGAGGAGGGACCGGCAGGGCGTGGATAGGTCAGATCAGGGAACCGGCTTAGTGAGGGTGAGGGTAAGGGTGCGGGGAGGATAGGATAGGATCTGGGGAGGCCAGGGGGAGTAGAAGTGGGTGCTGGAGAAGAGATGGGTATTGAAAGGCACTGTAGTAGATTTTATAGGCCAAAGTCTATAGATAGGAGTAGGGCATAAGGTTAGTACCCTGAATGAAACTTGCTGTGACAGCAAGCGAGTCGGGCCAGTTTTACGAAGGTTGACGTAAAAATTACTGGAAGCAAAGGTTAGGCATTATGAATGGCCGAGAAAGAAGCTTAGGCAGCGGTAAGTGTGAGGAGGAAGCCAACAAGAAGGGCCTGTGGACGAAAGTGGGCAATTGTAGTGGCAGTGGTGTCGGGTGGGGTTTACTAATGAGACTAGAAATTGTGTGCATGCCCTTCGTCAATGCTGGATCTCACTGTCATTTCCTTTAAATGTTCAATTTTCAATCCCTTCACTCCTTCCTCAGAGTGCAACCAAACAATTTCACATTTATTTATTTATTTATTTTGACAGAGACAGAGAGAGTCAGAGAGAGGGACAGACAGACAGGAAGGGAGAGAGATGTGCATCATATATGCCTTGACGGGGGTGGGGGTGGGGGGGGAGGTTACAGCAGACCGAGTAACCCTTTGCTCAAGTCAGCGACTTTGGGCTCAAGCCAGCGACCATGGGGTTATGTGTATGATCCCACGATCAATCCAGCGACCCTGCATTCAAGCTGGTGAGCCTGTGCTCAAGCCAGCGACCTTGGAGTTTTGAACCTGGGTCCTCCGCATCCCAGTCTGACTCTCTCCACTGCGCCACCACCTGGTCAGGCGCACATTTATTTATATGGAACTATTTTCATCGAGTTCATACTTTCTAGAAATTAGAGGGTTTAAAGTTTTAAAAACTACACTGAATCGTGACTTAAATAGAGGTACTTCCCATATTTAAGGTTTTCTTCATTAATAACTCTCATCTTAACCTCTGAAGAATCAGCAATGGTGGCTTGTTTGATCTTTTGGTATTGTAGGGTGTTTTTTTTTAATTGATTGCTTTTAAAAAGACAGAGAGAGGGAAGCATTCATTTGTGGTTCCACATATTTATGAATTCATTGGTTGATTTTTGTATGTGGAGGATCAAACCCTCAAACTTGGTGTTTCAGAAGGATGCTCTAACCCACTGAGCTAACTGGCTAGGGCTTGTTTGACTTTATAAAACATTAGGTACAGTTACCTCTGAGAAAATATCAATAAGGGAAAATTAGTGAGGTGTGCCTGGGTGAAGATCAGGCTGTGTCAGAATTCAATCTTTTATGTGCACAGTTAGCCTGTCCCCTGCTGTACACAACCTCAGGAACATTGAGGTTCCTGAGATCTATGAGTGTGTTCAGTGAAACCGAACATCTTACTTCCTTCCCTTTCCCCTTTGTTTCAGTTTCTGCCTGTGTATACTTGTCTATCTATTCTTCCTCCAGATGTCTGTGAAATGCTTCATGTTAGAGGTCCCAAATAAATTCTAAACAAATCTTAGGGTTATTTTTTTCATTTTCTTCTACCAGTTTGATGTGGGAGAGACTGGGTTGGAAATTCAAGTTCAAATTTTCTTCATATCTAGCTGGACATTTAGCTAGGTCATTTATTCACTTTATCTATAACAAACACTTATTTACCACATATCAGGACTGCTTAAGAGCCTTACAAGTTATTAACTTTTTTATTTTTTTATTTTATTTATTCATTTTTTTAGAGAGGAGAGAGAGGGAGGGGGAGAGAGAGAGAGAGAGAGAGAGAGAGAAGGGGGGGAGGAGCTGGAAGCATCAACTCCCATATGTGCCTTGACCAGGCAAGCCCAGGGTTTTGAACCGGCGACCTCAGCATTTCCAGGTCGACGCTTTATCCACTGCGCCACCACAGGTCGGGCAAGTTATTAACTTTTTAAATCTTCATAACAAGTGGATGAGATAGATACTCTAATATCACCATTTAACAGATGTGAAAACTGAGACATAGGATAAATAACTTGCCATGGTCATACAGTGAATGCCTTATCGAACTGTGATTCAAACCCAAGCAATCTGACGCCAGAGTCTGCAGTTTTAATACCAATGCTATGCTGCCTCTCACTTTGCTAAGGTATAGTGAGAAAAAACATATATAAGATAGTGAACTTAAAGCATTGTTCGTCTGTCGTTCAGATTAGTAGAATAGCTCCTTTGCAGGTATCTTTTTCTGTCATTCTTTCCATGCTTGGCTATTTATTTATTTTTCAATTACAGTTTACTTCAATATTATTTTATATTAGTTTCAGATGTACAGCATAGTGGTCAGACAATATATAATTTATGAAGTGATCCCCTTAATAATTCTAGTACCCACCAAGCACCATATATAGTCATTACAATATTATTCACTATATTCCCTATGCTGCACTTAAATCCCCGTGACTATTCTGTAATTACCAATTTATATTTCTTAACCCCTTCACCTTTTTCACCCAGTCCTCCAAGTCCCTTCCCATCTGGCAACTCTCAGCTTGTTCTCTGTATCTATGAGTCTGTTTCTGCTTTGTTTGTTCATCCATGCTTGACTTTTTTTTTTATTCAGTGAAAGGAGGGGAGGCAGAGACAGACTCCGGTATGTGCCCGACCGGGATCCACCCGGCAAGCCCACTAAGGGGCAATGCTTTGCCCATCTGGGCCATTGCTCTATTGCTCAGCAACCAAGCTCTTCTTAGCACCTGAGGTGGAGACCATGCAGCCATCCTCAGCACCCAGGGCCAACTCACTCCAGTTGAGCCATGGCTGCAGAAGGGGAAGAGAGAGAGAGAGAGAGAGAAGCAAGAGGAGAGGTAGAGAAGCAGATGGGCACTTCCCCTGTGTGCCCTGACTGGGAATCAAACCTGGGACATCTATACACTGGGTGGATGTTCTACCCCTGAGCCAACCAGCCGGGGCCCATGCTTGACTCAACCAAGGAAGTCTAGTCAAAACTTCATTTCAGCAATGAGATTATTCCCATAAAGTCACTTATATTGTTGTTACAGCTTATTCTCTGTTGGTGGTTGTTTAACTCAGAATGTGTTGTTTAATGAGGTTTCATGGCATTGATGGCCTTCTTAGCTCCAGGTAGACAACTGGCAATCACATTGCCTGAGAATTGAGGCATTGTGGCTGGGTTACTGCATACTGAACCTGTCCATAGCCAATAAAACACCTAATTCACAAAAAGTCTTGATGAGGCAGTATTATTTATTTTTTATATATGAAGGATATAACTTTTCAATATATTTTAATCAAAATTTTCATCAAAAGCAGTTGATGTGGTGAAATGTATGTATGCTTTAGAGCCAGATAGACATGCATTTGAAGCCTAGTTCTGCTTAGTTTGGCTCATTCTGAGTAGGAAGAACAATGCCTTCCTGATTGATAAGTTGTGAGGATTCGATAAGATAACCTGCAGAAGTTTCTCATTGAGTGCCTGGTATGTACTAAGTTAAAAAAAGGACTACTTCTGTTCCCTCCCCAGTTTTCTTGAAATAAGGTGGGTGTGTGCTCTTCCATTGCTCTTTCTGAGTTGGGCACATTGAGAACTGGAGTGTTGGCCTAGCTTTTAACTTCATCCTTGGAGAATAATTATGTCATAGGTTCCCCTATTGTTTTCCACCTAGCTAGTTATCACTCTAGCAAAATGCTGTAGTGCTTAGGGATGGTAGTTCACTTTCCCTAGGGCTTCTTAAATGTCAGTTGTTTCGGGAGATTTTTTGGTGAAAGTACTAAACAGTTAAAGGAATGGTTCTTCTAGCATTTCTCTGTTACCCTAGACTACCTCGGGCTATTCAGTCTACTACTGGATTTTCTTTTTTTTTATTGATGGGGGAAGGGGCAGGAAAAGGGAGAAGGATCAACTCGTTGTTCCACTTAGTTGTATATTCATCGATCGCTTCTCATATGTGCCCTGGCCAGGAATCAAACCCATTACTTTGATGAGCCGAGATGACCTTTTGTCCATTGAGCCACCTGTTCAGGGCCCAGTCTACTTCTGAGTTTGGAATCTAGCTGCACGTATAGTTTTCCTGGTGCAGTGATCTAGAATGAGTCAGAATTCAAGTATCAAATACTTTTTAGTGTCTCCAAACTGAGCTCATTCTATTGACCAAAACCTTTTCCTTTCCTGTTCTTTATCTCAGTTAATAGAATTTTCCACTCAATCAACCAAACCAGAAGCCACAGAGTGAAATTTGTTACTTCCCTCTTCATGTTCCATATCCAGTCATCAGGTCCTCTTAATTGTTCCTGATTTTTCTCTTGAAGCTTTATTTTTTCTCCATTTCTAAATATGTTGGCTTATATTAATGAAAAATTTCAATAATGGCCAAATGTAGTGCATGTATAAACAACAATTTGTCCCTTATGTATGTGCTCTTTATTCTGGTATGTTGGCTTCATTCTCAGGCAGACTTTTCTACAGGGTAGCCCTCAGAAAATTCAAATTAAAAAAAAAAAAAAGAATACAGTGTTGATAAGTATATCAAAAGCAAATATTTTGAGCTGACCTTTTTTAGCATGATTTTTTTTTAAATTTTGTTTATTTATTTATTTTTAAATTTTTATTTTATTTATTCATTTTAGAGAGGAGAGAGAAAGGGAGAGAGAGACAGAGAGAGACAGGGGGGAGGAGCTGGAATCATCAACTCCCATATGTGCCTTGACCAGGCAAGCCCAGGGTTTCGAACCGGCTACCTCAGCATTTCCAGGTCGACGCTTTATCCACTGCGCCACCACAGGTCAGGCTTAGCATGATTTATGTCCCTATTCCAGGATATGGAATATGCTGCTAAGTCAGGCCTAAGTTATATGCTCAACCCTGGGTTCTGGGTAGGGCCATACTTTCTTAGAACTTCATGGTCCAGAGTAAATGGCTGAGGTGTGGTTTCCTTGTGGATAATTGGGGCTCTGTTACCAAAAGAAAGGGGCATGAATTCTGGGCAGATAGAAACAAAATACTCACTGAAGACCCTGTTATCTGTCATTGTGGATTATCTCAGTAGCCTCTTAACCAGGGGTCCCCAAACTTTTTACACAGGGGGCCAGCTCACTGTCCCTCAGTCAGTTGGAGGGCCGGACTATAAAAAAAACTATGAACAAATCCCTGTGCACAATGCACATATCTTATTTTAAAGTAAAAAAACAAAACGGGAACAAATACAATATTTAAAATAAAGAACAAGTAAATTTAAATCAACAAACTGACCCGTATTTCAATGGGAACTATGCTCCTCTCACTGACCACCAATGAAAGAGGTGCCCCTTCCGGAAGTGCAGTGGGGGCTGGATAAATGGCCTCTGGGGGCCGCATGTGGCCCGCGGGCCGTAGTTTGGGGACCCCTGCTCTTAACTAATCTTACAATCTGAACTCAGTTTCCCAAGTCCAGATAGCCTCTTCACTGCTACCAGCTCAAATTTTCAAAAGCCAAATTATTAATGTATTTTGCTTAGAAATCTTCAGTGGTTTCTCACTTAAAAAATATAAAATAGTCACTCTCCTTTCCTAGTATTTAATCTTTACTTTAGTTCCTATGAAGTTGCTAGTTACAAAACCATTCATTCACTCTCTCACATCTCCTTCCTCACAATTCTCATTCTTGCTCCTTTACGTTCCCTGCAATACCTCCTCCTTTACCTGGAGAGCTCTTAATCATCCTTAAATAATGTTCCTTTGGAAGACATCCCTTACCTGTCCTTTTTCATCTTTCTTTTTTTTTAATTTTTATTTATTTATTTATTTATTTGTATTTTTCTGAAGCTGGAAATGGGGAGGTAGTCAGACAGACTCCCACATGAGCCCGGCCGGGATCCACCCAGCACACCCACCAGGGGGCGATGCTCTGCCCCTCCGGGGTGTAGCTCTGTTTCTACCAGAGCCACTCTAGCGCCTGGGGCAGAGGCCATGGAGCCATCCCCAGCGCCCAGGCCATCTTTTGCTCCAGTGGAGCCTCAGCTGCGGGAGGGGAAGAGAGAGACAGAGAGGAAGGGGGAGGGGTGGAGAAGCAGATGGGCACCTCTCCTGTGTGCCCTGGCCGGGAATCGAACCTGGGACTTCCGCACGCATTTTATGTCAATGCCCATTTTCTCCATTGCATTCTGAATATACTGAGAGATGAGATTCTTCCTTTTTAACCACCATAAGCCTAGCATAGCACCTGATATATAATTGGTGTTTAGTTACTATTTGTTCAAAGAATGAAAATGATAATGATTTAGTCATGCCTTGTAGTTGGGTAGGTGCCAGAGGTACCGTTGCCATTAAAGGCGCTTCTTTTTTCTCTTCTCGCTGTTCATTGACCACACTAAGAATTGACAGTTTATATAGTGTGGGCAGAAAAGCAGTATGATTATATGAGTTTTGAGCAATCCATACTGCTAATCCAGTTACTAATACAAAAAGACCCCACAGAAACATACTGTTGATGCTGTTGTCAGAACCCAGGAAAGGGGAAGTGTATCAGCTGACAGCAGGGTCCCTAAGCTGAAGTTTTTCTCAGTAGTTACCCTCACCACAGCTGTTTCTGGGTTTTTGTTTGTTTGTGGCAGAGACTGAGAGAGTCAGAGAGAAGGACAGATAGGGACAGACAGACAGGAAGGGAGAGAGATGAGAAACATCAATTCTTCATTGTGGTTTCTTAGTTGTTTATTGATTGCTTTCTCATATGTGCCTTGACTGGGGGGCTACAGCAGACCAAGTAACCCCTTGCTTGAGCCAGTGACCTTGGGGCTCAAGCTGATGAGCCCTGCTCAAACCAGATAATCCCACGCTCAAGCTGGCGACCTTGGTGTCTCGAACCGGGGTCCTCAGCATCCCAGTCTGATGCTCTATCCACTGTGCCACCTCCTGGTCAGGCAGCTGTTTCTGTTTTTTATAGCTGCTTTATCACCTCTTCCACTAAATGAAATTTTTTTCTGTTTTTTTTGGGAGGGGGGATTCACTTTTTTTTTTTTTTTTTTTTTTTTTTTTTTTTTTAGCATATGTGCGTGCACACACGTGAAAGAGACAGGAGGGAAAGAGATGAGAAGCATCAACTCATAATTACATTGCTTTAGTTGTTTATTGATTGCTTCTTATATGTACCTTGACCAAGGGAGGGGGGCTCAAGTCAAGCCAATGACCCCTTGCTCAAGCCAGTGACCTAGGGGTTTCTCAAGCCAATGACCCCTTGCTCAAGCCAGTGACCTTGGGGTTTCTAACCTCCATGTCCCAGGTCGATGCTCTATCCACTGTGCCACCACCAGTCAGGCTATAATCTTTATTAAGTTTCACCAACCTACCTGGGTGGTTATACAATAGCTTTGTCCAACATGATAGTCCCTTTCCACATATGGTTATTTAAGTTTAAGTTAATTAAAATTCAATTTAAATTCAGTTCTTTGGTCACACTACCCAGATTTCAAATGCTTAATAGCCACAGTGACTACTGGCTGCCATATGGACAACACAGATATAGAGCATTTCCAGCATCACAGTAAATGCCACTGAATAATGCTGTTACAGATGTAAATCTGAATTTTTCAAGAAAGTACAGCATGCTTGCATGTTTTTAGTTCTTTTAGATTGAGCTTGCTTGAAGTTTAACCCACACTTTGTAAGATTATTAAAGGAAGTCATAAATTGTAGTGGCTTAACAGGGACTTGGCAAACTATCTCTCAAAGTTTGTGGAGGCATGGCTTCTGTCAATGAAACTCGTAATGACCCTGCTGGGTTGTAGGATTGAAGAAATAATTGAATTTTTACTAGAAAATAGCAGAATCCCATAATTTCTAAACGGTTCTAAGACAGTCTCCCTCTGAGCTCTCTCATTTGGATACTTTGGAGAAGAAAGCGTTAAGAATCATAATGAGCCTGACCTGTGGTGGCGCAGTGGATCAAGCATCGACCTGGAATGCTGAGGTCGCTGGTTCAAAACCCTGGGCTTGCCCGGTCAAGGCACATATGGGAGTTGATGCTTCCTGCTCCTCCCCTCTTCTCTCTCTCTCTGTCTCTCTTCTCTAAAATGAATAAATAAAAATAAATTAAAAAAGAATCATAATGATAGCATAATTATTCCTCTTCAACAACATTTATTATTATTATTAATTTTTTTAACTTTTTTTTTTTTTTGTATTTTTTCTGAAGCTGGAAACGGGGAGACAAACAGACTCCCGCATGCGCCCGACCGGGATCCACCCGGCTCGCCCACCAGGGGCGATGCTCTGCCCACCAGGGGGCGATGCTCTGCCCCTCCGGGGCATCGCTCTGCCGCTCTGCCCACCAGGGGGCGACGCTCTGCCCCTCCGGGGCGTCGCTCTGCCGTGACCAGAGCCACTCCAGCGCCTGGGGCAGAGGCCAAGGAGCCATCCTCAGCGCCCGGGCCATCTTTGCTCCAATGGAGCCTTGGCTGCAGGAGGGGAAGAGAGAGACAGAGAGGAAGGAGAGGGGGAGGGGTGGAGAAGCAAATGGTTGCTTCTCCTGTGTGCCCTGGCCGGGAATCGAACCCGGGACTTCTGCACGCCAGGCTGACGCTCTACCACTGAACCAACTGGCCAGGGCAATTCTGTAATCTTTTAAAAATGATTTTTGTAATGTTCTCTTGCCGTTTCCTTCCCTCAGCAATTTTTAAGGTAGTTTAGTTTTAGTTCTAATGATGGCCACCTTTTACCCCTAAATAGTATCCCTAAAACTGGGGTGACTGAAGCACTGTCTTTTTTCATGTGTCTTTGCCATTGAGATGGTAGTATGTGCCTCCTTACTTTTTTTGTAAAGCATTGCTACCCAGACAGCATAAGGTGTGATTTGGCTTTCTTATGTGACTCATGAAATCAACCTTGTTGGGTTGCAGTAAAACTTATATGTTTCCATTCTATCAAGTAAGCAGATTTGAGTCTCTGTTATATATGAGGTACATCCAATACCGAGAAAGTCTTTCCCAGCTTTTCTTCTTCAGTGAGATCACAATGAACATAAACAGGACCTTGGAGTCTGTGCTTACTAAGAAGAAATTTGACCCCAGTTTAAATGCAGTTGAGATATTCTTTGTATGTGAGCACTGTGACCATTCTTAATTATGTTGCAGACTGTCCAATTCCAAATAATTATTTTTTTTACTTGAGAGAGAGAGAGAGAGAGAGAAAGAGAGAGACATGAGAAACATCAACTCTTAGTTGTGTCACTTTAGTTGTTCATTGATTGCCTCTCATATGTGCTTTGATAGGGGTAGGAGGTGAAGAGGGCCTCAAGCTGAGCCAGTGACCCCTTGCTCAAGTCAGCTGCCTTGGGATGGTGTTGATGATTCCACACTCAAGCCAGTGACTCTGCACTCAAGTTGGCAAGCCTGCACTTAAGCCGAAAGAGCCCGCCCTCAAGCTGGTGACATCAGAGTTTTGAACCTGGGTCCTCAATGTCCCAGGTCGACACTATCTACTGCGCCACCACTGATCAGGCCCAGATAGTTTTTGTTAGAATTTTCTCTGAAGCAGAATGGGTAAGAAGGCTTTGTGGTAGGTACCCCTTCTGATTTAGTTGGATTCATTAGATTTATGCAATGGAAGTTTAAAGGAAAAGGATAGAGAAAAAGGAAGGAATATTTCTATAGATTACTCTGAAGCAGTTGTTATCTTCATTTTACAAATGAAGTAACTGAAGCTTAAAGGATTTAAATGGCTTTCCCATGAATGCACAGCTAGTTTGTGGAGAGCTATGATTCAAATTTAGCTTGGCCTGTGAAGCTTGTTCTCTTTTCACTGAATGGCATTTTCTCTCTGCTTATTAAAAATACAAACAAGTTAGAAAAGCCATGGCCCCTGTCCTTAAGGAAACAAACCACATGCTATTAAATAACTGTGTCTGTGTTTTTTAAAGGTTTACTAGGAGAAATGGTATATCGACAGCATACGTAATGGGGTTTCTTACGAAGGAGCTGTAGCAGGTCAGATTATTTAGAAAATTTTGGGAGAAGGTTGAATTAGAGTTGAGCCTGAATTCCTGAATGGGACACTTGGAAGAAGTGGAAAGGTCTGTATGAATAAAGTCATGGTAGTAGGCATGAGGTTGGCATGTTTGTAATAGAGTATATTGGAGAGAGAGACTGTACTCAACTTGAGAATACTGAGCAGGAAAGTTGATATTTAGATTGCGGGTACAGGATAGAGAATTTTGATCTCTATACTAAGGAGTTTGTACACCATCAGTGCTTAGGTTTCTAACATAAGGAATTTGACTTTCATTTGTAAATCTACTTGTTTTTGAAATTTAGTAGATTTGATACCATTTAAATTTAGTGCAATTGATGAGGCATTTTTTGAATAGGTTTTGAAGTTACAAAGCATGCCTATAAGTATTGTTTATTCTCTCCTAGACATTAAGATTCTGCTGTCAGCCTTTACAGGGATGGGACTGGCCAGTAGTTAGTTTCTCCAGGGTGCACCAGTGTGGAGAGACTGTATAATAGAGTCAAGTATATCTTTTTCTATAAGCATATTATTTATTTTAAAAGCATCATAACTATTTAACTACATATTCCACAAGTTAAATACTGTATAATTAAAAACAGAAAATATGAGGCAGATAAGAAGAAAATTGCTACCTCAGTGTTATCTAATTATGTTATTCTCTACTTTAAGAAGGAACCCATTACTTCTTTCCAGGAAGTGCCTTTGGCATTAAAAGTCCCAGGTGCTGCCTGAACAAGTGGTGGCGTAGTGGATAGAGCATTGGACTTGGATGCGGAGGACCCAGGTTCGAGACCCCAAGGTCACCAGCTTGAACGCGCGCTCCTCTGGTTTGAGCAGAGCTCACCAGCTTGGACCCAAGGTCGCTGGCTTGAGCAAGGGGTTACTCTGTCTGCTGTAGCCCCCCCGGTCAAGGCACACATGAGAAAGCAATCAATGAATAACTAAGGTGTCGCAACAAAAAACTAATGATTGATGCTTCTCATCTCTCTGTTTCTGTCTGTTCCTATCTATCCCTCTCTCTGACTCTCTCTCTCTGTCTCTGTAAGTTTAAAAAAAAAAAAAAAAAAAAAGTCTCAGGTGCTGCCTGACCAGGCGGTGGTGCAGTAGATAGAGCGTTGGACTGGGATGTGGAGGACCCAGGTTTGAGACCCCGAGGTCGCCAGTTTGAGCACCAGGCTCATCTGGTTTGAGCAAAGCTCACCAGCATGGACCCAAGGTTGCTGGGTTGAGCAAGGGGTTACTCAGTCTGCTGTAGCCCCATGGTTAAGGCACATATGAGAAAGCAATCAATGAACAACTAAGGTGTTGCAATGAAAAACTAATGATTGATACTTCTCATCTCTCTGTGTTCTTGTCTGTCTGTCTCTATCTATCCCTCTCTCTGACTCTCTTTCTGTCTCTGTAAAAAAAAAAAAAAAAAAAAAAAAAGTCCCAGGTGCTTGCCTGACCACAATCCTTCAGCATAAGATGCCCTTGATACTTGAGTATTTAAAAGTTCATGGTACTTTCCAGCTTCTTGTTTACTAACTTTGTTCAGATTATTGATCTTTCATTAATTGATAGTCTCAAGGAAGGCCTAAACAACTTCTCTACAGTTCCCTCATTTAACCAAAGTTAACCACTATTAACATATTATTTCTCAGTATTTTAATGTTAAGATCACAAATATAATTTTATATTATGCTTTTTATATTTTAACTTAGTAGCTTTAGAAACTTTTCCTAATTAAAAATTTTAATAGTTTCATGATATTCTATCATATGGATGCCACATATCTATTGTGATTTGGCAAACTTAAGACTGAGTTGTTATTTAGGAAAAAGTTTTTCTTGGATATCCTTGAGCTGCTTAAGCAATTCCTATTTCTCTCTCTCTTTCTCTTTCTTTTTTTTTTTTAATTTATTATTTTTTTTTTTTTAATTTTTTATTTTTCTGAAGTTGGAAACGGGAGGCAGTCAGACAGACTCCTGCATGCGCCTGACCGGGATCCACCCAGCATGCCCACCAGGGGGCGATGCTCTGCCCATCTGGGGCATTGCTCTGTTGCAACCGGAGCCATTCTAGCACCTGAGGTGGAGGCCATGGAACCATCCTCAGCGCCCCCGGCCAACTTTGTTCCAATGGAGCCTCAGCTGTGGGAGGGGAATAGAGAGAGAGAGGAAGGAGAGGGGGAGGGGTGGAGAAGCAGATGGGTGCTTCTCCTGTGTGCCCTGGCCCGGAATCGAACCGGGGACTCCTGCACGCCAGGCCAACGCTCTACCACTGAGCCAACCGGCCAGGGCTTTCTCTTTCTTTTTAAGTGAGAGAGAGAGAGAGAGGCAGGGAAAGAGATGGGAAGCATCAACTCATAGTTGTGGCATCTTAGTTGTTCACTCATTGCTTTCTCATATGTGCCTTCACTAGGGGCTTTAGCCGAGCAGTGACCCCTTGCTCAAACCAGTGACCTTGGGCTCAAGCCAGCAACCATGGGGACAGGTCTATGATCCTTTGTTCAAGCCAGCAACCCCTTGCTCAAGCTGGTGAGCCTGCACTCAAGAAGGATAAGTCTGCACTCAAGCTGTTGATCTCAGGGTTTCGAACCTGGGTCCTCAGCATTCCAGGATGATACTCTATCCACTGTGCCATTGCCTTGTGAGGCCATTCCTGTTCCTGTTTCCCTTTAAAAGAGGAATATAGTCAAAGTTCTATTAAAAGAAACTAGGCACGATATTATTCTGAGATTGGCCTTACTGCTGATTGATGAAAATGATTCACATAGAGATGGATTGTGCTGGCTGGCCTTTGTCACTCAGTCCTGGTTCTTCATTGGCACAGGGTGAGTGACTTATAAAGACTGCTTTTAATTTATGGTGATCAAAGGAGAATGCTCTATGGACTTGCAGAAGTGACTCTGCAATGGGGTGCTTTGAACCTAATACATTGCAAAGGCCTGGCCTGTGCCCAAATAAAGGTTACATTTGAATACGGGGTGATACCATCCAAGGAATTATTATTAAACGGGTTTAACCTAGGAAAAACTAACCTTACTTCCTAAAATACGGTTAAAGAATGGGGTGGAGTATTTGAGTTTTTGTAGTGATCTGTGTACTTGCATCTAAGATTCAGGTGTGAATGAATTAATCCAACCACTGTGTATGGGCTTCAACTGAATTTAGTATTTCAACTCTGAAAATGATAACCATATCATTAGGATAAAGGATCCTAAAAAAGGTAAAGACACTAAACAGACTTGGTATGTAAATCATTTATTTATTTATTTATTTATTTATTTATTTTACAGAGACAGAGAGAGAGTCAGAGAGAGGGATAGATAGGGACAGACAGTCAGGAACAGAGAGAGATGAGAAGCATCAATCATTAGTTCTTTGTTGTGACACCTTCGTTGTTCATTGATTGCTTTCTCATATGTGCCTTGACCATGGGGCTACAGCAGATCAAGTAACCCCTTGCTAGAGCCAGCGACCTTGGGTCCAAGCTGGTGAGCTTTGCTCCAACCAGAAGAGCCCGTGCTCAAGCTGGTGACCTCGGGGTCTCGAACCTGGGTCCTCCACATACCAGTCCGACACTCTATCCACTGTGCCACTGCCTGGTCAGGCTAAATTATTTATTTTTAAAGTTTACTTTTCTTCTACATGAGCATGTACCAAATGTAGATGGTTTGGTTAGTGTAAGAGCCACATTTTTTTGTAGCTTTAGTATCTCAGAAACACTTTATTGTAGGCAAGGAAAATTCTTTAATGTTGTCCAGAGGAGTTTTCGGTAGATTTGAATGCTAAGGTTTCTAGGATTTCAGTGCTTTTTGTATAATTTTAGAATCAAAGCCATAGGATGATAGGGTACTAGGTGTCTGCTTTCCAGGTTTATCATGATGTACTTTGACAGTTAGGCTTGTTAGATCAATATAGAAAGAATAAAAACACAGATATGCATAGTAACTTGAGGAACCAGACTGGCTCCTAGGCCTGCAAGACTTGATTGTAATTTGTTGGAATGTAAAAGTTGTATCAGTCAGAATAGGCCAGGTTAGCTCTGAGGAAGCATAGGAGATGGAGAGTCACTTAAGCAAAAGTTGGCAGTCAGTTGGCCTTTGTAATGGCAGTTTCTCATAGTACAATGATAAATAATCATTTTAATGACCACCTCAGCCCTGTGTACATCTTAGTTATCTTGAGATATCTCTCAGGTACAGTGTAGAAATAGAACCAGGGGAATGGCCAACAGGTACATGAAAAGATGTTCCACATCACTGATCGTCAGGGAAATGCAAATCAAAACCACAATAAAAACAAAACAAAACAAAAAAAAACCCACAATAAGATGTCACCTCACACATGTTAGAAGGGTTAGCATCCAAAAGATAAGAGATAGCCCTGGGTGGATGGCTCTGTTGGTTGGAGCATCAGTCCTATATGTAAACGTTACCACTTCGATTCCTGGTCAGGGCACATACAGAAACATCTATGTTTCTGTCTCTTTCCCTTCCTCTCCCTCTGAAATCTGTATGTAACTAAAACATATTTTTTTAAAAAAAGGACAAGCAGTAACAATTGTTGGTGAGGATCAATTGTTGATGAGGATGTGGAGAAAAAGGAACTCCTGCACACCATTGATGGGATTATTGATGGGATTATAATTGGTGCAACCACAATGGAAAACAGTACAGAGATTCCTCAAAATATTTAAAATAGAACTACTATATAATCCAGCAATTCTCCCTCTGGGTATATGTCCAAAGGTAACAAAATCATTATCTCAGAAAGGTATCTGCACTAATTAAAAAAGATATCTGCACTCTCGTGTTTATCAAAGCATTATTTACAATAGCCAAAACGTGAAGACAATCTTTGTGAGCACTGACAGACTAATGAATAAAGTAAATGTGATATTGATATATGCACACACACCTGAAATATTATTCAGCCAGGTAGAAGAGAAAATTTTGCCACTTGAAACAACATAGATAGACCTTGAGTGTATCATGCTAATTGAATTAAGTCAGATAGAGAAAGACAAATTCTGTATGGTTTCACTTATATATGAATCTGAAAAGTAGTCATAGCAACAGAGAACAGATTGTTGTTTACCAGAGGCAGGGGTGGTGAGTGGTTGAAATTGGTGAGGGTGGTCCAGAGGCACAAACTTTCAGTCATAAGGTGAATAAGTTGAGGTTGTAATATATAGCATGTTATAGTTAACAATACTGTATCGTTTATTTGAAAGTTGCTAAAAGACTAATCTTAAAAAAATCTCATCATAAGAAAGAAATCATGCCTGACCAGGCAGTGGCGCAGTTGATAGAGTGTCGGACTGGGATGTGGAAGGACCCAGGTTCAATACCCCGAGGTCGCCAGCTTGAGCGCGGGCTCATCTGGCTTGAGCAAAAAGCTCACCAGCTTGGACCCAAGGTCACTGGCTCCAGCAAGGAGTTACTCGGTCTGCCCCCGGTCAAGGCACATATGAGAAAGCAATCAATGAACAACTAAGGTGTCACAACGAAAAACTGATAATTGATGCTTCTCATCTCTCTTCATTCCTATCTGTCTATCCCTATCTATCCCTCTCTCTGACTCTCTCTCTGTCCCTGTAAAAAAAAAAAAACAACAAACAACAACAACAAAGAAAGAAATCATAACTATGTGAGGCTACATGTTTACTAAATTTACTGTAGTAATCAGTTTGTGTATATACACATATCAAATCATTATGTTATGCACCTGAAATTAATATATTATATGTCAATTACGTCTCAATAAAAATGGGGGGGGGGTGGACAGAACAGTGTGATTCTTTAGAAGCAAATGTTTAATGAGCCCTGGCTGGATAGCTTGGTTGGTTAGTGTTGTCCCAAAGTGCAGAGGTTGCTAGTTTGATCCCCAGTCAGGGAATCTCTATCTACCTCTGTCTCCTTTCCTTTCTCTCTTAAAAAAAAAAATTCTCACTACTTTTTAAAAATGGCTCAGAAAATATACAAAAATGTGTAAGAGAGGTTAATTTTGAGTACTGATAGAAAGTATTCCAATTCAGGATCCTTTCGTCTCTGTGGGTATTTTGTGTGTGTGTGTGTGTGTGTGAGAGAGAGAGAGAGAGGGGGGGGGGAGAGAGAGGGACAGATAGGGACAGACAGACAGGAAGGGAGAGAGATGAGAAGCATCAGTTCTTCATTGCGGCACCTTAGTTGTTCATTGATTGCCTTGACGGGGGGAGGGGGCTACAGCAGAGTGAGTGACCCCTTGCTCAAGTCAGCAACCTTGGAGTCATGTCTATGAACCCATGCTCAAGCTGGTGAGCCCGTGCTGAAGCCAGATGAACTCACACTCAAGCCGGCAACCTTGGGGTTTTGAACCTGGGTCCTCTGCGTCCTAGTTTGATGCTCTATCCGCTGCGCCACCACCTGGTCAGGCTCCCTGTGGATATTTATTTATTTATTATAGGTGAGAGGAGGGGAAATAGTAAGGCAGACTTCCACAGGCATGCAACCAGGATCTACCTGGCAACCCCATCTGGGGCTGATGCTCGAGTACCGAGCTGTTTTTAGCACCTGAGGCTGATGAGCTCCAATAGAGCTATCTTCAGCACCCAGGGCCACGCTCAAACCTATTGAACCACTTGCTGTGTGAGGGGAAGAGGAAGAAAGGGGGTGCAGAAGCGGGGAAGAAGCAGATGGTCACTTCTCCTGTGTGCCCTGACTGGGAATTGAACCAGGCGTTTTTACGCTGGGCCGATGCTCTATCCACTGAGCCACCAAACCCGGCCCCTGTAGGTATTTAAATAATGTAAAATAGTTATGGTGAAAGTTCCTTGATGAAATTATTGCTGTTTTTATTACTGTTCTTGAAAAGAAGAAAGAGTGTTATTCTAAAGAGAAATTAAGGGGTAAGGTAAAGTGTCCAGTTTAACAGTTGGGGGCCCAAAAGGAAGAGTTGGACACCTCATCTCTTCATGTTTTCCTTTTTCAGTTTGATTCAGTGCATCCAACTATTTTCATTTGATTGCAATTTGTTTTGAGTTTTTAATTGTGTTGTAAACTGTATGGAGAAAATGCTGGGGATTTAAGAGAAACCTTGAAGATCATCTAGGAAGCAGTTTTCATTTTTTATTTTATTTTATTTTATTGATGATAAAGAGAGGAAGAGAGAGACAGGAAGGAAGAGAGAGGGAGGAGAGAGATGAGAAGCATCAACTTGTAGTTGCATCAGTCTAGTTGTTCATTAATTGCTTCTCATATGTGCTTTGACGGGGGTCAGGGGTATTCAAGCTGAGCTGTTGACCCCTTGCTTAAGCCAGCAACTTTGGGCTTCAAGCCAGCAACCTTTGAGCTCAAGCCAGTGACCCCGTGCTCAAGCTGGCAAGCCCACACTCAAATCTATGAGCCTGCACTCAAGCTGGCAACCTCGGGTTTCTAACCAGGGACCTCAGTTTCCCAGATATATGCTCTTTCCACTCTGCCACCACCAGTTAGGTAAGGGCAGCAATTTTTAAACTTTTCCACTAAAGTGCTTTAGATGGTCCAAGAGAATAAGTGAATAGTTGACTGATTTGGGGACATGTCTCAAAATGGCTCAGAAGCAAACTTAAAATATTTTGTCTCAATTATAACTTAAAAAATCATGGGAAAAATCATGGGCAATTTATATTCTTATTCATAATATTTGTGTATAGGTATATGTACTTAGTGCTATAAATATAGTGAAAAAAAGTTGTTTTTTGATTTGTTTGTTTAGCAAAAGAATTCTGGTTTTGAAGAAATGTCCTCATCTCTTTATATGTTACCCATGTAATTTCATTGTCCACGAAAAGATCTTGATGGGTTATACTACTAAAAACACAGGGTTATTGGCTACTTAGTGAGGATCAAATGACAGTAGACAAAGATCATCTTGCAAAGCTAAAATCGTTTTTTTAGTGAGAGAGAAAGAGAGAGACAGGCAGGAAGGGAGAGAGATGAGAAGCATCAACTCGTAGTTTCGTCACTTTGGTTGTTCACTGAATGCTTTTCATATGTGCTTGACTGGGGGGCTTCAGCTGTGCCAGTGACCTTGGGCTCAAGCCAGCAACCTTTAGGCTCAAGCCAGTGACCATGGGATAATGTTGATGATCCCATACTCAAACTGGCGGCCCCACACTCAATCTGGTGAGCCTGTGCTCAAGCCCGATGAGTCAAGCTGGCAACCTCAGGGCTTCAAACCTGGGTCCTCAACATTCCAGGTCAATGCTCTATCTACTGTGTCAGGCTTGCCTTTTTTTTTTATTAGTGTTTTTTAAAACTTCAAGGCTCTTTTTTTTTTTTTTTTTTTTTTTTTTTTTGTATTTTTCTGAAGCTGGAAACGGGGAGGCAGTCAGACAGACTCCCGCATGCACAAGCCTCTCAGAATTGGGTCTGATGACCAAGTAAAAAAATGAATAGGGGAAAGAATGTTAGGATGTAAGGCAGAAGATTTCTTGCCATAGACTTTCTTTGACATGACAGGATTAGTACAACAAGTTAACTAACCATTGGTATAATTGGTGCTCTTGCAGGAGAGAGCACTGGCAGCTGCTGGGTAATTTGAAGACTACTGTGGAGGGTTTGGTGTCAGCAAACAGCCCCAACGTCTGGTCCAAGTATGGTGGCCTAGAACGGCTTTGCAGGGACATGCGGAGCATCCTCTATCATGGGCTTATCCATGACCAGGTATGTAGACCTTTTTTTGCCAGATTGGGTGAATAGTTGTTGGAAAGAAAGAGTTGCATTAAGTTGTTGGCAGGTAAAAGATCATAGCCACTTGAAGTCTGTGAGCCTTTGAAGGAAGGACTGTATAATATGATGATGACAAGGAAGAGGATAAGAACAATGATGATAAATCATTGCGATTTTCCTTTTAAGGTCATCCTAGGACACATCTGAGAAATATTTAGAGAATATTGTCTTTTTTTTATTTTCTGAAGTGGGAAGCGGGGAGACAAAGAGATAGACTTCCACATGTGCCCAACTGGGTTCCACCCGGCATGCCCAATAGGGGGCTATGCACCGCCCATCTGGGATAGCTCTGTTGCAACTGGAGCCATTCTAGCGCCTGAGGTGGAGGCCACAGTGCCATCCTCAGCACCCGGGCCAACTTTGCTCCAATGGAGCCTTGGCTGCAGGAGGGGAAGAAAGAGACAGAGAGGAAGGAGAGGGGGAGGGGTGGAGAAGCAGATGGGCACCTCTCCTGTGTGCCCTGGCCAGGAATCGCACCCAGGACTCCTGCACTCTACCACTGAGCCAACCAGCCAGGGCAATATTCCTTTAGTTTTTAAGTTTCAAGGTACATATAGTCCTGTGAAAAAAATAATTATGAATGTTGGAATTTACAAAATAAGTTATTTACAAAATAAATTAACCCACTGCAGTCTGGTTTCTTCTCTTACCACTGATGATCTTGGTACTAAAGTTTAAGTAAAAATGACATCCGTGCCATGTTACCAAATCCAATGAACATTTCTCTTTTAAACACTGTCTTATATTCTTCACTACTGACCATCATCAGACCTTGACTTTTAAAAAAAATTATGTATTGATTTTAGATAGAGGAGGTAGAGAGAAAGGGCAGGGAAGGAGTGGGAAGCATCAACTCATAGAAGTTGCTTCTCGCATCTGTCCTGATCAAGCAAGCCAGGGTCCCTGAACTAGCAACGTCAGCATTCCTGGTCAACGCTCCATCCAGTGTGTCACCATGGGTTAGGCCAGACCTTGACTTTTATGGCATTATTATTATTATTATTATTATTTTTTTTTTTTTCATTTTTCTGAAGCTGGAAACAGGGAGAGACAGTCAGACAGACTCCCGCATGCGCCCGACCGGGATCCACCCGGCACGCCCACCAGGGGCGGTGCTCTGCCCCCCAGGGGGCGATGCTCTGCCCATCCTGGGCGTCGCCATATTGCGACCAGAGCCACTCTAGCGCCTGAGGCAGAGGCCACAGAGCCATGCCCAGCGCCCGGGCCATCTTTGCTCCAATGGAGCCTTGGCTGCGGGAGGGGAAGAGAGAGACAGAGAGGAAAGCGTGGCGGAGGGGTGGAGAAGCAAATGGGCGCTTCTCCTGTGTGCCCTGGCCGGGAATCGAACCCGGGTCCTCCGCACGCTAGGCCGACGCTCTACCGCTGAGCCAACCGGCCAGGGCTATGGCATTATTATTTTATCATGTTGTAGACACCTCTCTTCTCTGTGACCACTCCTTCTTAGTTTCTTTCCCTGAAATCTTTTCCGCTTAGATTTTAGTGTTTAATGGGGTTTTGTCCTATTTCCTTATCTCTTCTTTCTTTGTACATTTTCCTGAAACAGTCTTATCCATCTACGTTGTTTTAATTTTCATCAATACACTAATAACCCCAGGTTCCGACATCTCTGCTGAACTCCAGATCCACAAGGCTGGTTGTCTGCCAGACATTATCTGGCTCTCTGTCCTACAGATCATGCACAACATGACCCCAAACAAACTTAGTTTCTCTAATGAGATTCCCCTTCCTCCTGATACTTTTAATATTAATTTGTGGCATTGCCAGCTACTCAATATTCCAAGTTAGATTTTGGGAATTATGCCAACATGTTTTACAAAAACTCAATACAATTTTCCCAGACTGATCACCAAAATAGCGACCAGATTAGTGGCCCTGCATTCTAGTGGTTAAAATACCTGTGTCTTGATAGCAAAAGAGTTCTGTAACTAATTTGACAGTGTCATCTAGAGTAATCTCTTATGCATACTACAAGACAGTTTTACATCTGTGTCAGAAAGAGAAAATGTGTCATGATGAAATGGTAAAGTTCACGAAATTCTCAAATGGAAGATGGTTGGGAAATACAAAATAATTTTAACATATGTGGTTATAGATGTTTGTGAAGGCATGTTTGTTATCACAATGAAATATATTAAAGTATGTGACCACCTGCAAAATAGCAGTTGTGTTAATAGTGAAAACAGCAAACCAGCCAAATGTGTCATACACAGAAATACACACACACACAAACACAAATATGTACTTAGCAACTACAGTGGAAAGAATAAAAAAGAGAAGATTCATATTAATTTCACCACTGCTCTGTTCTGCCTTGTAAAGATCTAAAAATTGAAGTCTGTGTCAAGGACTTGTTTTTCCCTTTCATTTCCTCCCTAAAGATTAAGGCTTTCAGAGGCCTGGCTGCTGCGTCATCAAGAAGCTATTCTGGGTGTTGTGCCCTTGGAGAGGGGGAGGGGGTACAATGATTCACGCAGGTCATTTCATCTCTGCTTTCATAAGGATGTGTTATAGAATGTGTATAGTATATATATTTTTAAATCAGGGCCTCAGGAAAGCTATAACATTATGACCATATTCTTAGAGGGATCTTATTTTCCTTGACAGCCTGTTTCTGTGCTATCTTTTAGTCCTTCCATAGCAATAACAATTGCTCTTTAATATTTTGATAGATTTTTCTTTTTTTTTCTGTGCTTTTTAAAATATTGAGATTGTACTGTATATATTACTTTATAACTTGCTTTAAAATATTTAATTTTTACATAGACAATACATTTATATGGTTAAAAAAACAAAAAGTGTGAAGTTATATTCAATGAATTGTTTTGTTTTCTTCTGATCCCATGGTAACTACTGTTTACCAGTTTCCTTCCAGAAAATTATTGTGCTTATAAAAGCAAATATGAATAATTTTCTTTGCTACACCTCCTGCTTTATCACACAAATAAAAAAACACCATACTCACTATTCTGCACTTTACTTTTTTCACTTAATATATCTTATTCATTTAAAATCATTACCTAAGGAGCTTCATTCTTTTTTACAGCAGTCATTTTGTAATGTTCCATTCTATGTATATATCATATTCATTTAACCAGTCTCCTGGTAGTGGCATTTAGATTGATTTTTGTCATTTGCTGTTATAATGCTACAGTGAATAACCTCTTATGTAGGTCACTTTGCCCTTTGCTATATTCCTAGAAGTAGAATTCTTTTTTTTTTTTTTTTTTACAGAGACAGAGAGTCAGAGAGAGGGATAGACAGGAACGAAGAGATGAGAAGCATCAATCATTAGTTTTTCGTTGCGCATTGCAACACCGGAGTTGTTCATTGATTGCTTTCTCATATGTGCCTTGACCGTGGGCCTTCAGCAGATCGAGTAACCCCTTGCTGGAGCCAGCAACCTTGGGTTCAAGCTGGTGAGCTTTTGCTCAAACCAGATGAGCCCATGCTCAATCTGGCGACCTCGGGGTCTCGAACCTGGGTCTTCCGCATCCCAGTCCAATGCTCTATCCACTGCACCACCGCCTGGTCAGGCAGAAGTAGAATTCTTAGCTAAAGGATGTGTGCTTTTTCTTCTTTCTTTCTCTTTTTTTGCCACCTAGTTGAAAATTTTAATTTTGCTAATGTACATATAGAATATGACAGTCTACTTTCTATGGTTTCTAAACAATTTACTGGTGATTTACATAAGATGCTGTTGTCCTTCAGAGTTCAGGTGCCTGATCTGTGAAAGCTCAACTTGCCTTCCTTTCTACCCACTGAATTAAGTTGTCTTTTCAGAAGTCTTGCAGGATATTTTCTTCATTGGCCTCTCCATGCTGCTGCTTAATTTGAAAGACTTCATTTTCTAATTGTACAGTAGTCCTTTCAATCTCATGATTCTCACTGACCAGGGATACCCAGTTAAACTCTATTTCTCTTAACATAGATCCAGCTATGAGCTGCATGTTCTTTTGCTGCCAGTTAAAATCTTGACTATGTTTCCTTAAGTTCTGGAGCTTTTCTTGTGCATGTTCAATCATGTGAACTAGATTTCATGATATACTTTACAGGCATTGCATCCATGCTGTGACATTAGTTCCAGGTTCTTACTTTGAACCACTTGATACTCTAACTGGGCCATAGAATCGTTTGCATATTCTTGCCACACAGTAATGTCATTTTTTCTGACCCAAGGAAGGGTCTGGCAGTTCATACCATTTTATACTGAGCAATATAATTGGTTGTCAAGCAACCAGCCTTTCAGATTCCTTTCTCACTATGTCAGGTTCAAAGGCAGAATAATAGGGGCTGTCAGGTAGCTCAGGTAGCTCTTAGTAGGTCAGTGTCTGTGAGTTCCTTCTCCATCAGTGCCATAACGTCTTCCTGCACACCAGGTGCTTAATAACCTTGGTCAAAAGACAGCAGTGCATCCAGCCACTAGATCTGTGCCCGCCGTTCTTAGGTTCACCTGAGTTTTCTCAAAGGTTTGTGCTTTTCAATTTTGAAAGCTGTTGCTAAATTGCCCTCTAGGAAATGTCTGCTTACACCCTCACCGATGTGTAAGAGGATCCAGTTCTTTATACCATTGCCAATATAAGGTGTCACTAAACTTTATCGCCAAAATAATAGGAGAAAAGTTATATTTCTCTTACTATGAAAGATGTTTATAAGAGCCATTAAATTATTTTTCTGTGAACTTTTTCTATTTTTCCCCCATTTTCCTTTGATCTTTAATGTTATCCTTTGGATTTGTAGGAGCTCTATATTTATTGAGAAAACTAGTAGTGAGTATACAGAACAATATACAAATGATGTATGATAATAGAATTATACACTTGAAACTTCTATGTTAACCAATGTCACCCCAATAATTTAATTTGATAAAAAAGAAAACTAGTCCTTTGTAATGTGAGTTGTAAATTTAGTTTTCCTAGTTTGTCTTTTGACATTTACTATGGTGACTTTTACTATGTAGAAATGTCTGACTTTTTGTAAGTCAAATTATTTCACTTAGGGCTTCAGGGCTCTGTATTATGCTGAGAAAGGACTGCCCCACTCTAGAATGAATAAAATGTTTCTCTCTGGTTTCTATATTATTTTTATGGCTTAATTTTTGCATTTAAACCACTCATATGGCCTGACCTGTGGTGGCACAGTGGATAAAGCGTTGACCTGGAAATGCTGAGGTCGCCGGTTCAAAACCCTGGGCTTGCCTGGTCAAGGCACATACTGGAGTTGATGCTTCCAGCTCCTCCCCCTTTCTCTCTCTCTGTCTCTCTCTCTTCTCTCTAAAAATGAATAAATTAAAATAAATAAATAAAAAATTAAAAAAATAATAAATAAACCACTCCATATGTAATTGATTTTGTCACATTTCAATGTCTTCCCCCCCTTCCCTTTGGTAAATGGGTCTATTTCTGGATTTCAAGTATATAGTCTGTTTTCTACTTGAGTGCCATCCCCACTCTATTTTAATTATTGTAGCTTTTACTGTATTTCCCTATATATAAGATGCACCTTAATTTTGGGCCTAAAATTTGAAAAAAAATAAGTATTACATAATATTGTTGAACTCAAGTTTTATTCATCAGAAAATTAATCCATACAACTCCTCATCACTGTCAAAACTGCCATCCATTAGCTTGTCCTCAGCTGTGTGTGATGACAAATCACTGTCTTCAACAATGAGCTCAAAAACAAGTGTGAAAAAGCATGAAATGCAAGTTGAAAAATCTACAACCACTGTATAAGATGCACCCAGTTTTTAGACCCCAAATTTTTTGGAAAAGGGTGCTTCTTATACATGGGGAAATACGGTAATTATGGTAGGCATAGTCTCTAATTCATACAGCATCTTTAGTTTTTGGTTTCCCCCCAACATTTGGCATTTTATTTACCTGTTAACTTCCACATCATTTTTGATAACGATAGGAAAAGCCTTCTTATACATCAAGATCTGGATCATTAGTTGATTGATTAAGTGAAGGGAATTAAACAGTGGTAAGATATATCATTCAAACATTTTATTCTAATTTAAAACACCTAAATTTACATTTATTCAACAGTCTTTGGGTATAGGGCCAAAACCTTTTTTGTGAGTATGGGTACACTGATTGAGTTTCATAGATGATATAAATTTCTTGTATAAATTGCCTCATAATACATTATGTAGAACTTTCAGTTTCATGTTCTTTATACTGGATTAGCAATTTAAAGATCCTATAAAATGAATATAAAACAGTCTACATTTTTACTTTATTTTTTCTAACTTTGCAAGTTGTCTTGCACTTACTTATTTTGACATCAAGTTTTTATTGAAGCTTTTCAGAACACATTACTTTATGTTCATGAAAACATAATCATTTTATCAATCTGCATAATCATCATTTTCAGTGTGAAACTACAAATACAACTGACAGAAATAGGGCTGTGAATATGAGTAACTGCTTCTTGGTAAGCCATGATTCAACTCTGGGAGTAAAAGTGTATTGGTTATCCTACAGAATTGACTGCTACATAGTCTAAGTATGTTTTCTCCGGGATCTGGGGACTTGGGAAGCTGTCCACTCTTTCAGCAAATATACAGCATAATTTTTTTTTTTTTTTTTTTTTTTTTTTTTTTTTTGTATTTTTCTGAAGCTGGAAACGGGGAGAGACAGTCAGACAGACTCCCACATGCGCCTGACCGGGATCCACCCGGCACGCCCACCAGGGGGCGACGCTCTGCCCAACAGGGGGCGATGCTCTGCCCCTCCGGGGCGTCGCTTTGCCGCGACCAGAGCCACTCTAGCACCTGGGGCAGAGGCCAAGGAGCCATCCCCAGCGCCTGGGCCATCTTTGCTCCAATGGAGCCTTGGCTGCAGGAGGGGAAGAGAGAGACAGAGAGGAAGGAGGGGTGGGGGGTGGAGAAGCAAATGGGCGCTTCTCCTATGTGCCCTGGCCGGGAATAGAACCCGGGTCCCCCGCACGCCAGGCCAACGCTCTACCGCTGAGCCAGCCGGCCAGGGCACAGCATAATTTTTAATGTGTATATAATATTACATGCATGAATGTACCCTAACTTATTTAATCAGTACCCTACTGATAAATATTCAAGTTGTTTACATTTTTTGTATATTTTGCTATTATAAAAATACTGAGCATTCATATTCATGTCTTTTAAATTTATATACAGAAATTTAAAATGTGTGCCTCTATCTGTTCCTTTTTGATATATATATATGCTTGTGCTTTTATACATTGAAAAAAAATTTAATTATAAAATCCAATATTCTTACTTTTTTTTCCTTATGGAATTTAGAAGGTTTTTTTCTTCTTTTTTTTCCTTCTCCTCCTCCCCCATTTCCTTTCTCTTCCTCCTCCCCCTCCCCTTTTACCCCTTCTCTGTCCCTCCTCCCTACTCCTCCCTCTTTCCCCTTCCTTTCTTCTCCCCCCTTCTCCCCCTCCTTACCTCCCTCCCCCTTCTCTCCCTCCTCCCCCTTCTCCTTCTCCACCTTTCCAGCTGGAATTTATTTTGATATATAGTTTGTGGAGAATGCCTAAATTTATCTACTTCTATCTCTTTTTCTTTCTTTTTTTTGTGACAGAGAAAGAGACAGAGAGAGAAACAGATAGGTACAGACAGACAGGAAAGGAGAGAGATGAGAAACATCAATTCTTTGTTGTGGCACCTTAGTCGTTCATTGATTGCTTTCTCATATATGCCTTGACTGGGGGGCTCCAGCAGAGCGGGTGACCCCTTGCTCAAGCCAACGACCTTGGGCTCAAGCCAGCGACCATGGGATCATGTCTATGATCCCATCTTCAAGCCAGCTACCCTGCACTCAAGCTGGTGAGCTCGTGCTCAAGCCAGCAACCTTGGGGTTTCGAACCTGGGTCCTCTGCATCCCAGTTTGATGCTCTATCCACTGTGCCACTGCCTTGTCAAGTTTCTTTCTTTCTTTCTTCCTTTCTTTCTTTCTTTCTTTCTTTCTTTCTTTCTTTCTTTCTTTCTTTCTTTCTTTCTTTCTTTCTTTCTTTCTTTCTTTCATCAGGTGAGATACAGGGAGGTAGAGAGACAGACTCCCCCAAGTGCCAGACTGGGATCCACCCAGCAACCCCCTTCTAGGGTGCTGTTCTGCCCATCTGGGACCACTGCTCTGTTGCTCAGCAACTGAGCCATTTTAACACCTGAGGTGATACCATGTAGCCATCCTTAACGCCTGGGACCAACTTGCTCATTCAAGCCTTGGCTGCAGGAGGGGAAGAGGTAGGGAAGGGGTCGAGAAGCAGATGGGCACCTCTCCTGTGTGTCCTGACCGGGAATCAAACCCGGGACTTCCACATGCCGACGCTCTACCCCTGAGCCAACTGGCCAGGGCCAAATATATCTACTCTAACTAGCCAATTTTCCCAACATTGTTGAATAATCTTTTTCTTTTCTATTGATTTTTTTTCCAAAAGTGTTTCATTAAGTGAGTATAAAACTTTTTAAAATAGACTTTACTTTTTATCTTTTTTCTTTTTTTTTGTATTTTTTTCTGAAGCTGGAAACGGGGAGAGACAGTCAGACAGACTCCCGCATGCGCCCAACCGAGATCCACCCAGCACGCCCACCAGGGGCGATGCTCTGCCCACCAGGGGGCGATGCTCTGCCCCTTTGGGGTGTTGCTCTGCCGCGACCAGAGCCACTCTAGCGCCTGGGGCAGAGGCCAAGGAGCCATCCCCAGTGCCCGGGCCATCTTTGCTCCAATGGAGCCTTGGCTGCGGGAGGGGAAGAGAGAGACAGAGAGGAAGGAGGGGGGGTGGAGAAGCAAATGGGCGCTTCTCCTATGTGCCCTGGCCGGGAATCGAACCCGGGTCCCCCGCACGCCAGGCCGACGCTCTACCGCTGAGCCAACCGGCCAGGGCCTAGACTTTACTTTTTAGAGCAGTTTTCGATTCTCAGCCAAATTGAACAGAAGATACAAAGATTTTTTCATAAACTTCTTCCCTTGGCTCTCCTGTTATCAGCATTCCCCACCAGAGTGGCACATTGTTATAACTGATGAACCTGCAGTGACACGTCATTATCACCCCAAGTCCACAGTTTACGTTAGGGTTCACTCTTGGTCTTACAGTCTATGGTTTGAACAAATTTTTAATGACATATAACTACTATTATAGTAGCATACAGAGAAGTTTTACTGCCCTAAAAATCCTCTGTGTTTCACCTATTCATTCTCTCCACCCTACCCCCACCCCAAACCCTGGTAGCCACTGTCTTTTTACCGTCTCTCTAGTTTTGCCTTTTCCAGAGTGTCATATAGTTGGACTCATAAGGTATGTAACCTTTTCAGATTGAAGCCTTTCATTGAGGAATATGCCTTTAAATTTCTTCCATGTCTTTGGTATGATAGCTCATTTCTTTTTAGTGATGAATAATATTCCATTGTCTGGATGTACCACAATTTATTTATCTATAAATAAATATAGGTATATTGAGGGACATCTTTATTGCTTCCAGATTTTGGTAATTATGAATAAATCTGCTATAAACATCTGTGTAGGTTTTCATGTGGACATAAATCTTCAGCTCCTTTTTGGGTAAATAATAAAGAGTATGATCACTGGTGAGAGTATGTTTTGCAAGAAACTGCCACACTGTCTTCTGGAGTGGCTATAAGATTTTGCATTACTATGGGCATTGAATAAGAGTTCCTTTTGTTTCAAATTCTTTCCAGCCTTTGATGTTGGCATTGTTCTGGATTTCGGCCATTCTAATATGTATATAGTGGTATTATGTTATTTTAGTTTGTATTTCCCTGTTAACATATGATGTGGTATATCTTTTCATGTGTTTATTTGCCACATGTATATCTTCTTTGGTGAGGTGTCTGTTAAGGTCTTTGGCCATTTTTGTGTGTGTGAGAGAGAGAAACAGACAGGAAGGGAGAGAGATGAGAAGCATCAACTCATAGTTGCATCACTCTACTTGTTCATTGATTGCTTCTCGTACGTGCCTTTACTGGGGGGCTTTAGCTGAGCCAGTGACCATAGGATCATGTTGATGATCCCATGCTCAAGCTGATGACCTTGGGATTTCGAGCCTGGGACCTCAGTGTCCCAGGTCAATGCTCTATCCACTGTGCCACCACTGGTCAGGCTGTCCCATTTTAAAAATCAGGTTATTTGTTTTCTTATTGTTGAATGGTGGAGAGATAGATTATTTTAAGTGTCTAACCTATCATATGCATGAGTTACTTGTTCAAAAGAACAATTAAAATGATTTAATAATTTTAAACCATTTCCCTTTAAAATGTTTAACTTGTATATGTATTTCTTCAATTGCTGCTGAGAGTTTTTGTTGAGGCAAAGGAAGGTTATGCTTTTTTGTTCTCTCTTTCTTTGAGTGTCAACTCTAGAACTAGATTTGGTCCAAAAGGGTAGTGATTTGTTTACCATGTGTGTTCCCCAGCAGGTGTGTTGCCGTCCCACTGATTACTGGCAATTTGTGAAAGACATCCGCTGGCTTAGTCCCCACTCAGCCCTTCATGTGGAGAAGGTAAGAACTGAAGGTAACTGCAAGGCTTTGTTGTTTGTTCTGTTTGAAGAATCTGCTAGGATAGAAGGATGGTGTGTGTCAAGTTTCTTATTAACTGAGAGGAGGAAATGATCCCTGTAGGACTGATTTGGAGGAAAGGATTATTTGCTTTAGAACAAACCCATTGATCTAGGCCACTTTCTTTCCTCTGGGGAAGGGGTGAAAAAGTTTTATTGTTTTCAAAGGATCTGCATAAATGAGACCAAAGTGAAGCTTTTCAAAATCCAGGACATATAGCAAGTGGTTCCCTGACATGGTTGGGGGAAGAGGGACTGAAATGCTAATAACTATTTAAGAAGAAGAAGATGTACCAATTAGAAATGTGAGGTTTCTGGAGGCAAGTGTCAAATGGAGCCAAACATGGCGCTTGTATTTTTTTTAATTTTTATTTATTCATTTTAGAGAGGAGAGGGAGAGACAGAGAGAGAGAGAGAGAGAGGAGAGACAGAGAGAGAGAAGTGGGGGAGGAGCTGGAAGCATCAACTCCCATATGTGCCTTGACCAGGCAAGCCCAGGGTTTCGAACCGGCGACCTCAGCATTTCCAGGTCTACGCTTTATCCACTGTGCAACCACAGGTCAGGCAGCGCTTGTAGTTTTAGCTGCCATCATAGCCTTCTACTGTTCTGTCCTCTCAGCTCATACTAGCCCTGATTTCTAGTTAGGGAAACTGAGCTTCAGGAAGTTAGGTGACTTGGCCAGAATTACACAGCTAGTTTGAGGTCAATCATTGCCAAACTTTATGCATCTATTTATTTAATTCTTTATTATAGACAAATTTTAATATATACATAGTTAAAGAGAATAGTGTAATGAACTCCAAAATATCCATCATCCATCTTCAATACTTACTGATTCATGGCCAGTCTTATTTCATGTGTTACCCCCCTCCTCTACTGCCAGATTCATTGCTGAGATGATCTTGGGAAAAGTAATTTGTTTTTAAATGGTCAAGAGAACCAAATAACAAGGTGTCACACTGTTCTTTTATGTGGAGAAACCAGAGTTCAGTGATTTTATGTTGATTTTTTTTATCCTCATTTTATTTTTCCCACCAAACCCCCTTCTAATTTCCTTTTATAAAATAATATTGCTGTAGTCATGTACTCTTAGAAGCTGCTTGAGATTGCCATCCATACAGTTTTTGCAGTGATCCTGGGCTATGAGACCTTGCTTTCAGAAACAGCCAAGTAGAGGCACAAAGAAGTACTCAGATGGTTTTCCTTTGGTAAAGAATCTTTGGTGGAAACACCCTCACTGATTCCCCAATGATGTTAAGATAAAGTGAAACTTCTTGGCACGACTGTACCCATTACCTGTTGCTGTATTAAAAATTAAAACAACAACAAAAAAAGAATCTTTGGTGGCATTTTTCCTAAATTCTATCCTCCAGGGTTTTATTGCCTCCTGTTGGGTAAATGAGTTTGTAAAATATGATTTTTGAGTTTGCTCACTTTTATTGTTAAAAATCATGCCAGTCTGTGAAATTTCTAATTACCTTCCTGCTTGGGAAGGACTATTGTTATGCTAATGTTGCTGGAGGAGAGGTTTTTGGCACCAAAGAAGTTTTAAAAGGAGAGAAGAAGGAAGAAGGAAGGAAGCCATTTTTTGCATAGTGAGGAAGGAGGAGAGAAGCCAAGATGGCAGGGTGCAGAAGGAGAAGCCAGTTTGTGCAGAGAGGAGAAGGGAGAAGGTGTGCAGATGGGGAACCAGAGGTGATTGAGACTGGTGGGGACCTTTGATTCTCTGAGAAACCGGAGAAGATTCTCCTGGTTGTTGAACTGGAGAATGTGTCAGGGTTTTGGAACCCTATGTGTTTGCTCGTTGGCCGGTACCAGAGTAGAATAAAGGAATGGCCCACCATTTTTTGGCTCCGCTGTTTCTTTACCATCTGCCCAAATCTGATGGGAACCTGCATGTGTATGGCCATGACAGTCATGACTACTGGGCCTACACCTCCTTTTGTGATGGCCATCTGAAATAGAGGATTCTGTGAGAGAAGGCAAGAGGTCAAGTTTTTCTTTCCTCTGAATACCCCTGAAGAGATATTAAAGAGAACATAAAGAGACAGGTGTAGTATTCTCCAGGAGCTGCATGTTAGGTCTTACTGCCTAGTGCCTCTCCAGTGGCCCAGTCCAGCAGCGGAGCCATGAATCCCTTCCTTTCCTCTCCTTTCTCAGTAACCTCGAGATGCTAGCTGGTGGAAAAATACCTCTGATTGCCTCCTCTTAACCTGTCTCAATTTAGTTCTCAGGTTATTAGGCCTCAATCTTGCTGTGTTTTACCAGTCTACATGTTTTGACTCATGCCTTTTTGCCTCTTAGTTCATCAACTTGCACGAGAATGGCCAGAGCAGCACTGATGGCGTGAGTGAGCGTGTTGTTGCGGAGCTGTGGCTGCAGCATAGCTTGCAGAGCCACTGTCTCTCCGCTCAGCTCCGACCTCTGCTTGGGGATAGACAGTATATCAGAAAATTCTACACAGGTAGGTAGAGGTCACTTAGCTAGGATGTGACACATACTTCCTCATTGTTTTCCACTTTATTCTTTCTTTATAGACTCACTCATACCCAGGGTCTCATACTTTTACTTGAAGCTATAGATTGTGATCAGAAACACATAACCAATCTTCTCTCTCACTTCTGATGTAATGCACAATCAGACTTACTCCCCTACTCCCATAAACACAAACCAATAAGAACAACTGCTATTTACTGAGGGTTTCTATGTTGCAATCACTGTTGCATACTTTTTATACACATACTTTTAACAATAGCACTGAGAATTGGGTATTAATATCTCTGTTTTCCAATCAGGGAGGTAGAGCTCAAGGAGATGAGGTTATTTGGCTAAAGTCACCCAGAGCCAGGATTCAAACCTGGACCCTTCTGACTGAAGCCTCCTGTCCTGGCCTCTCTCCTATCCCACACCTTTCTTAGCCTCTCCTCTACTTTATTTGTCACTGGATCCCCTTCTTTCCACACTCGCGTGATTCTCCGCAAGTCATGTTTACCTTTCCCCTCTCTCCTTCCCTGAGTGTCTCCCAGGGCCATACAGGGAAGCTGAAGAGCTCCCTGCTGGGCCCTGTCACTGTGAGAGCTTTTCTCTCCCCAGATACTGCTTTCCTGCTAAGCGATGCCCACGTCACGGCCATGCTCCAGTGCCTAGAAGCGGTGGAACAGAACAACCCCCGCCTCCTGGCCCAGATTGATGCATCTATGGTAAAGGGGGCAAGGAATTATCTATGTTTATGCTTGCCTTCCAGACCTCACCAGGATGTAATCCTCTGTGCCAAGTACTTCTTCATGTAGGCAGTTGTGCAATGAAAGGTTTTCATTTAAAAAAATACTTGGAAAAGAAGGGGAGGTACTGTTAAACTTAATTTCATTTGAGAAGGGAGGTCTATTTTTTAAGCCCTTTTAAAAACCCTTCTTCTGAGCAAGCACCTCCTTGAGGGCAGTTTTTTTTTT
This sequence comes from Saccopteryx leptura, assembly GCF_036850995.1. NCBI lineage: Eukaryota > Metazoa > Chordata > Mammalia > Chiroptera > Emballonuridae > Saccopteryx > Saccopteryx leptura. The sequence goes on from NC_089510.1 coordinate 55,646,305, forward strand.
TTTTTTTTTTTTTTTTTTTAAAGATTTTATTTATTTATTATAGAGAGGGAAGACAGAGAGAGAGAGAGAAGCAGGAAGCATCAACTCCCATATGTGCCTTGACCCGGGAAGCCAGGGTTTTGAACCAGCAACCTCAGCGTTTCCAGGTTGACGCTTTATCCACTGTGCCACCACAGGTCAGGCTTTGAGGGCAGTTTTGACAAAGAGGAGGAGTTACAGCACCAGACCTAGTATGACCCAATATTACTCTGGATCATTTTTGTCCTTAAAATACAAAGAAATTTTGTTGCTTGATGTTGCTTATTATTAGCTCTCTAATCCATTGACAGTGCTTCAGCTAGAATGGAATCACAGTCCCTACTTTTGGTCCCCATCTATGTATGTGTGAGGCATGGTACCATCTATGCATGTGTGATGATGCACACTTTATGCATCATCTCATTTAATCCTCACAACTCTATAAGGTTGCCGTTAATCTCATTTTATAAAGGCACTCATGAGGGACAAAGTAGTTAAGTCACTTGCCCAAAGTTTGGATCAAATAACTTATAAGTAATAGGGCCATCGATTTGAACCCTGGTCTGAGTTTTGAATCCATGTGCTTAGTAGTCTGAGCCTGCTGCCAAAGACCAGCTTCCACCAGTGTTTCTGTAGTGCTGGGTGCCTCTTGAGGACCACTGTCCTTAATTCTGACACATGGGTTTTTTTTGTAGTTTGCCAGAAAGCACGAGAGCCCGCTGCTGGTGACAAAGAGCCAGAGCCTGACAGCTCTGCCTGGTTCCACATGCACCCCTCCAGCCAGTCACGTTCAGCATTCCTACTTCGGGTCCTTCTCTGGCCTCCACCAGTCCGTACCCAACCATGGCACAGGTAAAGGAGTCGTAAAGGGTAGTCATGACATGTATCTCCAGTCTGTAAGGAAGAAGACTTTGTGGGTGCTCACAGGCTGGGTATAGATAGAGTCTTGGATTGGAATAGTTTCTCAAACTTTATATCTTAATAATGGACACCTTAGAAAGGTATATAGCAATTAGCCTAAGATAATTTAGTAGAATCATTAAAGTAACAGAGGAAAGATAGCTGTTTTTAGATTTCCCTGGGTTTCTAATCTATATTGCGAAGAAGGCATTTCAATAATAATAGCTAACATGTATTGAATGCCTCCCATGAATCAGGCTCTGTTGTAGTCAGTTTATATGTGTTATCTCATTTGATCCTCAAAACAAGTAGGGGTTATTATTGCTCATTTTATAGATGAGGAATACATACTAATAAGCCACAAAGCCACTCTCTTACAAGCTCAGTATCTTGGCTTAGCTGCTTCTAAGTCATTTGTTATTCACCACAAATGACTTACCTTTTTTGAGATGACACCGTGTATTCTGAGCACCAAGTAATGACAGGGAGCTTGATCCTTAGAGGCCCTTCATATAAACCAAAGGCTTCCACCTCACTGTTCCCTTCACTTTCTTTTTATATCCTAGAAAGAAGATCTACTTCCTTTTCTCTCTCTGGCCCTCCCCGGAAACCTCAAGAAAGCAGAGGCCATGTTTCCCCACCAGAGGATCAAGCCATTCAAGCCCCTCTGCTTCCAGTCTCTGCATTAGCCAGGGATTCCCCCTCAACTCCAAATGAGATGAGCTCCAGCACTCTGACCAGCCCCATAGAATCATCCTGCCTCAGCAGCCAGAATGATTCCCCAAGTGATGCCAGTGAGGGGCCTGAGTACTTGGCCATCGGCAACCTGGACTCCCGAGGCCGGACCGCCAGTTGTCAGAGTCACGGCAGCAATGCTGAGAGCAGCAGCTCCAACTTACTCTCCTCCACCAGTTCCCAGAAGCTGGATTCTGCTGCTTCTTCCCTAGTGGACCAAGAGGGAGGTGGACAGAGCCAGCTGTCCAGTGTCCTTCGCAGGTCCAGCTTCTCAGAGGGACAGACACTCACTGTCACCAATGGAACAAAGAAGAGCCATACTCGCTCCCATTCAGATACCAACATTGTCTCCAGAGGAGCCCCAGGTAATGATAATCACCAGCCCCTAGTTAGTAAGGTGGCCTCCTGACTTTTTCTTAGGGTGAAAGGGAAAGTTTGTTCTTAAGGGTCTTCAAATGGCAGAAAGGGAAGTTATGTTTTGATGACATGATGGTATCCTGCTTCTAACAAAGGAGAGAAGCTTGTAATGTAATGATACCCAAGGAATCTCACTGAGAATATTTATGTTTGTTCCTTTATACATTGCTAAATAGTACAGGCTTTCCTGGATTCTTTCACTAGTTCTTTTGTACCAGAGCATACGTAGAGTGACTCATCATCACTTTAAATGTATCTGTCTTTCAGACAGAAGGGAAATTCTAATGAGTTTTTAAAATAACCCCATTAAATTTTTCTCCTTCCTGTGATTCCTGAGAGTTTGGTCAGCATGAGACCAATGAGAGAGGCAAAGTGATATTAGGGTTTCCTTATTAAAACTAGGGAGGGATGTAAAGTGTGTGTGTGTGTGTGTGTGTGTGTGTGTGTGTGTGTGTGTGTGTGTATGTGGTGGGGTGATGTGACTTAGTATACAAGTAGGTGGGCAGACTGTGCATCACTAATCCACATTGAAAGGTAATCAGGGAAGGAGGCTGTGGCCACCGACACCTCCCTCACACAAACACCAGCTGCTAACAGCAGCGAGAACCATAGGCACAGGGAAGGTGGCTCTCACTGCCTTTGCCATCTTGCTGCCATCATCTTTCCTGGGTTGTTGGTGTCTGGAAGGCTTTGGTTGGATTCGTTTGTAAGAGAGTCTCCCAAACAGTAGATATAACATGGACCTGTGTGCTTAAAGCCAGTTGTGAGTGGAAAGCCTCAGAAACAAAATATAAAAAAATTAAGAACATAAAAAGGATTTCCTTAATAACTAGAGCTACCATTGATTTCTCTTTATAATTTCTAGAAAGGTGAGAGCTAAGGCCCTCATCTGAAACTTCTGAATGACAAACTTTTGTCTGTTTTCTTGTCAAGAATGTAGTTTGGCTTATTGGAATTCTTTAGGGAACTCTTGAGGGAAAAAAATCCCAACTCCAAGTCAAGCCTATGTTTCCATGAGCTTTTTTAGATGTGAAGAATGCTTGGGTTAAAGCCTTAATTCATATCTCCTGCTGTAGACCTGTTTCTTCTGTACATCAGGCCACTGGGGTTTGAGCACATAATACTTCCCTGCCCTCATTCTTGAATCCATCTGGATTCTAGAAACCACCGTAGCCTGCATTGGGGAAGGGACCAGAAAGGTCTGAGGGAGTATGGGTCGAATGCAGCTTTTTGTATGAGTCATCCCTCCTTCAGCTCAAGAGTTCCTTCTCGGGAGTTAAATCCCCATGTCTGCTAGATAAGGGGACACTCTTTTCTCACTTTCTCTGTTCTCATTTCCTCTGTCTGGACTCTACTCTGCACCTGTCTGTCTGCATACAGGAGGCCCCAGGAATATCACCATTATAGTTGAAGATCCCGTTGCAGGTTTGGGAGCCAGTCCGCCTCTCTGTGTGCCACCTCCTCCCCCTACTGCTCCTCTGTGACCAGTTTGCTTAGTTCAGAACCTCCTTTTCCATTCTGGTGTCAAATCAAGTCTAGCTAGCCTGGTCCTGCTGTGATGCTTGGTCCTGCCTATAAAATGACACCAATATTTTGCATGATATGTTTTCTGCCCATGACTTCCAAAAGCCTCATTCAGTTTCCCAACTGCTATGGGAGGCCGAGTCAAGAGTTGTCAATCCTGTTTGTCCAGAGATGAAACTGAGGCCCACTATTTGTCTAAGGCATCATGGCAAATCAGTGGCAGAATTTTTCTTATAACTGAATACTTAGAACAGATTACTTTATTTTCCTTGAATTAACACCAGAATGTGTTTTTTCCCCTTCCTGTGGTCTTGGATGTGGGTGCATGCTCTTTGCCTCTCCTGGAGTTTCCTGTTTCTTTTTCTGTCGCCCATCTTCCTTCCTCTGTCAGGTTCTTCCCACCCCTCATCCCAGCCATTGCATAGGATTTTTCTAGTGACTCAGTCTGTTTTTTTGGTTTTCACAGTGGTGTTCAAACTGGATATTGTGTACCATAATGCATGGAGATATTAACACACAATGTGTCTGCAAGAGAGGTTGGTGAGGGAAGCCTGAAAACCATGTTCTCCTGGTAATGAATGAAGCCAGTGAGTATGTTAGCTTGGAAATTAGAAGGTTAGAGAGGAATAAGTCTGCAAGGCCATTTAGAGGAGCATTGTTCTTAACCCTTTGAGTAATACAAACGTTCATGTACGTCCTCATGCCTCTTGATGATCCAGAGTACGATCGTACAAAAATTTTCATTTTTTGTATTTTTCTGAAGTTGGAAACAGGAAGGCAGTCAGACAGACTCCCGCATGTGCCCGACCAGGATCCACCCGGCATGCCCTCCAGGGGGCGATGCTCTGCCCATCTGGGGTGTTGCTCTGTCGCAACCAGAGCCATTCTAGCGCCTGAGGCAGAGGCCACAGAGCCATCTTCAGCACCCAGGCCAACTTTGCTCCAATGGAGCCCCAGCTACGGGAGGGGAAGAGAGAGACAGAGAGGAAGGAGAGGGGGAGGGGTGGAGAAGCAGATGGGCGCTTCTCCTGTGTGCCCTGGCCGGGAATCAAACCCAGGACCCCTGCAAGCCAGGCCGACGCTCTACCACTGAGCCAACCGGCCAGGGCAAAATTTTTATTTTAAAAATGTATAAGGCAACATTAAAAAAAGGCAAATGTATCTTCTTGTTTCCATAAACTGGTTATCAAACAAATATGATTTTAAGTTAATAAAACTGTAACTGGAACTAATTTTATTTTTTGAAAAAAAATCTCACTCCTGGGGGTCAGCGAGCATAAAAAAAACTCACTAAAAGAGTTAAGGAGATGAGAAACTATATGAAGACATTTCAAGTGAGTGTGAGGAAAGTCTTAAGAATTTGAGATGTTCAGTTGAATGGGCAGCATGATGAGGTAATGAGTTAGTAAGCAATGGTGGATGGCCTTTACATATTATGAAGGAATAGGGTGTTGGTGTTAGAGTTTGTGTTGTGCACTGAGTTTGACTGGGGACCTCAGAGGTCCATTCCAAGTCATGGTTTCTTAACAAGGTTGCCTTCAGTTCAGTAGTGAGGAGCAGAGCCCACTGCCAGAACCACCAGAAATCTTTGAGGCCCAAGAGAACACAAAGGTATCTCTTACCACCTAGTAGCATATTTTTTGAGAGGAGCAGCTGACCAGTTGGCATCGTCTTGTACAGGAAATAGGTTGGATGCGGCTCAGTCATTCACGCTCCCTGAGCATACAGCTCATTTCTCAGGAGTCCACCTGCTTTTCTGCTTGCTTTTTCTTCTGTGACACTGGGATTTTGTTTCCCTCTGGAGAATATCAGTTGCTCATTTTCTGTGAGCTCTGCCTATTGCTGTTTCTCCACTCCCAACTTTCACTGTTCCTTGAAAACTTCTACCCATGCACTTCCTACTTTGCCAACTTTCTTTTGAAACTTCTCTCTTCCTTATCCAGTAAGGCTGGGCCTCCACCCCTTTGGTTACAAGGCCATCATCCTTGGCTCCTCTAGCACTGTCTTGATACGTATTTGTTTTAAGGACATTGCTGGATTTTGTTTTGTTGTTCTGCCAATTCAGAAATGGGTTAAGTTTGTAGATATGACAAATTTACATTCCAGGTTGAAGAGAAGCCATATTATGGTATTTCTTTTCTTTTATTTGTGTGACAGAGATATAGAGAGAAAGACAGAGAGAGGGGACAGATAGGGACAGACAGACAGGAAGGGAGAGGGATGAGAAGCATCAATTCTTCATTGTGGCACTTTAGTTGCTCATTGATTGCTTTCTCATATGTGCCTTGATCCGGGGGCTACAGCAGAGTGAGTGACCCGTTGCTCAAGCCAGCGACCCTGGGCTCAAGCTGGTGAGCCTTGCTTGAACCAGATGAGCCCGCGCTCAGCTGGCAACCTGAGGGATTTGAACCTGGGTCCTCTGCGTCTCAGTCCAGCGCTCTATCCACTGCGCACCGCCTGGTCAGGCTATTCTGATATTTCTTTAGGGAGTTTAACCCTTCTGATATTGTTTTAAAACCTAGTGTCAAGGTATCAGAAAAGTTTCAAAGTGCTTATCTTTTCTTTTACCACGTAAAGACAGTTTTCTAAATTGGTTTGTCCATAGGGTAGAAATTGGCTGATATTTCTGGAACATTTTGGTAAGAAGATGAAAGAACAAAACTAAATTCATGAGTCCACTTTCATTTGATTCTTTTTCACCTTTGTGTTGTTTCATTCTGGGTCATGTATTTTCTCTTTTCCCCTTAGAATGTACTGACTTCCCACTCCTTTCCTCCATGTGTTCCTGCATCCTTGGACTGTTCCCTGTTGGTGTGCCACCTCTCTCCTACTTGGGAGGGCATTGGGAATGGGAGCAGTTAAATGTTAAAGAGCCAAAGTTGGAAATGTATTTGTTGCTCACCTTCCATGTGTGTTTTTACTCCCTGGTGGTCACTGACATTAGAGTCCTGCAATGATAAGTCGAAATTGAGAGGCCTCTTGCTCTACTCTGGCCAAAGCAGTGAAGTCAGCACACCCAGCTCTCTGTACATGGAATATGGTGAGTACAGGAAGGCCAGGCTCCAATTGTATCTTTGCTCTCCCCTGTGCCTGCTAAGCTCTGAGCTGTGTGGCTCATCTCAGCTCTGTAGAGGGTTCACGCTGTACAGTCTCACTCTCCTTTTCATCATGTTCAATCCTGTGCTAGAAATCCCACTGCCCCACCATTTCTCTTGCTCCTCTCTGACTTAGGGGCCCCACCCTTTCTTATGCTATGAGTGTTATCTCTGTGCATGTCTTTTGAGCCAGATGGAATGGCTCTCTGCATAGGTGAGAGGGACATTGAAAAGAGGCTTTGAGTGTGTAGGCTTCATTAGCAGAAGATAAGGTCCAGATGGAAATCATCCATAGGAGGAAGCCACTTGTTTTCGTCAGACTCTCAGCACTGGTTTTGTTTTCTTTTGGTGGGTAGGAGAGCGGGTATGTCATCTTAAATTTAGGTGATAAAAGAATTGTCTCTAGGCTTTCTCCATTTATTCCATCCTTCTTTGACCAAGAAGCTTAATACTCTGGGATCCTGAAATTTAGAGAAATTCCTTTAGAAGGTAGATAGCTTTTTTCCAACCTGTTACCTAGGAAAACTTGGGACCATTGTTTTCCAAGGTAAAAACATCAGACTTCTTGAAGAAGCATGACTGTTACAGATTGCTTTTCAAAGCAGAGCTTTTTATATCCATTTTCCATTTTCCCACAGAGGGTGGTCAGTACCTATGCTCAGGTGAAGGCATGTTCCGAAGACCATCAGAAGGACAGTCCCTTATCAGCTACTTGTCTGAGCAAGACTTTGGCAGCTGTGCAGACCTGGAAAAGGTGAGGACTCTAAGGGGATATGAAGAGCCCATGAGTCAGGAGATCTGAGGGTGCTGCCGTTTGTTCTAAAGAGGTCTTAGGGTTCACAGCAGTGACATTGGTATAGACTGCAGTGAAGATACGTTCATAGTAAAGATAAGCTCAACAAATTCTATCTCTGGAGAACTCTTCAGGGGGTTGTCCTCCTCATTGAGTGCAAAAATATTATTGATTTTGTCTTGGAAGCTTCCTTGGACAGAGAAGCATTGAATTTTAGCCACATGATTGTTGTTTCCTTGACCCTAGAACCTTATGGAAAAAAACTACTTCCAGAATCAATTTCTGTATTTTGTTCTAAGGCTCAGATATGTAATAAATAATGTCTCTTTAAAATTTTATAGCTTACAAAGCACTTTATCATGAGACATCACATTCATCTTAATACTTTGTATACAGGTGTATGGCTTTAGGAAAGACCCTGTTTGAAATTAAAAAAATAAATAAATTATTGATTGATTTCAGCCAGAGGGGAAGGGAGGGAGGGAGAAAGAAAGAAAGAGAGAAAAAAAAGACAGGACTAGAGAAACATCAGGTTACTCCTATATGTGCCCTGACCAGGAATCAAATTGGCAACCTCTGCACTTTGGAAAGATGCTCTAACCAATTGAGCTGTCCGGCCAGGGCCTATTATGAAATTCTGGACCTCTTTTCTGTCATATTTTCATGTAAGAAGTAGGACAGGAAGGCCAGACACAAAGAGGTACAAGATCAAAGAGAATGTAGAACAGGTTATCTGGTCGTCAGCTTTCCTTGTAGTAGAAGTGTACATTTCCCCTGAGTGGTTTTTTTTTTTTTTTTTTTTTTACAGAGGCAGAGATAGACAGGGACAGACAGACAGGAACGGAGAGAGATGAGAAGCATCAATCATTAGTTTTTCGTTGCGCGTTGCAACTTCTTAGTTGTTCATTGATTGCTTTCTCATATGTGCCTTGACCGCGGGCCTTCAGCAGACCGAGTAACCCCTTGCTGGAGCCAGCGACCTTGGGTCCAAGCTGGTGAGCTTTTTGCTCAAACCAGATGAGCCCATGCTCAAGCTGGCGACCTCGGGGTCTCGAACCTGGGTCCTTCCGCATCCCAGTCCGACGCTCTATCCACTGCACCACCACCTGGTCAGGCTCCCCTGAGTGTTTTGAATAAAAGCAGTGCACGCCTTTATTTCCAACATTAGAATCAGTGAGGCATTCAGTACTTCTAATACCTTGGTAAACAACTGCTTTGGTGCTCTCTCCCCCAGGAGAATGCCCACTTCAGCATCTCAGAGTCCTTGATTGCTGCCATTGAATTAATGAAGTGCAACATGATGAGCCAGTGCCTAGAAGAGGAGGAAGAGGAGGGGGAAGACAGCGATAGGGAGATCCAGGAACTGAAGCAGAAGATCCGCCTTCGTCGCCAGCAGATCCGCACCAAGAACCTGCTCCCTGTGTCCCAGGAGACTGAACATGGAAGTGAGTGAGGCTGTGAACACCTCTGTTCCTGCTTCTTCAGGGCTTCAGGATAAGACTTGGTGCCTCATGGGTTTTCCTTTCTGTCTTAGTTTGAGATTGTTATAACCAAACCAAGGTTTCCTCTTCTGTCAAAGATTTTCTGTTATTATTATTACTGTTATTATTTTCTACCAGGCCAGAGTTCTAGAATTCATTCATTTCTTGCCTCAGAAATATCTTCCAAGACATAGGTTTCTGATAGGAGGAGAACTAAGACCATTGGTTTCAGATTCACTTCCCAGATAGTAGTACCTTCTATTTACATGAAACTGTCTAAATTTCATGAATAAAATGGGGGTCAGCCAGCAAGAAGCACTGCTCCCCACTTCCCCAGCATCACTCCGAAGGTTCTGTTTACTTCTCTGTTGAAGTCGTACCCCAGAAGAACTAGAAGCTTTTCTGTCCTATTTATTCTCTCCTCCCCCTTTTTAATGTTAATAGGCTTTCGGGTCACTTCCAGCAGCTCCCAATTCAGTTCACGTGATTCTGCACAGTTCTCTGACTCCGGCTCTGCTGATGAGGTTGATGAATTTGAAATCCAAGGTAAGAAGTGACACTTTGTTTCAACAGAGCTTTTACTATATTTCTTTCTATTTAGAATCAGAGGCTGAGCAGCTTTCCCTCATAGGGATCTTCACTGTGGTCCCTGAGGGAATGTTGTTAGTTATTAAAAGGAACAGACTCTCTTGCTAAAAACAAAACCCCTTTAAAACTTAAGCAGAGAAAGGACACTGAATGGAAAGTGTTCCAGGTGGAGTGGACTGGCTGTTGAAGTCACCCTTGCCGCAAACCAGGGCGGCTAGTAATTCCAGGTCCTGAGAGGGAACTGCATGGAATTAAGAAAAATAGGCTTAAGTGAGGCCATTAGCAAATCAAAGAGATCATTAAAACAAAGTAAAATTTCTAAGGCATCCCAAGAATTCTACCAAGTGCAGAAACCCCCCACCATACATAACATCTTAACTTCACAAAACAAAGGATAAAAAGGAAATGGCCTCAAGTCTTTTGGAGGGACATTGGGGATAGGACAAGCATAAACAAATCCAGCACCACAGCTAACATGAAGAAGGTGTGGGAAAACATAGCCTTTGGCAACTTCACAGAACAAGTGAGGTGGGGGGTTGGGCAGACTGTCAGCTTACTGCCAGTTCCCCACACCTCTGTTCCCCAAAATCTAAACTGCAAAGACCCTGTTGGCTTTTGGTCCCCAACACACCCTGGTGCTTCTCCCTCAGTTGTACCTTTCTCCTGGATTTGTACTCAGATTCCTCCTGTTAAGAGCCTAGGGCTGGCCAGTACCTACCTGAAATGAGAAGCCTATTCTCTCTTGTTCCATAACACAACTGAAATTGTTTCAAAGTGTTTAAAACAGGGGTTGGGAACCTTTTTGGCTGAGAGAGCCATAAACGCCACATATTTTAAGATGTAATTCTGTGAGAGCCATACAACGACCCCTGTACGTTAAGCACTATCCAATAAAAATTTGGTGTTGTCCCGGAGGACAGCTGTGATTGGCTCCAGCCACCCACAACCATGAACATGAGCAGTAGGAAATGAATGGATTGTAATACATGAGAATGTTTTATATTTTTAACGTTATTATTTTTTTATTAAAGATTTGTCTGTGAGCCAGATGCAGCCATCAAAAGAGCCACATCTGGCTCGTGAGCCATAGGTTCCCAACCCCTGGTTTAAAACGAGCTTTATTATAATCCTAAGAGAAAAGGACAGAAAGAGTCATGGGGGGGGGGGGGGAGGATATAAAGGAAAAAAAAGTGTACAAAATAGAGCTTTATTATCTGTCCTACCGGTGCTAAATTGCTTAGCAGAATCACAGACGCTTATAGTTGTTCTTGGTGTTGTAGTTATCTGCATAAAGAACAGGAGGGATTCTAATCTGGCAAGGCAGTTCTGTTAAATTAGGTTAACAGGTTAATTCATTCTTGCAAATCATAGATTTCTTAAAGTTCCCATCAATGCAACTAACCAACAAACAGATAAACAAACAAACAAAAACAGTTCAGGGATATAGCACTCCCCCCCACCCATGTGTGAAACCAAGAGTCAAACCAAGAGTAATTTTCTTTTAGAGAGTGAATTTTATCTGTGATTCTCCATTGTAACATGATATGAATAGATAGATCTTTTATTACATGGGGCTCTGATTTCCTGTTTACACCAATCTAGATAACCCATTCACCTGCACAGACCTTCAGATGTGCTAGCTGGGTTTTTCCCTATTTAGAAATACAGTTTTTATACATATTTTTCTAGGTTTCCAGGAAATCTTCCTTCTATATTCTCCTTAATGTATCCGATTTCTATTCATGACAGTAGTAATCACTTAAAACTCATTTTATTTTTGTTTGTATGTGGTTTTCCAACAATTCTCCCAATTCTTTTACACCAACTGAATGTCCTAGAATTCAATTCTAACACTAACTCTTGGAGCACAGACCCGACTCAAGAGCTTAAGGTCTCAATCCCATGAGACTATCCCCACTTAGATGCCAACCACAAATGGGATCAC